>NC_138770.1:511124875-511189968 GCF_965119305.1 Pelophylax lessonae | reverse complement strand
GCTCATTTTTCCTGTTTTTAACTTGCAAGCTCGGTGCTTTAGTGAAAACGAACCTATGTAAGTGCATTAATTTTTGTGTATACAGAAAAAATTCTCTAAAACATTTTTCTATATATAAATGTTTTTTCTGTTCTTCATTTATATGTTATACATTACATATGTCTCTTTCTACACTTACAGACAGTGACGCCAGTATCTTCCCTGACGAAGGGGTCTTACAGTACCTCGAAACGCGTCGGAACATCTGGTTTTGTCAATTAGGGTTTTGTTCTCGCCATTACACATTTGCTTGCATTAATTGTTTTTAATAATCAATTATTGTTGTGATTTTTGTATTCATATTTTCTATTTATCTAATAAATTAATATTTTATATATATATGGTTTACGATTTACTACTGTGCCTAAAAAATCCCACCCCCAGGGGAATTCTCTTTTTTTGCCTACATATTTAGGGATGCGGCACACTCTATAAGAGACCTCCCGCGGGAACATACCACACAAGGAACATAGGTGCCTGTTCCTAAAGTGTCCACTAGATGTAGCACTCACCCTTAATTTCCACACTAAATGGCAGTAAATGATACGAGAGTGGATGTAATTCCACACAGGGATGGATGGGGTCCAAACTGTGATTACTGAGCCGGGGTTCCTGGAATCCTCGCGGATCGACAAGTCCCATCTAGGTGCTCAAACACAGAGAGATGATCCCCATAGTGTAGTAAGTACAATCAAACAAGTAGGCAAGTAGTAAAAACTCACGGTTCAGTCTGATTGATTCAGCAGTATGTTGCAGAGCCTTCCGCACTCCAAGGGACTGGCAGACTGCATACCGGAAGTGACACGTAGAGTACCGCCCTATGTACGTTTCGTCATTGGACTTCTACTGGAGCAGTCCATATACAGTCCATATACTGTAAACAAGGTTGAGTTCCATTGTGTCGGGCAGTCACAAATAAGACGTCTGACGGGCAGGTTGTGTAGCCGCTGAATGTCAGCAAGGTGAGCCATGACTGTGTAAGATCTTATGAAATGGGGCGAGATTTTCCTGGCCTGCCACAAGACATCCTGGACCCCAGGGTATTTGACAACGAATCACTGCACGACCAAGTTCAAGACATGTGCTATGCATGGCACGTGTGTAATTTTGCCCTGTTTCAGCACGCTCAGCAGATTGGCACCGTTGTCGCACACCACTTTACCAACTGTCAAATTGAGTGGTGTTAGCCACTGATCTGCCTGTGAATGCAAAGCTGAAAGGAGTGCAGGACCAGTGTGGCTCTTGGCTTTCAGGCACAACAGATGCAGCACAGCATGGCAACATCTCACTTGGCATGTCGAATAGGTTCTGGGGATCTTGGGCGGCGCATGCAATCCGTGGCGGTAAAACCAAATCTACACGGGTGCCACAGGTTACATGTTTGACGGCCGTCAGAAGATTCACCCAGTGGGCAGTAAAAGTTATATACCTTCCCTGCCCGTGTTTGTTAGACCATGTGTCTGTGGTCAGATGTATCTTGGCACCGACACTGTGTGCCAGTGATACATTCACTTGCCGCTGAACATGGCCATATAGCTCTGGGATGCCCTTCTGCAAGAAATATTTCCTTCCTGGGACCTTCCATTGTGGTGTTCCAATGGCCACAAATTTTCTAAAGGCCTCAGAGTCCACCAGTTGATATGGCAGTAGTTGGCGGGCTATCAGTTCTGACAAGCCAGCGGTGGTGGTGTCTTTGGGTGGGCACACAGCAGAGAGTGAAGAGGGTGCAGATAGAGAGGATGAGGAGGGTGCAGAAGAGGAAGGCTGAGTGAGCCACTCAACCAAGTCTGGTGAGTCCTTTGACATAATTGAATGCACCTTCTGCAACTTCCCACTTTGGCTCTGGCTTGGTGCTCCTGCCTGACCCCTACCAGCCCTGCAGAAGAGCCTGTCTCTTACTCTGCCTGTCATTTTTTAAATGACCCTGTGACAAAATGACCAGTACTGGGTGGCAACGTCTTTAGACCCCCGGTACATCCAAAAATGGCAGAAATGTTACCACCATCACAGAGGGCTGTCAGAATGCAGCACTTCCAGGCCTTGCTTTGAGAAATGCTGCATTCTGCTTTTGCATGCGCTGGCAGAGGAATTTCCACTCACAGAGAAACAGTTCATCCAACTGAGCCTGCAAGAAGAGGGCGGTTGGAAGATGTGTTGGTTACTTCTGATATGAGATCCTTCTTTCAGCCGACCCATCCACAGCTGACCTCCGGATCCAGCATCAGGGAACGCCTAGACCGATAGGTGTCCGACTACATCGAGTTAACGGCTGATGTGGATGCTCTTAGAAGTGATGAACCCCTGTACTACTGGGTGGGCAGGCTTGACCTCTGGCCAGATCTTGCACAATTTGCACTGGAACTGTTGGCTTGCCCCTCGTCCAGTGTCCTGTCCGAAAGGACGTTCAGCGCTGCAGGGGGGATCGTGACCGATAAGCACACTCGCCTAGCTCACGACAATGTGAGGTGTTGACTACCTCACATTTCTAAAAATGAATGAGGCATGGATCTTGGAGGAATTCAACACATGTGATCAGTAGACCATGTTTGATTCAAATTCCTCATGACAGGCCTGAAATATCCGCCACCACCTATAACAATTCATGGTCCCTGTCTTAGGTAAATACAGCGGCATAAAAGGCCTTGTATGTCAGTTGAATGCCTAATTGCTACAGTCTGTCCCTGCTCCAGACAGTAACCTCTCCCTGCACTGACCAAAGACTTTTGTGGACCTATTAGCTAGCGATTTGTGTCACTATACAGTCTGTCCCTGCTCCACACAGCAACCTCTCCCTACACTGACAAAAGACTTTTGTGGACCTATTAGCTTGAGATTTGTGTCACTAACTCTCTGTCCCTGCTCCACACAGCAACCTCCAGCCACAGGACACAAAGTTCTTTGCTGTCAGGTGAATGCCTGTTGGCTAATTTTTGGGGCCTGTAATGGCCGACACTTACTTCTGTATCCTATGTATGCCTAATGTACCTCCAGCCACAGAATACAAAGTTCTTTGCTGTCATGTGAACGCCTGTGGGATAATTTTTGGGGCCTGTACTGGCCGACACTTACTTCTGTATACTGTGTATGCCTAATGTACCTCCAGCCACAGAATACAAAGTTCTATGCTGTCAGGTGTGCGCCTGTGGGCTAATTTTTGGGGCCCGTACTGGCCGACACTTACTTTATCCTGTGAATGCCTAATTTTTCAGACTGGAATTGAAAATCAATGGGTCTGTAAACATTATGCTAAATTGTGGAACGGATGCGTGAATAGACCCTATATGTATTTGACATGTATTTACCAGCTGCTGTCAGTTCTGGCTGATTTAGAAAAAATAAAATCAATTTTTTTGCTGAAAAAAAAATAAAAAAAATTTTCATGGCATCTTTTCCAATAGCAATACTTCTGGTATGTCAGTGTCCATGCTGTGGGACTATGTGTGCACAGCTAGTATGTATTTTGTGGCTGCAAATATGACCTGGAGGTTTTTCATGTTCACCTGCCATTAAAATGAATGGGGTCCGCCGTGAACCTGCGGTTCGCGAACATTTGAGCGCGTTCGTGAGCCGTCCCGGCAGATGTTCGTCCATCACTAATGACATGTACATGCGATTTCAAATTTGTACAGAATTTTTACCAGCAGGGCCGTTCCTGCACCCAGCAAGAGCAACTACGAGGGGTTGCGGTGTTCAGGCACCACCAACAACCAAGGCCCAATTTTTCTGCACCTGTATGACAAGTACATGGAATTTTTAACAGCAGGGCTCGTTCCTGCACCCAGCAAGAGTAATTGTGAGGGGTTGCAGTGTTCAGGGACCAACAACAACTAAGGCCCAATTCTTCTGCACCTGTATGACAAGTTCATGCAATTGTAATTTTGTATTTAATTTTTAATGGTAGTGCCTGTCCCTGTGCCCAGCAAGAGTAACTGTGAGGGGTTACGGTGTTTAGGCACCACCAACACCAAAAGCCCAATTTTTCTGCACCTGTATGAAAAGTACATGCAATTTCAAATCTAATTTTTTACAGCGTGGCTCGTTCCTGCGCCCTGTGCCTGCGCTTTTTTACATTTTTTTATTTTTGGCGTGGGGTTCCCTTTAAATCCATACCAGACCCAATTTGTATTGCCGGGAGCTGACAATACATTACAGCCGGGAGCAAGTTTAAATTACATATTTTCCTTTAGAAATGTCAGTATTGCTGCAAATGGCTACATACATCGCACAAATGCGCCACTTAACAGGAACATTAAGGGGACCCCCCAGGCACGATATTTAAAGGAATTTTTCATTTTTATAGTTTTATAGTTTTAATGACTTGCAGTTAAGCCTTTAAAATGAGGACTTTTGATTTTTGACGTTTGAGTCCCATGGACTTCAATGGAGTTCGATCATTCAAACAAACTTTTCCCCTGTGTTCTGGTGCGACCTGAACAGGGAGGTGTTCTGCTCATCACTATTCCCGACTAACAGGAAGAAGAGGTGCATGGTCACACAGCAGAACTTTTTAACCTTGTAAAAAAGATAAGAAAGATAATTTCTGAAACTAAGCGAAAGCAGTTATGGTGCCTTCATACCTATAACTGTATTAGAAAGTGTTTATTATTATTATTATTATAAAGAATTTATATAGCGCCAACAGTTTTGCAGCAATTTACAACTTTAGGGCACACAGAACAGTTAAAATACAATTCAATACAGGAGGAATAAGATGGTCCTGCTCGTTAGAGCTTACAATCTAAAAGGGAGGGTCAAGTGATACAAAAGGTAATAACTGTGGGGGGTGACCTCATGTAGAAAATAAAAATACAATTGTTTGATAGAGTAGGGGATAGTCAGACAGATTGGGGTAGGGAATTCCAAAGGATGGAAGAGGCTAGGGAGAAGTCTTGGAGGTGAACATGGGAGGAGATGATAAGGGAACTAGAGAGCAGGGGGTTTGGGAGGAATAAAGAGAACAATTTAGTTGGTATTTTGAGACCAGGTTAGTGATGTAGCTGGGGAACAAGTTGTGGATAGCTTTGTAAGTTATTGTTAGTGTTTTCAATTTAATTAGTTGGGTGAATGGCAGCCAATGAAACGATTGGCAAAGAGGGGTAGCAGACGCTGAGGTTTATTAGTCTGGCAGCAGTATTCATGATGGGCTGAACGCTGAATAGAAGATTGCCTATTTGAAGGTAAGCAAAAGAGGAGGAAGTTGCAGTAGTCAAGGTGAGGGCTAGCCAGGCAGTGAATTAGGAGCTTTGTGGTGTCATTGGTTAGGAAGGGGTGTATTTTCGAGTTTATAACATTGTATGTTCAGAACTACTTTACATTTTCTTGCTTATTCATAATGAGATGTATCTCATAAAATGGCACATGTCATGTATATATCTTCATGGATAGTTTCCTTAAAGATTGGCTGGAAAGGATGGAGCTTGAAATTAATGTAGAGAAAACTACTGTAAATATATGACTTCAATGGGTAGCCAAGATAGACAGTAAATATAAGGGATATTAAAATCGGAAACTGTGAATTTCATAAAGCTAATATCTTAAAATATGTGGAATCTATTGCTACAGAGAAACACAGGGTAATCAGTAAAATTAAGCTTTATAAAAACACAAAATCGATGTTAGGTTGCCATGCACCTAATAATAAAAATGACTGCAGTATCCAGAACTTTAAAGATAAAACTTTATATTCCATAATTACACTAACTGTAACTCATGGACCTGAAACATGGTATTTAACACAATCAGTTAAGAAAATGCTTTAGATACAAGAATGGAAGAGGTTGAAGAAATCAATGTATAGGGGAGAATGAACTTTGAAGAACCACAAAAAGAAATATCAAATTTATATGCACAATCAAAGCTAAAGGTGAATGTATTTCAACATATATGTAAAGGTTATTTTTTTCCTGCGCTACAGAGCCTAAACAAAAAACCCTTAGTTGCAGCTGCTCATCATCATGTGAACATCGGAAACAAATATTAAAACACAGCGCCGTCTTCCTAGTGTTACTTAGTGACAATCCTTGAAACCCAGTGCAGTAAGTGAAGGTGCACTCCCAATTACAAATCCACTCACCGGACTCTGTGGACCCCTTAGCAGTACTGCATATGGGTCATTCAAGCTTAGGGTCTGGTGTGCTTGGGCACTGGTTGGCCTGGTGGGTACTTTGTTCCTGATCCCCCCAGCGTTGGATGGGCTTGATGTAGGTCTCCCCAGTGAACATTAGTACATAGATGGCAGAAAAGAAACGATCTCCATAGCGTGATACCGTTAAAAGAAGTTTTTTTAAAAAACAAAGTTGCACTTACAGTTATTAGCTGCAAATATCACTAGTAGTGTGTCAGAGGTGTCCTTGTGGCTGCTATGGGTGTGCACTTCCCTGTGTTGCTTTCCACCTGGTTACCAGAAGTGACGCCGTTGGTTCTGCCGTCAGCCGGAAATTGCGTCAACGCGTTTCGCCCCTCCCCGTAGGCGTTATCAAAGACATCTTTGATAATTATAGAATAGAATAAGACCATGAACACAGAGGGGCAGGACCTGTGTCCCTCAATGAACTCCAAGAAAATTATTCATGGTGAGTTCAAAAATACTATTTTTTTTTGTTCATTAAAGGACACAGGATTCAGAGACATTTGGGACATTTAAAAGCAGTCCACGTGGGAAACGTGGGAACACAGAAACAAATAGCTAAGAGACCCACTAAAAAAGCAATTGGAGACTGCCTGCAGATCAAACAGTTACCTGAAGAACCTGCTGAGGCCTGAAAATTCACATGATAGAACTTGGAGAACATGGGAACAGAAAGTGAGGTGGCAGCCATGTAAATCTGGGAAGCAGATGCCTTTTTGCCAAAAAGCCCAAAAAGCACTTGACAGGAAAGACTTTAACCCAATCCTTAAGACCATATGCATGAACAATACTCCATTTGAGACACTGAGAAATGATGGAGGCAGTAGCTGTTACCAATTTGTGTGTGTCATCTGGAGTGATAATGAAAGATTCTGTCTTCCTTATGGGAGCATTAAGAATGAGACACATAGAGTTTGAACAACATCCAAACATTAAAGGGAAATCTCCATCTCATGTACCAGAGCTTAACAGAGGAATGGAAGAACACTGTGCTGGTTAAAGCGGTAGTAAAAAAGAAAACAAAAAATCTTCTCCCTGCAAGTTAAGAGCATAATGCATTGCATACTAGCACATTATGAAAGACTTACCTGAAAACAAAGCCCTCTAGCAGAGCACTGTTATGGCTCCCCCAGCGTTTCCAGCTTCACCTGGTCTTCCTTACAGGTTTGCACAGCTTTCTGTATATATGTATATATGCAGTGCACATGCACCAGTGCACATGCACCAGTGGCGTCACCGGCGCTGCTAAACAAATGCACAGCTTTTTGTATGGATGGCACGCTGTGCACTGAGAGCGCAGTGCACATGCACCAGTGACGTCACTGGCACTGCTAAAGTAAATGCACAGCTTTTTGTATGGATGGCACGCTGTGCATTGAGAGCACAGTGCACATGCAATGGTGACGTCACCGGCGCTGCTAAAGTAAATGTCTCCTAAAAGGTGTGTGACAGACCCACCCAAGACAGAGGCTTTTGGAGGGAACTGCAGGCTAGCCTCTTGTCTACTGACTATGGACCCTGACTTTCAAGGCAACACTACTCACTTTGAGGTCGGTGCCTTTGAGGTGGTCTTGTTTCTGATTCAAGATCCTGTCTCCCCAGAACACACAGACTCTGGGAGTCTAGGCCCAGGATCTATGTTAAAGGCCTAGATGGCACATTACCAGCCATGACTGCTCAGCACTGGGAAACTCATAGCAGATAGTAACCTCATCAGCTAAAGCCACGTGTCTTTCACCCATTGTTAATTGTGCTAATTAACACACCTATTGTCTGATAGCAAACTACTGTGAGGATATCTTTATACTTGCAATGTATATTGTACTTTGTGAGCTCGAGGCAAATTTGACCTGGAATCCCTGATTGTCCAGGTTGCTAGTTGTTTAATTAAATTAATGTTTATAGCATTAATTATATTTCTGTATACAGTTGTGTTTGCATATGTTAATATGATCAGCCTCACCTGAGTGTGAAGTGTATAAAATGCCTGTATTCTTGTTCAATAAAGAGTTCCAGTTTTGCAGCTGAGCTAGTCCTGTTTAGTTCTTGGTTGAAATATGCGGCTATAATATCTGATATCTATGTTCAGACTGGAGGAAGCAGTACTGTATACTAATGGAAGCAGTGTGGGATGGTTCCATCACACTGTGTACGTTTAGGAAATATTTTCTGTACCTACAGGTAAGCCTTATTATAGGCTTACCTGTAGGTGTAAACCATAAAGAGGCCTTTGTATTGGTTTTGCGTACTGGGCCCACAACCAGCTGTGTGTGTAGCAGCCATGTCATGTCTCAGCTCATCTCAGCCATGTTGTCATGTGAAGGCCATAACCACAGTGACCTTGCCTTCCACCTTTTTCTTTCAGTAATACAATACACAAACTGTTAACTGATGCCAGGACCTTATCAATCTATTCGTACACACACAGCCTTTCCCAATCCACGTTCCCATCTGGAAACCCTAATAAAACTGTCACCCTCGCAAGATGAGCAATTCAGAGAACTAACAGATAATGGTCATAAATAGCTTAGTCGGACAGGGTGGGCAATACACACATCTGCAGATAGATTAGCAGTTAAAAATCTGAAACTTTAGCATGTTTCATAACTCCTAAAATAATAATAGCACAGCCAGAATATGGACATATTTAGTTTCATATTAACTCAGTTAATTTGGAATGTTTCAAGCCCAGACACCTCTATGCCAGACCATATGGGGAACCACTAGAACCCCTTATCCCTCCTAGGTAAAGTAGACATCTGAAACCTGTTATATTTATATCTATTTTGAAGCAAATTTCACGCTAGGAAATAATCTGCTGGTTAGCAAACTGTGAAGTGTAGATATTCAGAGGTATAAAAACTTATCGAAAATTGTATCTGAGACATGGTCATAAACGTACTGACCTCCCAGCAAATATCCCTTAGACCAGATAATTGGTCAGATGGTCTTTGTCAAAACCCCTTTGAGCCCAAAGAAAAGGGAGATGCCACAACAGTTTGACAGTTCACATGTACCATCAAATCAGGAACATCTGTCAAATTTGAGAACTGATTATACCTGGCTCATCAACTGCACTCTGCTAAAACCAAGGACACTGCAAATATTCTTCATTCTCAACTCTGTTTTATTTCTCTGTTGCTGTATTATTTCTTTATTTCTTCTTAAGGAAGGCAGGTATGGACCATAAGGTGAGTACCTGGATAGAGAACTGGCTCCAGGGGTGGTTGCAAAGGGTGGTGATTAATGGGGAGTACTCAGATTGGGCGGGTGTGGAAAGCGGGGTCCCCCAGGGTTCTGTCCTGGGGCCAATCCTGTTTAATTTATTCATAAATGATCTAGAGGAGGGGATATCGAGCAAAATCTCAGTATTTGCAGATGATACTAAACTAAGCATGCCAAAATCTTCTGGGCAGAATGTGGAAACCTTACAAGCGGACCTAAACAAAATTATGGGGTGGGCAACTACATGGCAGATGAGGTTCAATGTTGAAAAATGTAAAGTAATGCACCTGGGTGCCAGAAACTAGAAAGCAAGCTACTCACGGGGGGGACCTCTGGGTGAGTCTAGGATGGAAAAGGACCTGGGGGTACTGGTAGACAACAGGCTTGGCAGTGGCATGCAATGCCAAGCCGCTGCAAGCAAAGCCAACAGAATACTGGGATGTATAAAAAAGGGGATTCACTCCAGAAATAAAGAGATTATTCTCCCACTATACAAGACTCTGGTCCGGCCACAGCTGGAGTATGCTGTCCAGTTCTGGGCACCGGTCCTCAGGAAGGATGTGCCGGAACTGGAGAAAGTCCAGAGAAGGGCAACAAAAATAATTAGGGGAATGGAGGACATCAGCTATGAGGAAAGACTGCAGGCACTGAATTTATTCTCTCTGGAGAAGAGACGAATGAGGGGGGATATGATATCAATGTACAAATATTGTACTGGAAACCGTAGCATATGGAAAAACCTATTCAGAGAAAGGAAATACAATAAGACGCGTGGTCACTCACTAAAACTAGAGGAAAGGCGGTTTAACCTTATAATACGCAGGGGGTTCTTCACTGTAAGAGCAGTAAGGATGTGGAATTCTCTTCCACAAACAGTTGTATCAGCAGGGAGCATTGATTTCAAAAAACTATTACATACAGGGGTATACAATGTGTGGTTAACAGTAGACACACACACACACACACACACATCATAGGTTGAACTGGATGGACTGATGTCTTTTTTCAACCTCACTAACTATGTAACTACTATGTAACTTTGTAACAACCCTTTTTCTGTAAATATTTTTTGCACCAATTTGACCTTTTTATTATTAAGGTCAGGTTCACACTGGTACGACACGACTTGTGTGACTGTTGATCCGACTTTGACCTGCGACATCGGTCCTACATTGGTAATACTACCATCCAACTTGAATGAACAAGATACAATTTTGCTCCGACTTGGACATAGTCCGACTTGTCCTTTGACCAATCAAAACAATCCCAGTATGACATAAATTCCTTGTCCTGCTGCTATATTCACCATGTCAGAAGTCACAAATCGGATGGTTAGGACGAGGGTTCGACTTTGATCCGACTTTAATGATATTGAATAGGCTGAAAAGTCGGACCAAAGTAGTGCAGGACATTTTCAAAGTCTTTTTCAAAGACTTTTTCAAGTGTCGGTCCAGTTAAGATGGCTCACATAGGGAACCATATATTTGTACACATCATGCTACATGTGCTCCCAAAGTCGGAACATATGTCGCACCAGTGTGAACTAGGCCTTAACCTGATTTTGAAAATGGATAAAACTGTCTTTAACCACCTCCCACCCGGCCATAGTACATATACGGCCGGGCGGGAGTCTCGTCCTTCTGAATGGACGTTCCGGAACGTCCTTCAGAAGGAGAGAGATCGCGCCGCCGCGGGCACGCGCAGCGGCGCGATCTCGATGTGCCTGTGTCCCTCGGACACAGAGCAACATCATTCGGCAGGAGGGCCCTGTGATTGGCCCTCCTGATCACATGACGGCTGTGTCCAATCACAGCCGTCATGTAATGTAAATAGAGCCGTTGTAACGGCTTCGATCTCTTCTCCTCCTGACAGATCCTGTCAGTAAGGAGAAGAGGGATGATCGGTGCTGCTGCGGGGGTGATCAGTGAGTATTTCTAATTACTCACTGATCACAGGGGGGGTCTGTGCTGGTAATCAGAACATTGATTACCAGTGCAGCCCTGGGGGGGAGGGGTGCCACTAAGCCACCAGGGATGCCCACCCATGACCACCAGGGATGCCCACTATGGCCACCAGGGATGGCAAGCAGGGCTCAGAGAGCCCCCCAGTGCCCTCCCTATCAGTGTTGCCCACCAATGCCATCTATCAGTGCTGCCCACCAGTGCCGTTATTGCCATCTATCAGTGCCTCCCACCAGTGCCCATTATTGCCCACCAGTGCTGCCTATCAGTGCCCATCAGTGCCCCCCATCAGTGCCGATCAGTGCCACCCATCAGTGCCGATCATTGCCGCCCAACAGTGCCACCTATCAGTGCCCATCAGTGCCGCCAATCAGTGCCCATAAGTGCTGCCTATCAGTGCCCATCAGCGCTGCCTATCAGTGCCCACCAATTCTGCATATCAGTGCTATCTATCAGTGCCACATATCAGTGCCCATCAGTGCTGCATATCAGTGCTACCTATCAGTGCCCATCAGTGCTGCATATCAGTGCCACCCCATCAGTGCCACCCCATCAGTTTCTCCTCATCAGTGCCTGTCAGTGCGGCATCATCAGTGCTCATCAGTGCAGGAAAAAACATATATATTTACAAAATTTTATAACCTAAACAAAAAAACTTTTTTTTTTTTTTCAAACTTTTCAGTCTTTTTTTATTTGTGCACCAAAAAAGAAAAAACCTGACGGTAATCAAATACCACCAAAAGAAAGCTCTATTTGTGGGGAAAAAATGACACAAATTTGGTTTAGGTACAGCGTTGCATGACCGCGCAATTGTCATTCAAATTGCAACAGCGCTAAAAGCTGAAAATTGGTCTGGGAAGGAAGGGGGTTTAAGTGCCCTGTATTGAGGTAGTTAAGGCTTTTAATGCAAGCTAAACTAATCCCTGTCTCTTTAAGAATGCTGCGGTATACAATAAATCACTGAACATACCTGTCTGTGGTGACAGTGTGTATTACAGACATTTATTCTAAAATCATAAATGGTATTGCTAAGATTATGACTTTCTGCCTCTCTGTTAAAAGGCGGTGGTGGTAGCTAAAGGGTTAATTGTTTAATTAACATAGCCCATCAAACTCAGGCTGCTGGCACCTAGATTGTAGTCCCGCAAGCTGGAAAATCTTTGTGCAGGGTGCAGCTGAAAGTGAGATTGTTACGCAAGTGACAGCGTGGTGTGAGATTGGCTAGTCCTTTGTCACTAGTTGTTGAGGGTCAGCCTAGGAGCAGATAGCAGGAAACAGTTCAGATGTGTTGATTATGCAAAGAATTCAATAAACAAGAGCACATACCAGGAGCAGGTCTAAGCAAAACAGGTGCGCTGGAACTTGTAGTTCACTGCCGTAGATGAAGGTAGAGGCTGGCTGGTGCTTGTGGTTCACAACTGCAGATGTAACAGGGCAGCCAAGTAGTAATGCTAAGTCTGGCACTACAGTAGAGTCACAATCACCATTGTTTCCCAGGCAAAGGCTGTGTCAGGTGAGTTTTGCCAGGTGTTACCTGATATCCGCTTCTGTATCTCTTTACTACCACATTAAAGGGAAAAGCTGAAACCCCCTTAGGAATAAAAGAAGCTTTAGGCCTACATTTGTACCTTGTCTCTGTTTAGGACCAGACAAACATTGTTTACAAGACCAACAGGGCAGTTCAGACATGTGCAAAGTGATGGCAACAAGGAAAACAACCTTGAGAGTAAGAGTGGAAAGAGGAATATCCCTAATATGTTGAAAGGGTGGTATTCAAAGTGTCACGAGAACTAAATTCAGATTCCACAAGGAGATGGGTGAATGTACAGCTGAAATCGGGGGACAAAAAGGAGATGGTTTGTACAAAAGACTAAAAAAATGGGAAAATAGTGTTCTCTGTAACAAGATCACAAGTGCCCAGATCTGACCCCTGATGGTACTCAGGGTCAGTTTCTGGTCCAGACAAAATTGTAAAAACATTAGGATATGCTGTTGAATCTGATGCCGGAGAAGAAAGCAAGTGACAGAACAGAATGGGAACACATACTGCTGGAAGATAAAGATCATCAAGTGCTTTAGCACGATTAAACTAGCAAATAGACTTCTAGTTCTGCCGCCGCATGGACTAGCTGTACTCCGTTTCAGCTCCCACAGCATGGACTAAAAATCAGCCCATTACCTTGCTGCTGCCCAAGACCCACAGGGACACCTCATCCCACATCCATGGACTGTTTCGTTGAAAAAAATGGACCATGATTACAGCCGGCCCAGCACCAAATCGAGCCCGGGGATGTGGCCTTGTTTCCAGCAATGGCGGAGGCACCTGCCATGGAAGTGAGTGGCGGTTCCACCTCTCCCTCTCAGCACCAGGGGGATATAAATAGACAACAAATAGCTCAAGCTTTTGCTGCAATCCTTGCCCCCACCATAACAGCCTCAGTGGAAAAGGCTGTGAATGTAGGCATGCTGCTCATCAAAAAAGAACTGGGGGAACATACCTCTCATCTTAAAGAGGCTGAAACCAGAATCTCTAATATAGAGGAAGAGTTATATCAAGCTCAGGCCACAGAGCAAAAACAAGAGAATACAAATCAAATTATAATTCAGAAGCTGGAAGATCTGGAAAAGAGATCAAGACGTAGAAACCTGCGCTTTGAAGGAGTCCCAGAATTGCAACCTTCAGCCATTGTAGAATTCTGCTCCAGGCACATTCCATAAGCTCTAAGCCTGATTGGCCCCTACACAGTAGAACGCGTCCACTGCATGGGGATTTTCTCTCTACTGAACATATACCTTCGCGTCCAATGATTATCAAGAACCTCAACTATACAGACAAAGCCACCATTTACAAAAATACAGGCAATCAAGATTTCTTCAAATTGACGGTATTAAAACCCTGATATTTACCGACTACTCAAATGAAGTCTCGAAAAAGAGAAAATCCTTTCAAGACATCTGCACGAGATTTCACCAGCAACAAATAAAATTCACCTTGGCCTTCCCTGCAATTCTTCACCTTAAAGCTCGTAATGGGGATCAACTTACTTTCCAAGAACCAATGGAAGGCTTTTTTGCTCTCCCTCAACTCTGATCAGCTAGCAAACCCTCTATCCCAGTCATTACCAATCACTCAACCTCTGGATCAACGCAGCCCGTGCAAGGACTCTCCCAAATGCCTAAAATTCTTGGGCTCAAATAATCGTCCCAAGCCTCGCTGAGCTTTAAGGAACTCTCCCTCTTGTATACACGGGTAAATTGCAGGACTGCATTGGTTCTATTATGGTAAAATTATTGTTTGTTATTTGTGCCTTATACACCTCTGAACTCCTGCTTTGGCTGCCTGGCCTATGCAGACATACTGACATTCACATTAGCCATTTCCTCTTGGGCTCACTAGATGCTACTACTGCATCTGCCTCCCAAATATCCCGGGTCTGTCAATTGTCTTACTTTTTTCATAGACCAAATGGGTTAAATTTTATCATCTACTGCAGGGTCAGTCAATAGGAGTTGATTTATATAGTGAACCCATGCGGAAAAAAGCGAAGTCCTTATAATTCTTATGTAGTTTGCCAAATTTTTAACCTACCTACAGTACCTGTCCTCTCCTCCTATGTTTCCCCTTTCCTCTCATTCCTCTCCACTTGCACCTTCTCCAGCCAAAAAAGAACTCTCCTAGGGATCCTACACCCTTAACGCCTAGCGTTACAGCTATTATCTCCCTGCCGTCTACTTCTATTGACATAACATCAGCACAACTCCCCTTCTCAGATATCCCCACATAAAAATAATTTCATGGAATGTGAAGGGACTTAGATCCCTCATTAAGAGACTCAAGATACTATGTCACCTTAAGAGAAATTTCACCTGACATCCCATGATTTTAAAAACTGTGGGTAGGCACTGTACTAGGCTCCTAGGCAGTTGGTTGCAAAGCTGATGTACTCATTTTGATACACAAAAACCTTCCCTGTGTGGTAATTACAATAGACATGGACAGATAGGGACGTCTCCTCACAGTACACATTAGGCTGGGCAACAGAGATCTTATGATCTCAAATGTCTATGCTCCGAACAAACCTGGTAAACAATTCTTTGGGGACCTACCCCCTAAACTGCTGAAACAACCACTTCTCCCTCATGTGGTGGGTGGGGATTTCAACTCCCCCTTGCATATAACAGATGACAGATCCACACCTAAATTACCTTCCCATACATTAGACTAGGGATGAGCTTTGAGTTTGAGTGAAACATTGGCTGTTCGCTTGTTTGTCAAACAAATGAGCTTCTTTGCAGGAACTTCAAGGTCCCGCATTATCATGGTTTTTGACCTCTGATTCCAATGAATCACCTGCTGGCCAGGGGAATCAAACCCCACACCATCTCATTACAAGTGTTCAGCCTAAGCATGTGTGAAGGTGGCGTAGCTGGTATAATACCAGGCTTGCATTTGTGAGGTTGTGGGTTCAAATCCCTTGGTCAGCAGGTGATTTATAAGTGGAATTCTAAAGTTAATAATACATTGCTGGCAGGAATAGAGATTTTTGCTTTTTACAGTTTGTTGAGATCAGATAGTG
The DNA here is from genome assembly GCF_965119305.1 of Pelophylax lessonae. Classification (NCBI taxonomy): domain Eukaryota; kingdom Metazoa; phylum Chordata; class Amphibia; order Anura; family Ranidae; genus Pelophylax; species Pelophylax lessonae. The sequence goes on along the minus strand of NC_138770.1, from coordinate 511,174,039 downwards.
CAGTGTATACCACAAAGTTTTATATATATATATATATATATATATATATATATATATAGGCACTTCAGTTTATATCAGTTTATGTCAGTATTGCTGAAAAAAAATGGTGTGCGGTCCCCCCCAGTCCATACCAGGCCCCTTGGGATTGTAGGGGGAGCCCCACGCCGTTTTTTTTAATTTTGGCGTGGGGTTCCCCTTAAAACCCATACCAGACCCGAGGGGGTCTGGTATGGATTTTGGGGTGGATCCCATACAGTTTTTTTCATTTTTTTATCTGTATTGCCAGGAGTCGACAATACATTACAGTTGCGAGCCAGTTTAAACTAAATTTTTTCCTTTAGAAATGTCAGTATTGCTGCAGCAGGCTACAAACATCGCACAAATGCACCACTTTACAGGCATATTAAGGGGCCCCCCAGGAACGATATTTTACATTTTTCATTTTTTTTTGTTTCACTTTAAGCATTATTAAAATCACTGCTCCTGTAAAAAACGATTGTTTTAAAAAAAAATTTTTGGGATTGATTAATGTCCCCCAGAGCAGTACCCAGGTCCCCATACACTTTTTTGGGCCAATAACTTACATTTAAGCCTTTAAAATTAGGACTTTTGATTTTTCATGTTCGTGTCCCATAGACTTTAATGGAGTTCGCATGTTCGCTAGAACATTTCCCCTGTTCGAGATGTTCTGGTGCAAACTGAACAGGGGGTTGTTCGCCTCATCACTACATTAGACAACTCGGGTCATTCATATCTGGCATCCACCATGGAATCTTTACATTTTACTGATGTGCAGCGCCTCTCTCATCAGGCAAATAGGGAATATACTTTTTACTCTATTCCCCACAAGGTTTTCACTAGAATCGACTACATCTTTTGTACCAACAACGTAATTCCTATGGTAACAGTCAGAAATCCATTAAATAGCCATACCAGAGTATGCCCCAGTTTCAATATCTCTTGACTTTTCAGTCTCCAACTTGAATCCTTGCCTATGGCACTTCCCGTCTTACCTATATAACAATGATGACTTCCAAACATACATGATCGAGGCCTGGAAATATTTTACAGTCACCAATCAACACATACTGACAACCCAAATCTCTACTGGGAAACAGCAAAAGCCTGTCTTCGAGGTAGGGTAATTTAATGCGCTGCTTCCTACAAGAAAAATGCCCTTTCCAGTTATAAGAAAGCAAGCTCACGCCTTAGGTTAGCCCATCGCTCCCTTTCCATCGGAGACTCTCCTAAAAACAGAGAAGGCTGGCAAAAGTCCAAATACGAGTTTGACTCATGGGCGCAAACATTAGAACTGACCAAACGCTCACTAACATTATTATACCTTACTATTATACAAATATGGAAACAAACTGGCAAGCGCTTAGCAAGACTCTGCAAAGGCCCAACTAGTCCAACTCACATAACCACCCTAAGAAATTCCTCAGGTGCCATCAGCACAACCCCACAGGACATCAAAAAGATTATGCTAAAATTTTTCTCTTCCTTATACGCTCCTGTCCCCATTGACATCCATGTAGCTCATACATTTCTCGATAAATTACACTTACAAATGTTAACTCCCGATAAACTTGAAACCCTGAACGCACCCATATCTAGCTCAGAAATCTCCACGACAATTTGCTAATTAGCCCCTAGCAAAGCTCCTGGCCCTGATGGATTCACCGGGGAATTTTACAAGACCCTTCGAGAGACAGTTGAGGCTACCCTTTTTAACGTCTACAACAGGGGTCCTCAAACTACGGCCCGCGGGCCGCATACGGCCCGCCAGGGTCCTGGACCCGGCCCACCAGCAATTGCAGAACCGCTGTCTGCTGACATTACTTTTTTTTTTCTGTATGAGGGAAATCCTCTGCGGCGGCCGCCAATTGGCTGTGTTACTGCTGCGCTGCATTCTGGGAGTTGTAGTCCTGACCTCACTCAAGTTCCTTGAGGCGGTGGGTGTGGAGAACTGAGCAGGGGCGCGCAGCAGGAAACTACAACTCCCAGAGACCTTGAAGGCAGGCAGAGGCGGGGCACACGGCCCAATAGGGAACATGTTACGCAGATCACATGACCCGCTCAGGCTCTCCGCTGGATGGCTGCAACAGTGCAGCATGAAGTTTTTAGAAGAGTGAGAGCAGCCTTCTTTGGACCGAGAGTCTGTGGACTGGAGCCTGCCAGGGGACGCATATTACTGGCTCGGGCTGGGCACTGGCTGCAGCTTGAAGTGGTCATCACCCCCAGGAGGCCGAGCAAGGACCTGCTGAGCTGTCATCGGCATCGCTGAGGTGAGGCACCCTGACACCCCCAGCTGACCCCCACATCCCATCTCACCCCCCCCCCACATACCATTTACCCTGCCCCAGTGCCCTGCCCACCCAGTAACCTCAAAACAGGAAATAGCCCCCAACACTGTCTGGCTGTCAGGTCCTGTGCTGGCTATGGCCTGTGGTTCCTGCCGGGAGCTGGCCATGGCCTGTGGATCCTGCTGGGAGCTGGCCATGGCCTGTGGATCCTGCTGGGAGCTGGCCATGGCCTGTGGATGCTGCTGGGAGCTGACCATGGCCTGTGGATCCTGCTGGGAGCTGGCCATGGCCTGTGGATCCTGCTGGGAGCTGGCCGTGGCCTGTGGATCCTGCTGGGACCTGGCCATGTCCTGTGGATCCTGCTGGGAGCTGGCCATGGCCTGTGGATTCTGCTGGCCACTGAGTCCTGCTGGCCTGTAGGTACTGCTGGGAGCTGGCCATGGTTTTGGTGCTGCACCCCAAGCTGGGGGCTGGCCATGGCCAGCAGGACCCATAGGCTATGGCCAGTTTCCAGCAGGATCCACAGGCCATGGCCAGTTTCCAGCAGGATCCACAGGCCATGGCCAGTTTCCAGCAGAACCTACAGGCCAGCAGCCAGCAGGACCCACAGGCCATGGCTAGCTCCCAGCAGAACTTACAGGCCAGCGGCCAGCAGGACCCACAGGCCATGGCTAGCTCCCAGCAAAACTTACAGGCCAGCAGGATCAACTGGTGAGGCTGCATTGATGGGCACTGATGAGGCTGAGCTAATGGGCACTGATCAGACTGCACTGATGGGCACTGGTGAGGCTCCATTGATGGACACTGCTGAGGCTGCAATGATGAGCACTGATGAGGCTGCTCTGATGGGCACTGGTGACGCTGCATTGATCCTTAGATCTCAGTGGCTCATGCTGGGACTTGAAGTCCTTTAATTTTGGGAGGTATGATTTTCCAAAAAGTGAAGGACTGCAAGTTCCAGCATCAACCCCTCAGAGCTGAGGACATGACACCCCCTCCTAACTAGTGAAGGACTACAAGTCCCAACATGACCCCCTGAAATCTAAGAATGTAACCACCCCCCAAAAGTGAAGGACTACTAGTCCCAGCATGAACCCATCAGAGCTGAGGACATGACAGCCCTCCCCCCCAACTAGTCCCAGCATGAGCTCCTGAGATTTAAGAATGTGACCCCTTAGAGCTCGTGGGTTCATGCTGGGACTTGTAGTCATTCACTAGTTTGGGGGGGGGGTCAGGTCTTCAGCTCTGAAGGGTTCATACAGGGACTTGTCTGCACTGCTTGCACTTTAGTTCCTGAGGCCATGGTTTTAAATATTGTACTGTTTTTTGTGCATTACAAATAAAATAAGTGCATAGGAATTCGTTCATATTTTTTCAAACTATAGTCCGGCCCCCAACATTGTCTGTGGAACAGTGAACCGGCCCCCTGTTTAAAAAGTTTGAGGACCCCTGGTCTACAATAACATCTAGACAGGAGGCCACTACATACCAACTGGCAACCAGGCCATCATAAAACTTTCATTTAAAAAAAAGGAAAAGACCCCATGTCCCTACTGAATCTCGATGTAAAAATAATTTTGAAAATTGCTGCCACCGGCTCTTTTAACTACCTAATTAAATTCATGTATACATCCCCCTCGGCCAGGCTGGTGGTGGCAGGTCTCCTCACAGAAGAATTCCGCCTCCATAAAGGAACGAGACAAAGCTGTCCCCTCTCGCCCTTACTTTTTAATCTGGCACTAGAACCCCTTTCCAGATACCTAAGTAGTCAGGTCCCTCCCCATGGGATTCACATAGGCAAACACAAATTACATACAGCCCTCTTTGCAGACTACATACTTATATTAAAAGCTATCCCAACTCAGACATGACTACCATTAAAAAACTTTCGAGGAATTCATACTCTGCTCTGGCCTCCGCATTAAATATAACAAAAGCGAAATATTCCCCCTGGGTACTTCAGCCAGTCCTAACTGGACATCACACTCGCCTTTTGCCACAGCCAAGACACACATCACATACTTGGGTATTAAAATAGGGAAAACTCCATCATCCCTGTACTCCCTAAACTATCCTCCCTTATTCAAGAAAATTACTCAAGAACTGGAAAACTGGATGGATCTCCCCCCTCTTGCTTCTGGGAAGGGGCCATCTCTTTAAAATGGCTAGTTTTGCACGTTTACTATATCCACTCCAAACTATACCTTTGCTCCTAAAACATAAAGGTATTCAGCTGCTAAACAGAGCCATTTCAAAATATATCTGGCACAACAAAAGACCACGTATAGCACTGAAAAATCTTTACAACGATAAAATGTAATATAAATCGGTGCTAAAATCACAGATATCTGAGATTTTAGTGGCGATTACATTTTATCATTTCCTCGTATGTGGTGACACTACTAGAAATTAGCTGCTATTATTTTGTGTTTTACTGGATTTTATATCCTATTATATTCCTATATTTCTGGTTAGCACATTGGTTTATACATCTACCACTGAAAAAGCATTACCATTTTTAGAGGCGAAGGGGACATCAGTCTCCCGAATATCAGGACATACAGTGGGTACGGAAAGTATTCAGACCCCCTTAAATTTTTCACTCTTTGTTATATTGCAGCCATTTGCTAAAATCATTTAAGTTCATTCTTCTTCCTCATGAATGTACACATAGCACCCCATACTGACAGAAAAACACAGAATTGTTGACATTGTTGCAGATTTATTAAAAAAGAAAAACTGAAATATCACATGGTCCTAAGTATTCAGACCCTTTGCTCAGTATTTAGTAGAAGCCCCCTTTTGATCTAATACAGCCAGGAGTCTTTTTGGGAAAGATGCAACAAGTCTTTCACACCTGGATTTGGGGATCCTCTGCCATTCCTCCTTGCAGATCCTCTCCAGTTCTGTCAGGTTGGATGGTAAACGTTGGTGGACAGCCATTTTTAGGTCTCTCCAGAGATGCTCAATTGGGTTTAAGTCAGGGCTCTGGCTGGGCCATTCAAGAACAGTCACGGAGTTGTTGTGAAGCCACTCCTTCGTTATTTTAGCTGTGTGCTTAGGGTCATTGTCTTGTTGGAAGGTAAACCTTCGGCCCATTCTGAGGTCCAGAGCACTCTGGAGAAGGTTTTTGTCCAGGATATCCCTGTACTTGGCCGCATTCATCTTTCCCTCGATTGCAACCAGTCGTCCTGTCCCTGCAGCTGAAAAACACCCCCACAGCATGATGCTGCCACCACCATGCTTCACTGTTGGGACTGTATTGGACAGGTGATGAGCAGTGCCTGGTTTTCTCCACACATACCGCTTAGAATTAAGGCCAAAAAGTTCTATTTTGGTCTCATCAGACCAGAGAATCTTATTTCTCACCATCTTGGAGTCCTTCAGGTGTTTTTTAGCAAACTCCATGCGGGCTTTCATGTGTCTTACACTAAGGAGAGGCTTCCTTTGAGCCACTCTGCCATAAAGCCCAGACTGGTGAAGGGCTGCAGTGATGGTTGACTTTCTACAACTTTCTCCCATCTCCTGACTGCATCTCTGGAGCACAGCCACAGTGATCTTTGGGTTCTTCTTTACCTCTCTCACCATAGCTCTTCTCCCCCGATAGCTCAGTTTGGCCGGACGGCCAGCTCTAGGAAGGGTTCTGGTCATCCCAAACGTCTTCCATTTGAGGATTATGGAGGCCACTGTGCTCTTAGGAACCTTAAGTGCAGCAGAAATCTTTTTGTAACCTTGGCCAGATCTGTGCCTTGCCACAATTCTGTCTCTGAGCTCTTCAGGCAGTTCCTTTGACCTCATGATTCTCATTTGCTCTGACATGCATTGTGATCTGGAAGTTATTATATAGACAGGTGTGTGGCTTTCCTAATCAAGTCCAATCAGTATAATCAAACACAGCTGGACTCAAATGAAGGTGTAGAACCATCTCAAGGATGATCAGAAGAAATGGAAAGCACCTGAGTTAAATATATGAGTGTCACAGCAAAGGGTCTGAATACTTAGGACCATGTGATTTTTCAGTTTTTCTTTTTTAATAAATCTGCAACAATGTCAACAATTCTGTGTTTTTCCATCAATATGGGGAGCTGTGTGTACATTCATGAGGAAGAAGAATGAACTTAAATGATTTTAGCAAATGGCTGCAATATAACAAAGAGTGAAACATTTAAGGGGGTCTGAATACTTTCCGTACCCACTGTATAACTTATCTTCCCTACTAAGAATAGGTCTAGAATGGACATCAAAGGCTTCCCGCTATTCTAATTATTCTCTCAAATCGGATATGGTGCACCCCTACTCCCTGGTAGCTCTTCTCCACTGCAAATGAAAATCTATCAACCCCAACCTACAGCACAACCCTCTCCTACGGGATACAGTCAAAGCATAGAGAGAAATAGACAACAGCTTACACATCTCCCCATTCATCTCTAGAAACCTTCCAATCCAAGATAACCCTAACTTCCCCCCCAGGCATGGAACACCAAATCTGCGCCACTTGGGAAAGCAACGGCCTCACAAATTGTTTTTCTCTATGTGATTTGGACTCTGGCTCACCTCATGCCTTTTCTGTCATAGCATAAAAATACTCCCTATCAAAATCTCATATCTTTGGCAATGTGTCAACTTCATTTGCACTTCATGCAGGGAAGGCAGCAAACTATTTAGGATGTCTTTATCTGATTGTCTGCTCCAAGAGGGCTCTTATACTTTTTTAAGCATCTACAAACTTCTGATCAGTAAAACCATCCCCCCTCTTACATCTTCTTCTGCAACAAATTTTGGTAAGGACTTTCCGGATTTGGAGCTTTCAAACAAATTATTGCAAGGTTACAACAAAATTCTTCAGCTGATTCTTTCCGAACAATGGAGAGAAACCCAGATGAAAATTCTCCATCATGTTTAAATAGCTTTCCTAGTGGTTAAAAACAACCCTAATTCCACCTCATGTCCTCTCTGCAACCAGCCAAGGCCCTCTTTAACACGTTGTTTCTGTTCATGCACGTGTATATCTGCCTTCTGGGAGCAAACCATCTCCTTCATCGAAGCAATAATTCTGCTCCACCTACCAAAGGACCCTCTCCTCTTAATCTTCAACTATTGGGACAAACAACTCTAAACATGATCATCTCCTGACGTACTCAAATACAAAGATTGGATCCGAATATGTCTCCTCACAGCCCCGAGAGCAATTTTAAAAAATTGGACTTCCTTTTCATGCCCAAAAATCTTACAGATCAAACAGGAGCTGATACTGCTAATTCAGAGGGAAAAAATCCATACAGACCTCAACCACCCGCTCACCAAATAATGTTTTCTTTAAACGCTGGCAGGCATTTATGGAATCTGCTTTACCCCCAGACGCACTCAAGTCTTTTCACCAGTCTTTTGTGCATCACAAGGATATCCAACTGCTTTTTGACAAAAAGGACACCTCTTGAGATCTTCACTCTCTCTTACTTAAATACTTTTCAACTTCCCTTTTCGTACATCACTTCAGCGATCGATGGACAACCTATCACTTTGTTAAGAACCACAGGCTCCGCTGTTATACCTGAAGGAGATTGTCGCAACCCCTCCCAACCCCCCCCCCCCCCACAAGATCCATCCAGTTATTAATTGTTCATGGTCTATGGTCTTGGACCTATAATTTATGGCTATTTTTGTTTCAATATTATTCAGTGGGCTCACCTCTCCTTCCCAGTTCTCGGGAGAGTGCAGGGTGCAATGAATATACACATTCGTCTCCTCTATTATTTCACAGTTTATGAGCACTCAGTTATTTCTCTCAAGCATTTACCTACATTCTGACAAATCTACATACTCTCCTGTACCCTAATGAAAAAATCTTGCTAATGTGTGTTGCTCAGGTCTCTGTAAACAGCACTCTGTCACAAAATGTTTCATTTCAGGCAACCTGGTTTCCACCTGTCACTCATCATATCTGTACTGTAAAATCCTAAATAAATTCTCATTAAAAAAAAACCAAACTAGCAAATAAATGACATATATCCATGAATTATCAGAACACTAAAACAGTTCTATTTAAAGAAGTGTTTGTTCAATTTTGCTTACTGAAAAATTGGAAGATTTTGTTGGAATACATGAATGCAGCGTCATCATAAGCTAGTAACTCCTCCTGCTCAATGGCAAATTCTAAATTCTGGTTTGTAGGTGTTCATTTTTCATGCCACCCTCTAGCAGGTACCTTAGTAAAAATTCCAAAATGCTGCCAAAATGAACTACACTGTCAATATGTGAAATGTAATGGTTAGGTGAATTCATTTACCCAACTGGCTGGTCACTCACAGAGTGCTAAAAAAACAGTTTATTACGCTATTAGCTTCAAGAAAATAAACTAGTCTTTCAGCAACTCCCTTATGCTGTCTGTCCAAAAAAGCCATGCAGGATTTCATTGGCTCAAGATATTTTGTATGAATTATTTCTGCTGTCAAACATCACATCCTCTTTGCCATTGGTATACACGTAGATTGTAGCTGTGACACTAGGTGGAACATTTACAGACTTTATTTGAAAATAACATATATGCAACATGAAGGAAACATGCAAGGAAGCACTGTATATTGCCAGTAAGTATGCAAATAATGCAAAGTGTTTTAGAACATCTGCAATTGCATAACAGTTCCATCTGCATACCATCAATACACAACAGGCAGAACAATAATGTTCCTTTTCCCATCTATGACCTAAGCGAAGCAGTACTAGCAACAACTGTAAAGTTGGACCTGCCAGAGATAAATGGAAAAAGGTATGTAGGTATGTGTATATGTAGGTAGTAGTCACTGGTGGTTCAGGACAGGAAGGGGTGGATGCTAAAAGTGGCGACATAGCCACAATAACATTTTTTTTATTTTTTCATATTAAGAACTTTTTGTAATATAAGATAGAATACAGTACAACTGAAAATAATAGATCCAAAAATATTGCTATTTTAAAAGGCATAAATACTGAGTAGCAAAAGTATTGTAAAGCTGTCATTAGCTTCAGAGTCATTTCTCCTTTTTATTAGATCATACACTTTGTTGAAGTTATTTTACAGCCAAATGGATAAAATGTAAAATAAGAAAAAAGGATGGAAGATGACTTGGGTAGTCTGCAGTGGCCATATTAAATAAAAAGTATTGGTTCCTGATTGAGTACACATGTGCTGTTCAATTTCAGAACTTGTCAATGATAAATCAATTGAGGCTAAATGTCAATAATAAATCGACAAATAAAGTTGGTGTTGCCGAAGCCTTCCAGTAAAAAGTAGTCCTTTTGCTGAAATGAAAAGAAAGAGTGTTTTTTTTTTTTTTTTGTCTTATGCCTGTATCTAGCTGTTTTAACACAATATGTTGTAAAAATAACTTCCAAAACAAAAACCATGGGAACGCAATCATGACATACTGGGGTTGAGCCCTGCTGGAATTCTAAAAGATTTATCATAGCCTTAGGCATATTAAAATTAGAAAAGCTGCATACATTGGAAAACAAGCACGTGGCCGCATCTCGCTATATAGTGGGTGTTGTCCTATATATACAGATGACTAATAATTATAATTGTAATTATTAGTGTTACTTTGGAAACAGGAGTACACTAGTTCAATGCAAAACTCCTTTAGCCCCGGTTCACACTTATGCGATGCGGGAAGGCTGCGAATTCGCAGCCTGTTCCCGCATCGCAAACGCACCCCTGGCAGTTCACACTGCCATATGCGATATGCTGGGGGTGTCAATGAAATCTTAACGACACCCCCAGTTTGATCGCATATCGCAGTGCGATCTTGCAGTTCGCACAGGATCGGATCGCACAAGTGTGAACCGCTGTGCGATCCCATCCTGATGCGGCTGCAAAAAAGGGTCCTGTGCGTCTTTGCTGCGGGTGCGGTGCAAATTTAGCCATACAAAGTGTATGGCTAAACTCGCACCGCACAGCCGATCGCATGTAATGAAGGAGCAGTGCGCTCCGACATTACCTGCGATCGCCGCAGCCGCACATGTGTGAACCGGCACTTAATTCAACAGAATTCTCTTGCAGAAACTTGGCTTATCCAGAGAGAGAGAGAGACATTGTTAGACATCAAGCAGAATATTTGTAAATATTTGTAAATATTACAATGATCAGAAGTCCAATTCAAAATGCTTGGTCCCTTTTTTGTCATGGCAAGCATAGAGGCATTTCTCCCATCCAGCAAATTGTTGCTGGCAGAAGTTTTTGGACTTGTGATAAAAAGTGAATAATGCATGTTTAAAAATGAAATTTCTGAGCCTGGAGATAGAGAGGATCTGGGAGTTTCTAGAGCTGTGACAACAGGTACCTTCAGTAAAATTGCAAAAGATGACTCGTGTAACAAAGTCAAACCCAGGGACTGGACTGTGACATCATCTTGTCTTTATGCAATATTTAGTATCCTTTTATGGATTTGAGGAGAACTTCAAAACTTCAAGCTATGGTAAGGCCTTACAGCTATATGGGCCACTGATATTTGCCAAATCCTAGTCAGGGTCTAAAATTATATTGTCTAAGAACTATTTCATGGGTGTCTTTTAGAGGCTGGTGAAGAGAGATGTAACCAATTTCAAGTTTATATTTTATATGGGAAATTGTAAAGGCATCCATTACCTCAAACAGCAATTCAAGCTTTCTAGTTGAAAATATATGTTTATTATTTATGTTTATGGATGAGTTCTGGTTAGAACCAATCCAAGTGGGGGAACATGTAGTATATTGTAAGTGTAATTATATATATATATATATATATATATATATATATATGTGTATATACTATATTACCAAAAGTAATGAGACGCCTCCCTTAACATGCACATGAACTTTAATGGCATCCCAATCTTAGTCCATAGGGTCCAATATTAAATAGGTCCAATAACTAATAGATTTAAAACAGCTTGGTTACAAAGAACCTGGCCTACTTACTGTATATAGAATACACACATTTGCTGCAATTCATGTCCTGACAAAAATATGCCAAAATTTGCTAAACAAAATATAAATTAGGACAAGAATCATATTATAATATGATACTCCTCCATTAGGGACACAGAATATAGACATTAAGTACATTTTTTTGTCATTAAACTAGCTGGGTATCACTTAGCAAGTATACGATGTTCAACACAGGTTACAAAATTAAGCACTCCAGACTGTGTAATGTCAGAAGTATGTAATGCACAGCATAACTTACAAAGCGCAGCAGTCAAGGATATGCCTGGGGAATGCACTTTACAGAAAGCTTCACGCTATTGGTGGTTCAGTATGTAGGCACCCTGTATACTTAACAGTAAAATAGCTTGCCCTCATACTGTCATTGAATAAGCATTCTATCACTACCTCTGCTAGGCCCTTAGACCTGATAGACCTGAGCGGAGTGGCATCTGGCAAAGAATGACAGGACACAGAGGAATAACTACAAATTATGGGCCCCATAGTAAAATGTCTTAAAGGAGGCACCCCTCTACTCACCCTCTCCCCCTACCAATCAGGAAAGACCCTGTAGTAGGGTTGAGCGGACACCTAGATGTCCGTGTTCGACGGGTTCGGCCGAACTTTAAAAAAAAGTCCGGGTCCGTGTCCCGGACTTTTACCGAACTTTTCCCGGACACCGAACCCCATTGAAGTCAATGGGGACCCAAACTTTAAGGCACTAAAATGGCTCTAAAACACCAATGGAAAGGGCTAGAGTGCTGCAAATGGCAGCAAAACGTAGTTAAGAGCACGGCAAGTGCTCTGCAAACAAATGTGGATAGGGAAACAACTTAAAACAACAAAAAAAAAAAACAGAAAAATAAAACAATGTTCTTCATCTCTGAAGGACGAGGCCCATATGGAGTAGGAGGGAGGTTGAGGTGGTGGTGGATGTGGCGGTGTCATAGGCGTGCGCACAGGGTGTGCCGGGTGTACCTGGGCACACCCTAATCACCTAGGGCACATAGCATTATCGCTCTGTTTGCCAGTGAGGAGATGGGAAAGATCTCCCTCGGACCTGCTCTGCTCTATTTCTCTTTGCCAGCAGGGAGAGTAATGTATCGGGGCCATGTACATGTAGGCAAACACATGCATGTGTATTTCAACTTTGGGGTGCACACCCTAATGCAATAGGCTGCGCACACCTATGGGCGGTGTAGGTGGAAGCGGCGGTGGAGGAGGACCAGGGCCGGATTAAGAGCATCATGGTATTGGTGCTGAGGATTTTGAAGGGCCTTAAGGGCCGTGCCTTGGCATGCACCCAGAGGAGGAAGGGTGCAGCCATGCATGCCTAATTCAACATGGGATGCTGTCTCTGAAGCCCATAAACACATCCATGCATCGGCAACTGTCCCTCCTTGTCAGGCCTTCGCGCTGTGTGGGGAGGTTCTGAGGGTGCTGCCTGGGGAAGCGAGCATAGAAGCCAGACTTCTGTGTTTACAAGTGACAGAAGAGCGGTCACAGTGAATATGGCCAACCCGGGGCCTATATAAAAGGTAGGGGCCTGGAGCTGCAGCTCCAATAGCCCCTACGTTAATCTGGCCCTGAGGAGGAGGACGAGGTAGCCAACACTGCTTCTTTTCACAAATTTTAAATGAGGGTACACCCCAAAAGAGTGAGAAAGAGCAAAAATGGAACAATGGGTGGGTAAGGTCGGTATCCATTGCTATTCTGCACAAGGTACGGAAAAGTCCCGTGGGATCCATGCCTGGTTCATTTTAATGAACGTGAGCTTGTCCACATTGTCTCTGGACAGGCGGCTGCGCTTGTCTGTTATAATGCCCCCAGCCGTGCTAAATGCCCGTTCAGATAATACACTGGCTGCAGGGCACGCCAGCACCTCCAAGGCGTAAAGGGCAAGCTCAGGCCATGTGCCCAATTTGGAGACCCAGAAGTTGAAGGGGGCAGACCCCTCATTCACTACATGTAGGCGTGTGCACACATACTGCTCCACCATGTTGGTAAAATGCTGCCTCCTGCTAAGACGTTCCATCTGAGCTGCTGGTGCTGCTGTTTGTTGTGGCGTGCTGACAAAGCTTTTCCACATTTCGGCCATGCTAACCCTGCCTTCTGAGGTGCTGGCGGTGCCCTGGTTGCGTTGGCGACCTCCTCCTCCTCCTCTGCCTTGTGCTTCCACTGTGGCCCCGCTGTCAGATGGGAATGCCAGCAGCATCGCATCTACCAGCGTGCGCTTGTACTCGCGCATCTTGCGATCGCGCTCCAGTGAGTGAATTAAGGACGGTACGTTGTCCTTGTAACGGGGATCCAGCAGCGTGGCCACCCAGTAATCAGCACAAGTTAGAATGTGGGCAACTCGGCGGTCGTTGTGGAGACACTGCAGCATGTAATCGCTCATGTGTGCCAGGCTGCCCAGAGGCGACGAAAGGCTGTCCTCTGTGGGAGGTGTATCGTCCGTGTCCTCTGTATCCCCCCAGCCACGCACCAGTGATGGCCATGAGCTGGCCTGGGTGCCACCCTGCTGTGAACATGGTTCCATCTCCTCCTCCAGCTCCTCCTCCAGCTCCTCCTCCTCCTCATCCTCCAGAACTGTGCCCCTGCTGGACAATTGTGTCCCTGGCATTTGTGTGTGCAGGAACCCACCCTCGGAGCCCCTTGCGAATGACTGCCCTGAAAGCCTTTGAAATGTTACCTCTTCATCCTCCTCCTCCTCCTCCTCATCCTGTGCCACATCCTCTTCCATCATCGCCCGAATTGTTTTTTCAAGGAGGCATAGAAGTGGGATAGTTAAGCTGAGAACGGCGTCATTGCCACTGGCCATGTTGGTGGAGTACTCAAAACAGCGTAACAAGGCACACAGGTCTCGCATGGAGGCCCAGTTATTGGTGGTGAAGTGGTGCTGTTCTGCAGAGCGACTCACGCATGCGTGCTGCAGCTGAAACTCCACTATGGCCTGCTGCTGCTCGCACAGTCTTTGCAGCATGTGCAAGGTGGAGTTCCACCTTGTGGGCACGTCACATATGAGGCGGTGAGCGGGAAGGCCGAAGTTACGCTGCAGCGCTGCCAGGCGAGCAGCAGCAGGGTGAGAACGCCGAAAGTGCGCACAGACGGCCCGCACTTTCTGCAGCAGCTCTGACATATCGGGGTAGTTTTTAAGGAACCTCTGCACCACCAAATTCAGCACATGCGCCAGGCAAGGGATGTGCGTCAAACCGGCTAGGCCCAGAGCTGCTATGAGATTTCGCCCATTATCGCACACCACCAGGCCGGGCTTGAGGCTCGCTGGCAGCAACCACTCATTTGTCTGCTGTTCCATGCTCCTCCACAACTCCTGCGCGGTGTGTGGTTTGTCCCCCAAACAGGCAAGTTGTAAAACTGCCTGCTGTCGTTTAGCCCTGGCCGTGCTGAAGTTGGTGGTGAAGGTATTACGCTGTCCGGATGAGGAGGCGGTAGAGGATGAGGTAGCGGAGTAGGATGAGTTAGGAACAGGAGGCAAACTGAAGCGCCCTGCAATCCTCGGTGGTGGAAGGACATGCGCCAAATTTCTATCCGCCTCAGGCCCATCCGCCACTGCATTTACCCCGTGTGCCGTTAGGGAGATATAACGCCCCTGACCGTGCTTACTGGTCCACGTATCGGTAGTTAGGTGGACCTTGGCACAGATGGCGTTGCGCAGTGCACACCTGATTTTTTCCCCCACTTGGTTGTGCAGGGAAGGGATGGCTTGCCTGGAAAAGTAGTGGCGGCTGGGCACGACGTACTGTGGGACAGCCACCGACATAAGCTTTTTAAAACTGGGCGTCTCCACCAGACGGAATGACAGCATTTCAAAGGCCAATAATTGTGAAATGCTGGCATTCAGGGCCAGGGATCGCGGGTGGGTAGGGGGGTACTTCCTCTTCCTCTCAAGTGTTTGGGAGATGGAAAGCTGAACACTTCCACGGGACATTGTGGAGATGGTTGTTGGTGACCCAGGTGGTGGTGTTGCTGACAGATCGTCTGTTTGCGGGGTGGCAGGTGCCGGTATGACTACAGAGGTGGCTGGAGCGGCCGAGACTGCAGCAGAAGAGGAAGCAGGATGAGCCAGAGACGTTTCTTGGTTTTGAAGGTGTGTACTCCACTGCAGCTCGTGCTTTGCACTTAGATGCCTGATCATGCAGCTTGTGCTCAGGTTGAGAAGGTTTATGCCTCGCTTCAGGCTCTGATTGCACAGGGTGCAAACCACTCGTGTCCTGTCATCAGCACATTTTCTAAAGAACTTCCACGCTAGAGAACTCTTTTGAGCTGACTTTGGTGCGCTCGTTCCCTTGCTGCGTTGGGCAGTAGCAGGCGTAGTGTCTAGGGCACGGCCGCTCCGCTTCTGCACCCTGCTCCCTCTTCTGCTGTGCTGGTGGCTCTGTGCGACCACCGCCTCTTCCTCCAAAATACTCAGGTCACCTGCATGACCTTCATTCCATGTGTGGTCGAGGACCTCATCGTCCTCCACATCATCTTCCACCCAGTCTTCACTCCTGCCCTCCCTGTCGGTCTCCACAATGCTGAACGCCGGCGCCGGAAGTTGGCACCTGCGTTTCGTCATCATCGGAGACGTGCTGTGATGGTCCTTCCATGTACTCATCTTGAGAAATAAGTGGTTGGGCATCGCTGCACTCAATCTTTTCCACTTCTGGGGCAGGGCTAGGTGGATGGCCCTGGGAAACCCTGCTGACAGAGTCCTCAAAAAGAATAAGAGACTGCTGTATGGCTTGGGGCTCAGACTGCTTGCCTGATTTGCAAGGGGGTGAGGTGAAAGACGGTTGGACATTGGCTGCAGGTGCCAACTCTGACCTTTCTGCAGTAGACTGGGTGGGAGACAATGTGAAGGAACTGGAGGCACTGTCAGCAGCAAACCAATCTACTATCGCCTCTCTGTGTTCTGGCCTCATCACTTCTAGAGGCGTATGATGCCCTACCAAATACTGCTGCAGGTTCTGTCGCCTACTCACACTTGAAGAAGGTGTTTCACTTGTGCGTGTAGCTGGCACAGATCGACCACGTCCTCTCCTTGCAACAGGAGCTCTAGCAGCAGCACCACGACCCCGGCCACGGCCCCTATTTGACGCTCTCCACATATTTCTGAAATTTAAGATCTTGCCCTAGAAAGGTCTTTATTGAATAGCAGAACAAAAGAACAACAGTATCGCACGGGTGTATCTCACAGTCAAATATGCAAACTATGCCGCAATTTAATGTTTTTTACACCAAAAGGGTGTGTATTGAATAGCGGAATAGGATAAAAAACTGTGTATCTCACACGTACAAACACAGACTAGGCCCGATTAAATTTTTTCCTACCCTAAAGGGAGGATGAGGAAGAGGAGTATGGAACAGGCAGCACCCTCAAATCTTCAGAAGTATGAGATGAACCTCAAAAACTTGGAAAGGTGGATCTCACACGTACTGACACAGACTATTCCGCAATTTAATTGATCCCCAAAGATTTTTATTGAATAGCGTAATGGGAAATATGATCAAAAAAAGTGTATGTATCTCACACGTACAGAAGCACACTAGGCCCCAATTACTATTGTTTGGACACCTAAAAGGATGGATGAGGAGGAGGAGGAGTATGGAACAGGCAGCACCCTCAAATCTTCAGAAGTATGAGATGAACCTCAAAAACTTGGAAAGGTGGATCTCACACGTACCGACACAGACTATTCCGCAATTTAATTGATCCCCAAAGGTTTTTATTGAATAGCGGAATAGGAAATATGATCAAAAAAAGTGTATGTATCTCACACGTACAGAAGCACACTAGGCCCCAATTACTATTGTTTGTACACCTAAAAGGATGGAGGAGGAGGAGGAGGAGGAGGAGGAGTATGGAACAGGCAGCACCCTCAAAGCTTCAGAAGTATGAGATGAACCCCAAAAACTTGGAAAGGTGGATCTCACACGTACCGACACAGACTATTCCGCAATTTAAGTGATCCCCAAAGGTTTTTATTGAATAGCGGAATAGGAAATATGATCAAAAAAAGTGTATGTATCTCACACGTACAGAAGCACACTAGGCCCCAATTACTATTGTTTGTACACCTAAAAGGATGGAGGAGGAGGAGTATGGAACAGGCAGCACCCTCAAAGCTTCAGAAGTATGAGATGAACCCCAAAAACTTGGAAAGGTGGATCTCACACGTACCGACACAGACTATTCCGCAATTTAATTGATCCCCAAAGGTTTTTATTGAATAGCGGAATAGGAAATATGATCAAAAAAAGTGTATGTATCTCACACGTACAGAAGCACACTAGGCCCCAATTACTATTGTTTGTACACCTAAAAGGATGGAGGAGGAGGAGGAGGATGAAACAGGCAGCACCCTCAAATCTTCAGAAGTATGAGATTGTGTTCACTGTACCCCACAAAGATTTTGTTCACTGCACCCCAAAAGGATTGTCTTCACTGCACCCCACAAAGATTGTGTTCACTGTAATCCACAAAGATTGTGTTCACTGTACCCCCCAAAGATTTTGTTCACTGCACCCCACAAAGATTGTGTTCACTGTACCCCACAAAGATTTTGTTCACTGCACCCCACAAGGATTGTCTTCACTGCACCCCACAAGGATTGTCTTCACTGCACCCCACAAAGATTGTGTTCACTGTACCCCACAAATATTGTGTTCACTGCACCCCAAACGGATTGTCTTCACTGCACCCCACAAAGATTGTGTTCACTGTACCCCACAAAGATTGTGCTCACTGTACCCCCCAAAGATTTTGTTCACGGCACCCCACAAGGATTGTCTTCACTGCACCCCACAAGGATTGTCTTCACTGCACCGCACAAAGATTGTGTTCACTGTACCCCACAAAGTTTGTGTTCACTGCACCCCAAAAGGATTGTCTTCACTGCACCCCACAAAGATTGTGTTCACTGTACCCCACAAGAATTGTCTTCACTGCACCCCACAAGGATTGTCTTCACTGCACCCCACAAAAATTGTGTTCACTGTACCCCACAAAGATTGTGTTCACTGCACCACAAAATGATTGTCTTCACTGCACCCCACAAAGATTGTGTTCACTGTACCCCACAAAGATTGTGTTCACTGCACCCCACAAAGATTGTGTTCACTGTACCCCACAAAGATTGTGTTCACTGCACCCCGAAAGGATTGTCTTCACTGCACCCCACAAAGATTGTGTTCACTGTACCCCACAAAGATTGTGTTCACTGTACCCCACAAAGATTTTGTTCACTGCACCCCACAAAGATTGTGTTCACTGTACCCCACAAAGATTGTGTTCACTGTACCCCACAAAGATTTTGATCACTGCACCCCACAAGGATTGTCTTCACTGCACCCCACAAGGATTGTCTTCACTGCACCCCACAAAGATTGTGTTCACTGTACCCCACAAAGATTGTGTTCACTGCACCCCAAAAGGATTGTCTTCACTGCACCCCACAAAGATTGTGTTCACTGTAATCCACAAAGATTGTGTTCACTGTACCCCACAAAGATTTTGTTCACTGCACCCCACAAGGATTGTCTTCACTGCACCCCACAAGGATTGTCTTCACTGCACCCCACAAAGATTGTGTTCACTGTACCCCACAAAGATTGTGTTCACTGCACCCCAAAAGGATTTTCTTCACTGCACCCCACAAAGATTGTGTTCACTGTACCCCACAAAGATTGTGTTCATTGTACCCCACAAAGATTGTGTTCACTGTACCCCCCAAAGATTTTGTTCACTGCACCCCACAAGGATTGTCTTCACTGCACCCCACAAGGATTGTCTTCACTGTACCCCACAAAGATTGTGTTCACTGTACCCCACAAAGATTTTGTTCACTGCACCCCACAAAGATTGTGTTCACTGCACCCCAAAAGGATTGTCTTCACTGCACCCCACAAAGATTGTGTTCACTGTACCCCACAAGGATTGTCTTCACTGCACCCCACAAAGATTGTGTTCACTGTACCCCACAAAGATTGTGTTCACTGTACCCCCCAAAGATTTTGTTCACTGCACCCCACAAGGATTGTCTTCACTGCACCCCACAAGGATTGTCTTCACTGCACCCCACAAAGATTGTGTTCACTGTACCCCACAAAGATTGTGTTCACTGTACCCCACAAAGATTTTGTTCACTGCACCCCACAAAGATTGTGTTCAATGCACCCCAAAATGATTGTCTTCACTGCACCCCACAAAGATTGTGTTCACTGTACCCCACAAGGATTGTCTTCACTGCACCCCACAAGGATTGTCTTCACTGCACCCCACAAAGATTGTGTTCACTGTACCCCACAAATATTGTGTTCACTGCACCCCAAACGGATTGTCTTCACTGCACCCCACAAAGATTGTGTTCACTGTACCCCACAAAGATTGTGCTCACTGTACCCCCCAAAGATTTTGTTCACTGCACCCCACAAGGATTGTCTTCACTGCACCCCACAAAGATTGTGTTCACTGTACCCCACAAAGTTTGTGTTCACTGCACCCCAAAAGGATTGTCTTCACTGCACCCCACAAAGATTGTGTTCACTGTACCCCACAAGAATTGTCTTCACTGCACCCCACAAGGATTGTCTTCACTGCACCCCACAAAAATTGTGTTCACTGTACCCCACAAAGATTGTGTTCACTGCACCACAAAATGATTGTCTTCACTGCACCCCACAAAGATTGTGTTCACTGTACCCCACAAAGATTGTGTTCACTGTACCCCACAAAGATTTTGTTCACTGCACCCCGAAAGGATTGTCTTCACTGCACCCCACAAAGATTGTGTTCACTGTACCCCACAAAGATTGTGTTCACTGTACCCCACAAAGATTTTGTTCACTGCACCCCACAAAGATTGTGTTCACTGTACCCCACAAAGATTTTGTTCACTGCACCCCACAAAGATTGTGTTCACTGTACCGCACAAAGATTGTGTTCACTGTACCCCACAAAGATTTTGATCACTGCACCCCACAAGGATTGTCTTCACTGCACCCCACAAGGATTGTCTTCACTGCACCCCACAAAGATTGTGTTCACTGTACCCCACAAAGATTGTGTTCACTGCACCCCAAAAGGATTGTCTTCACTGCACCCCACAAAGATTGTGTTCACTGTAATCCACAAAGATTGTGTTCACTGTACCCCACAAAGATTTTGTTCACTGCACCCCACAAGGATTGTCTTCACTGCACCCCACAAGGATTGTCTTCACTGCACCCCACAAAGATTGTGTTCACTGTACCCCACAAAGATTGTGTTCACTGCACCCCAAAAGGATTTTCTTCACTGCACCCCACAAAGATTGTGTTCACTGTACCCCACAAAGATTGTGTTCATTGTACCCCACAAAGATTGTGTTCACTGTACCCCCCAAAGATTTTGTTCACTGCACCCCACAAGGATTGTCTTCACTGCACCCCACAAGGATTGTCTTCACTGTACCCCACAAAGATTGTGTTCACTGTACCCCACAAAGATTTTGTTCACTGCACCCCACAAAGATTGTGTTCACTGCACCCCAAAAGGATTGTCTTCACTGCACCCCACAAAGATTGTGTTCACTGTACCCCACAAGGATTGTCTTCACTGTACCCCACAAAGATTGTGTTCACTGTACCCCCCAAAGATTTTGTTCACTGCACCCCACAAGGATTGTCTTCACTGCACCCCACAAGGATTGTCTTCACTGCACCCCACAAAGATTGTGTTCACTGTACCCCACAAAGATTGTGTTCACTGTACCCCACAAAGATTTTGTTCACTGCACCCCACAAAGATTGTGTTCAATGCACCCCAAAATGATTGTCTTCACTGCACCCCACAAAGATTGTGTTCACTGTACCCCACAAGGATTGTCTTCACTGCACCCCACAAGGATTGTCTTCACTGCACCCCACAAAGATTGTGTTCACTGCACCCCAAAAGGATTGTCTTCACTGCACCCCACAAAGATTGTGTTCACTGTACCCCACAAGGATTGTCTTCACTGCACCCCACAAGGATTGTCTTCACTGCACCCCACAAAGATTGTGTTCACTGTACCCCACAAAGATTGTGTTCACTGTACCCCCAAAGATTTTGTTCACTGCACCCCACAAGGATTGTCTTCACTGCACCCCACAAGGATTGTCTTCACTGCACCCCACAAAGATTGTGTTCACTGTACCCCACAAAGATTGTGTTCACTGTACCCCACAAAGATTTTGTTCACTGCACCCCACAAAGATTGTGTTCACTGTACCCCACAAAGATTGTGTTCACTGTACCCCACAAAGATTTTGATCACTGCACCCCACAAGGATTGTCTTCACTGCACCCCACAAGGATTGTCTTCACTGCACCCCACAAAGATTGTGTTCACTGTACCCCACAAAGATTGTGTTCACTGCACCCCAAAAGGATTGTCTTCACTGCACCCCACAAAGATTGTGTTCACTGTAATCCACAAAGATTGTGTTCACTGTACCCCACAAAGATTTTGTTCACTGCACCCCACAAGGATTTTCTTCACTGCACCCCACAAGGATTGTCTTCACTGCACCCCACAAAGATTGTGTTCACTGTACCCCACAAAGATTGTGTTCACTGCACCCCAAAAGGATTTTCTTCACTGCACCCCACAAAGATTGTGTTCACTGTACCCCACAAAGATTGTGTTCATTGTACCCCACAAAGATTGTGTTCACTGTACCCCCCAAAGATTTTGTTCACTGCACCCCACAAGGATTGTCTTCACTGCACCCCACAAAGATTGTGTTCACTGTACCCCACAAAGATTGTGTTCACTGTACCCCCAAAGATTTTGTTCACTGCACCCCACAAGGATTGTCTTCACTGCACCCCACAAGGATTGTCTTCACTGCACCCCACAAAGATTGTGTTCACTGTACCCCACAAAGATTGTGTTCACTGTACCCCCCAAAGATTTTGTTCACTGCACCCCACAAGGATTGTCTTCACTGTACCCCACAAAGATTGTGTTCACTGTACCCCACAAAGATTGTGTTCACTGTACCCCACAAAGATTTTGTTCACTGCACCCCACAAAGATTGTGTTCACTGCACCCCAAAAGGATTGTCTTCACTGCACCCCACAAGGATTGTCTTCACTGTACCCCACAAAGATTGTGTTCACTGTACCCCACAAAGATTGTGTTCACTGTACCCCACAAAGATTTTGTTCACTGCACCCCACAATGATTGTGTTCACTGTACCCCACAAGGATTGTCTTCACTGCACCCCACAAGGATTGTATTCACTGCACCCCACAAAGATTATGTTCACTGTACCCCACAAAGATTTTGTTCACTCCCCCCCACCTAAAGGATTGTGTTCACTGCTCCCCAAAAAGATTGTGTTCACTGCAGCCCACACACAGAAAAATGGATGTGGATCACTGACACCTGCCTATCTCCTATCCCACACCACACAGCAATATCGATTGTAGTTTGTAGAACACATTGACCCTATAATTCAGCAGACTCTATCCCTAAAATGCCTACCACTCGCCCTGCCTAAACACTCCGACCTGACCCTAAATTCTATCCGGACACCAATTCGTTTTCCCTGCCTGTCTTTCCCTAATCAGCAGCCAGCACGTATGTGTGCTCTGTCCCTGAGCTAAGCAGCAGAATGACGCCGCTGCGGCTGCCTCGAACTTATAAAGACTTGGTCACATGCTTCAGACGGCCAATCACAGCTACTCATACATTTGCAGGCATGGCTGGGATAGCTTAAGGCACACCAGTTAAACGATTGTTGATTGGCTGTTGAAAGCCCGCCATGAAAAGAGCGCCAAAACATGCAAAACCCGGAAATAAAACGACCGAACACGGATTTTTTACCGGAACATACAGTAAAGTGTCCGTGTCCGTGTTCGGGTAACAAAAATCCAATTATTTGGTACGAACACGAATAATACAGTCCTTGTTCGCTCAACACTACCCTGTAGCACTTAACATTTTGTTGCATCCTTAATATATAGACGCTGCTAGGCCATAGCTCCTGGGGCATGTGCCCCTGGTCTTTTGGTTGGTGTCCGGGGTCAGAAAGAAAATAGAAGTACATAAGCCACCATAGCCACCACAACATACCAGTAAGTGGAAGAAATAAATTGGTTAAGAAATA
Organism: Pelophylax lessonae; assembly: GCF_965119305.1. Lineage (NCBI taxonomy): Eukaryota > Metazoa > Chordata > Amphibia > Anura > Ranidae > Pelophylax > Pelophylax lessonae. Next base: position 511,150,655 of record NC_138770.1, on the reverse strand, counting down.
GTTTACTGGCCACCAGTGCTAAAGGGTTTGGTATTAAATATTAATTGAACAAGCTGGAGACAGAAGCTCTAGTTTTAATAAATCCCTCCCCCATAGCTTTTACATGGCTTATACTGCTTCAAACGTTTTGATTAGTGTGACGACCAGGCAATTTGTATTTTTAAGTAGTTAAGAATGACAGTCTACATATTCAGAAGGACAAAGATAATCTCTCATAGGTCTATAATTATTTTGGAAACTACCAAATTTGCAGCTTAGCTATGAGATGAAGTTGACATTTTAGAAATATGGTCTGGGGTGCGGTGGTAGACTGTAGACCGAAAGATCCTGAGGAGCTGGACAGGGGTTTCTGGTAAAGCTTAGATTTTCCACCTAAAAAGAATAGAAAGGGAGGCGAGTGAGCCATTATAGTACAGAAGAATAATCCAAAAACAAGAATGCAGTGCTTCCTCAATAAAAGAAAAAAAAATGGACTTAAACTGTTGAGGCTGTCGTCACCCAGTTAAGGGGGAACACACAGCCTTCCTAGTGCATAGTGTGGTTGCTCTCTATGCCTCGGGAATTCCCATCCTGGGTGCTTTTTGGGGGTCTTTGATATGCTTGATATTTTGAAAACCTCCTTACTGCTACATTTATTATGTTATTTTTATATATATTTTTTTTTGCCATTATGGCTAAATTTATTGTAATATTTATATATTATTTACATTTCTCCCTTTCACTCCCCCCTTTCCGTTTCCTACCTCCCCATTCTCTTCCCTTCTCTTTCTCTCCCCGCTTCCCATCTCTCCCCCCTCTCCTTCCCCTTCTTCCATTTTTCTCAATTTTTGTCCTCTCCCCCACTCTTTCATCTTCTTACCCTTTCCCTCTGTTTTTTCCCCCCTGTCCCCCCCTTCCTCCCCCTTCCACTTCTCTCCCTCCCTCCCTCCCTCCCTCCCTCCCTCCCTCCCTCCCTCCCCTGTTTCCCGCTCCCCTCCTCTGTTCCCTCTTTCCCCCCTCCTCTCCTCTTCCTCCACCCCCCTTTGTCACTCCTTTCTTCACCTCCCCCCTTTCTTCCCCCCCTCCCCTCTCCCCCCCTTTCCTTTTTTTTTTTCCCACTTTTCTTTCGCCATACCAGCGTTCCAATACTTCACTTACATAGCATATATCTTCTATCATTCTGACACAAGCCTCATTTACTTAATACCAGTTTTTCCAGACAGGTGCCCCCGACATTGCGGGCCTTTTGTCGTGTAGTCCGGTGCGTGTGCGTGCCCGTGTACACATTTGTAGGAGTAAGGAAACCCCCCCATCTCTGGGGTAGTTCCTGTAATCATGAAAATGCTCTCTGGTCACTAGATAATCATCATTGATTGAGTAAAGCTCCATGTTTGTATGTTTATTTACACTCATATGATGTCAGTATACCTGATGTAATATTATGTGTTCTCTAATTGTGTAACATTTTTTGTAGACATCACATACCCCCTGAGGAAGACCTTACTGTACAAGTCGAAACGCGTTGGTTCCTCTATTATTGTGTGATGATCTGTAATTGTGATTTTGATTCTTGCTTCTTAGCAATGTATGACAATTGTATGTCTTGCTGTAACCAGAGCTCAAAGCTTAAGCTTTTGACATTTTAAATGGATTTTAATAATTTTTCAATAAAGATGCAATTTTTTATATACCTATAGTCCCACCCATATTTGCTGCCAAAAAACCTCTGGGGGCCTTTCCTGTCTTTCTCTATATATTATTTAATGCCTTCTCAGATATGTTTGATAATTTAGAGACTTGTTTATATGTCAATCTTATGCTGTCTCTGATACATCTGATATATGAGGAACTTCCAGACTGCTACATTTTATTATCTGCACACTTCTCCTTCGCATATTTGATTTATTTTTATATGTTTAAAGTGTTTTTGACAGTTTTTTTGGCTGTGCTTTTTTATTATGGTAAATATCTATTGTACCCTATAACAACTTTTTACCCACAGACACCAATTTTATCACCTTGAACTGAGGAAGTGGCAATTTAGAGCCACAAAACAAGTTTTATTTGGTGAAGTAAAGTAATTGGATGTTTTACTAAAGCAGACGACTCATGCCTATACTTTGAACAACCACATTGGGCGCCTCTGCAAATTGAAGGGCTCTTTTTGCTCTGACTTTTTCTACCATTCTATGACTATATATGTAGCCAGAATCAGACTACTAATATATATATATATATATATATATATATATATATACTTACCGTTATTGTTGGAGTTGTCTGTGTGCCCCTTTAAGTCTGCTTTCAGTGGAGATCGGCCTCTCACAGGAAGTAGAAGAACTGGATTGTGGGAGATATAGTTCTGAATTAATAGCAGACTATTATCTGGATTGCTCAGGGAACTGTTCTCCTAGGGAGCAACGGGGAAGCAAAAGACCATGGGAGAGACTATAAATCTATTTGCTCCACAGCGTGAGGCTCTCTTGCTTTCGAGACTCAGTGAGTGCACATCAGCCTGTCGTGTGTGAAGGACTGGCTGCAGCTGCGGCCTAGTGCATGGGGCCTGACCTGTTTGCGGAACTCACCCTCACTGGAGCGGATGCTGATTGCTGTACTGTGAACGCTGTCATGGTATAGCTGAATAGGAAGCGAGTGAAGGCCAGCCGGACAGCCTGAGGAGGCAGAGCACCGCTCATTCTCATATGCCGGAGCGGGGGAGAGCACATCGCCTATCTTATAATGCCCTCACAAACGGACATCCCGGAGAGAGGGTGCCTGTATCCAGTTCTGATCACAAGTATAACCTTTTCATCTACACACTGACTGCAGACACTGCAATATACATCACTTCCTATGGGATTTCAAATTAACATTTGGTTCTCCTACTATTTTATAATCACCTTGGAAAGTGTTTAGGAGCTCCAACTGCCGGTGAAAATATAGCAAGGCCCTGCTAAGGGAGGAGTATTGATATCTACAACTTCTTAAAGGGGACACGTTCCATTTCATTGCAGTATTACTGGTTAGGATATTAACAGTAAAACAATAGTTCGGAGTTCTCCTTTAATTTGAATATTGCATTATTATCATAGAGAGTTGTTCTAACATTGTCTTTTGATATTGCAATTCATTGTTCTGGTTATTTTGCGTCAGTCTTGTTGAACTCCGCTGGTATTGACGGGATTCGGGTGACTTATATAACTATATAATTTATTCACTAAGTAAAAGGTAAAAACTCATTTATATGGTGTCAGTGTGTTCTTAAAGGTATATACACAATGTTAGAACCTACAGTGTCAGGTGGGCTGGACAGTTCACAGGGTCATAGGAGTGCTGTGGAACACCCATCAACCAGCAGCCCTCAGGGGGCAGTGCTACATATAACTTGGCTTTCAGATGGGCTATTGGTAAAGTGCATCCTTATTGACAGATGTCCACCAAGCACCAGCACTGTCACATTAAAGGAAATCTTCCATAACTGTGGTAAAGCAAAAGGAATGCTGATAGTGAGTGTGAATTAAAAGGACATTGGGGTTTATTTACTAAAGGCAAATCACTGTGCACTACAAGTGCACTTGGAAGTGCAGTCGCTGTAGATGTGAGGGGGACATGCAAGGAAAAAAAAACACTGAATTTAGGCTTGCACATGATTGGATGATAGAAATCAGCAGTGCTTCCCCTCATTGTAGAACTTCCCCTTAGATCTACAGCGACTGTACTTCCAAGTGCTCTTGCAGTACACATCCATGTGCACAGTGATTTGCCTTTAGTAAATCAACCCCCATTGTTACATCAGAGTCTCCTACAGGAAACAAAAAGCACAGGCCTAGTTTTAATATGATAATGGACCACACCTGAAAGAACTGTTCACTGTAGGAAAGAAAAGCTCAAAATGCATTCTACTGATATGGGTTAAAGATTTGAATCAAAAATACTTGTGCTCTTTTCCACAGATTTAAACCCTTCCATGAATGCAAACAGCCATCAATATAAAGAGCTCAATTCATACTCAAGACTGAACATTTTTTCTATTTTATACTGAAATGGCGTATGGTGTGGGAGGCAATTCTTTATTGTGCATTAAAATTACTAAGAAGTAAACGGCAGCAAATATATGTGAAACAGAAATAAAGTTTATAAAATATAACATAAACTTTACAAGGTTTGCCGATAAAACACAACAGCTTCCGCAGTATTATTTTTAAAATGACATTTAGGGTAATTTCATGAACAATTCTATCTACTAAGCAGTTTCAGAGATTAATTTTATAGAGAAAAAAAAAACTCTATTTAATTTGCAAACGGATTTTGTGAGCATGTTAAACACAGACACTTTGTAAGAATGGCGCATAAACAGTTTTATAAGGCAAAGCCAATAATGTATTAATGAATGAGCTAATTAAAGTGATATGCCGTGAGCTTGCATTTTGCTTTCGGATGCAGATAAAATAACTATTCTATCTCAGTCACTGTTAGCAAAAGTTTCACTCTAACTAATGCTTCTGTACTAGCAGTGCTGATAGCCTCAATAATATAAAAAAAGTTCTACTTTTGCTTTGCCATTGGGGGAACAGACACAAGCAAAACCCTGTCAGCTCACCACAGGACACACACTGTGCCAATCCATCCTCTGTGCTTGTATGATAGACCTTGGCCCACTAAAGACCACTGGCTGGACCAGCAGAGGCTGTACAGCAGTGGCAGCTCCTCCATTGAGCAGCTGAGGTTTTGGGCTTGGAAGTGGATGGTGAGAACAGAACCAGGGATCTCCAGCCCCGATTGGTACTGCTTAGAGCCTTTACTCATCCAACACAATGCTATTGGTAGGGCTATTCCTCCTTGCATTGTTCTGCTGAAGTGTAGGATAGGAGTTCTATGTGCCTTATGCTATTTATTTGTTGAGGAAGTGATGCTGTGCTAATCTCCACCAATTACCTGAATGAAGGTGTGCTGACAGCTCTGTGATTGTGTCAACACACCCTTGTTTAGGCAGCTTGCAGAAAATAGCAGTTTTATTGCCTCAACAACTAAACAGCATTGGGCACATAAAACTCCAACCCTGCAGCAAGGTACATGCCACCTTACTCCTACCCACCTAACGTCTTCTCCATGTTAAAGAACATCCTACCCACTTCACCCCTACTCCATCAAAGCACCTGGCACCCACCTCACCCCCCACAATGCCACCCATATCTCCATGCTGATCACCAACCTCACCCCTCTGTCCACCACCCTTTTTTCTCACTATACTTTATCTGTTCCCAGATGCAGTTCATTGTATCTGATGCTGTCATAGCCACCTATGTGCCTCATCAATGTAAATACCTAATTTGCTCTACAAGTATCCAATCTGCTGCTTCTAAATCCCTACATCTTCTGCACATTATCTTCTGATCTGCTCCACAGGCTTATCCGTTTTAGACTTTTGCTAGTATAGTCTAATCATTTTCTAATATCGCTCCATCAGAAATGATTACTCGTGACATAACCTGTTGTTTTCTCATAGACCTTCTTTCGTACATGAATATGTGAAAGCAGTATTTGCAGGGACAATAGATTAATCTGTCAAAGATCTTTATGGACTATCTTCAACAAATTTATTGTAAATGCATGATGACAGGCACATTAATGGATATTAAAAATAAAGCCGAACATTGGTTTTCTCTAGCATGGTAAACAATAATTGTTGTTAATTGTTATTTAGCATATGACAATGTTACACTGGAATATTTAAAGGTACATTCTAGCCAAAATAAAAATAAAGCATGAGGATACATAAGCAGTCTACCCGCTCTCAACTTTTGTTCTTCATCCAGGAAGAGCGGAACTGAATAAGTGCATCTCCACTGCCTATTTTCAACTATATGGTTATCTTAGAATAGACAATCCTTGCTGCCACTCATATAGGTCAAGCTTGAAAAAAAATGTTAGTACTAAGATTTGTATTGGAAAGTGCCTGCGCTTAGGTAATAAATATCATTTAAGAAATAATATCCATTAAATTAATTAAATAAATTAAAAATTAGAAAAGCTGCTGCTGATAAAAAGGGGTATGACTTTTTACATAGGTTAAATCAATAAGTATCAGCGCTGCTCAATAATTAATATTGTGTTATTATTATGTGCAATTATTGTACTTAAATATGTGAAAAAAATTCTTAAATACCATACCATACCATGTGAAATGTACCATATAAATAGAGTATAATATAAAGTGCTTTTGATTTTATCTTCAATAACATAAATACACAGATCAGATAAATATAAATTATCCAAAAATAATTATAAAGTGCTAATTAGTGCTAATTGTGAATTCATTTGCATAAATGTATATATAAAAATCCTAAAAAAATATTCAAAGTGTCCAGTGCTTAGTGACAATAAATAAATAAATAAACTCTCCTCTTCATACAAAATGTGCTTAGTGCTTGTCTACTGTCTTATGGAGATAATCAAAAGTGCTCAGTGCTTGTGCGTCCGGGTGCTCTCCTCTCAGTCCCCTACTCACCGGACTGTTACTAGGATCATGCCTTTATATTCCCTACGGTCAGGATCACAGGACAGCACCAGGTATACAGCACATCGGGTCACTATCTCCTCTTACTCAAATCGCAGCAGTCTCCAATTCAGGAACAGTTCCACCATATAAAAGTTTAAATAGAAAGAGACCTCATCGTGCAGTATTATAGACTTTATTAAAGATCAAATAAAATTGCACTTACAGCATTAAATATCAAACATGCGGTATGCGGTATGAGCTCCTAGCTCGGGACGCCAAACTTTCCTTGCGTTCCACCCGCTCTAACCGGTGACGTGGTACGTTAGAGTAACGGCTTGACGCGTTTCGCTCTGCCAACCAGAGCGTTCTCAAAAGCGATTACGTCAGCTCCACGTACCACTATATATATCTCAGCTACACCCATTATTTGTAATTGGATCGCAAATTACTTGGCGGAACCGGAAGTCTCTCAGCTCCATATTGCTACACCTCGCTTCATATCCTTATTACTGGCACACCATATATATCGGCATTAGTATAACTGAATATATAAAACAATCAAACAGTGTTATAAACACCTCCCACTCTACTAATGTGCTATCATTAGCACTCTTATTAAATAGTATTGCTGGTATCTCCAAATAAATTGCAAATTAAAAATACAGAAAGAACAGAATTATTGACAAATAAATCAAGAAAGAGCAAGATGTTTGACATAGAGTTTTATTACTATTACTATTACTGACACCGCCATATTGGTACACCATATATATCGACATTAGTATAACTGAATATATAAAACAATCAAACAGTGTTATAAACACCTCCCACTCTACTAATGTGCCGCTATCATTAGCCCTCTTATTAAATAGTATTGCTGGTATCTCCAAATAAATTGCCATTCAATTACTGCCTATGCAATATATATATATATATATATATATATATATATATATATATATATATATATATATATATATATATATATATATATATAACCCAATGACATAGTAATTTAATTAATTCATACATAATGTTACATTAATTCAACATAAATACAGATTTCTATACATACCAACTACACCAAAATACAATATTGGTCAAAAATTCATATAAATATAATTAAAAATATAAATATATATATATATATATATACAAATTATATTACCTCCTATCTAATTTAACCCTGATATACACAAAACTATATATAAATACGGCAATCTTAATATAAATTAATTAAAACAATAAATATTTATTTATATATAAAATTATTATTTAAAAATTATTTATAAAACAATTGATATCGAGTTCGACATTTACCCTGCATGTGCCATGCATTTAAATTTTTGTATCCATTTCGTTTCATTTTGAGATACAGCCCTTTTCATGTGTGTATCTCTCCAATGGGAATTAATTTTATCTATCCCACAAAAAGTCAGTTTACTAGGGTTTCTATTATGACAAAGTCTAAAGTGCTTTGAAAGACTGTGGTTGCGAAAACCTTTTTTTATATTATTTAAATGCTCTCTGAGCCTAACCTTCAATTGCCTAGTAGTGCGGCCTACATATTCAAGGCCACACTTGTAATAAATAAGTCACATGTGTGCTACTACTCTGAACTCTGATATCTCATAATTCAAGTGTGTAGTATCAGAATTAAAATGTGTTATTTTCCTCCTTTTGTCTTTCATGCAAATAGTACATGCAGCACATCTACCACACTTAAAAAAGCCTATTTGGTCTAAAAAAGTTACATTCTTTTTCGGAGGGTTTGGAATGCTTTTTACAATCCTATCTTTCAACACTGTAAATTAACTTCGGTTTTTTTGGTAAAATTTTATTGTAAACAGGATCTCTCAACAATATGTCCCAATGTTTTTTTATACTCTTTTCTACTTGACAATATTGTTGATTGAACTCTGTACAAAACTCTATGTCAAACATCTTGCTCTTTCTTGATTTATTTGTCAATAATTCTGTTCTTTCTGTATTTTTAATTTGCAATTTATTTGGAGATACCAGCAATACTATTTAATAAGAGGGCTAATGATAGCACATTAGTAGAGTGGGAGGTGTTTATAACACTGTTTGATTGTTTTATATATTCAGTTATACTAATGCCGATATATATGGTGTGCCAGTAATAAGGATATGAAGCGAGGTGTAGCAATATGGAGGCGAGAGACTTCCGGTTTCGCCAAGTAATTTGCGATCCAATTACAAATAATGGATGTAGCTGAGATATATATAGTGGTACGTGGGGCTGACATAATCGCTTTTGAGAACGCTCTGATTGGCAGAGCGAAACGCGTCAAGCCGTTACTCTCAGGTACCACGTCACTTCCGGTTAGAGCGGGTGGAACGCAAGGAGCTCATACCGCATACCGCATGTTTGATATTTAATGCTGTAAGTGCAATTTTATTTGATGTTTAATAAAGTCTATAATACTGCACGATGTGGTCTCTTTCTATTTAAAATTTTATATGGTGGAACTGTTCCTGAATTGGAGACTGCTGCGATTTGAGTAAGAGGAGATAGTGACCCGATGTGCTGTATACCTGGTGCTGTCCTGTGATCCTGACCGTAGGGAATATAAAGGCATGATCCTAGTAACAGTCCGGTGAGTAGGGGACTGAGAGTGGAGCACCCGGACGCACAAGCACTGAGCACTTTTGATTATCTCCATAAGACAGCAGACAAGCACTAAGCACCTTTTTGTATGAAGAGGAGAGTTTATTTATTTATTTATTTATTGTCACTAAGCACTGGACACTTTGAATATTTTTTTAGGATTTCTATATATACATTTATGCAAATGAATTCACAATTAGCACTAATTAGCACTTTATAATTATTTTTGGATAATTTATATTTATCTGATCTGTGTATTTATGTTATTGAAGATAAATTCACTCAGCACTTTATATTATACTCTATTTATATGGTACATTTCACATGGTATGGTATGGTATTTAAGAATTTTTTCACATATTTAAGTACAATAATTGCACATAATAATAACACAATATTAATTATTGAGCAGCGCTGATACTTATTGATATAACTAAGATTTGTGTCACAGGAACCAATCAGATTCAAATATTCCTTGGTAGTTTGAATGTGATTGGTAATGTAGAAGCATAGCACAGGATTCATGAAATACCCTCCCTCTATTGTCCGTATGACCTTATAGAGCAGGGATGATAGCAGTGGACTACAGAGATCCTGATCTAAGTTTCTGTATCTAGTTAATTGCATTACTTAGTTCACTGATTGCATTTACCTTGCTTGCTTAATTGCAGCCTTGATTCTGCTGATGGCAGCACCTTGTCAGCAGCAGAATTAGTGAGGTGTAACTGGCACTATACATGATGGAAGACAAGGGATGAAGGGAGTGGGAGGGAGAAGCAACTGAGCAAGTTTTTGCCGATTCAGCCAGTAAGGGAACAACATATCAAGACAAGGTGTGTTATCTCTTGCTGAGGTGTCGTCAGTGACAAAATCCCTATAGTAACATAAGCCCAATGCCATCTTACTCCTACATTACTATGCAGGTATGGGTTGACTGAGACTTGATTTTTTCAGGAATTATTTTACATTGTAGCATCATGACTAAACAGTAATCTATAATACATAATCATAAGGGCTTTCCATGGGATACTTTATGAAAATTCAGTACTTTTTTTTTGTAACAATTTTTCTGAATTGTATAGGTAGCAAATTTGCACTTGGTTTGGTTCAAATATTGGCATGCAGATCTGTCTTAGCCTAAATCCTGGCTACCACACATAATTTTTAAAGAAAAAAATACAGCGCTGATGTCCCAATCAGAACAAAAAGCAGCCAGCACCAAAATGAACAAAGATGTGTTTAAACATTTGTAAAAATAACTGCAGCGCTAATCAAGTGAATAGAAATATGTGGGGACCCTATCTAAAGGGTACCACTATAGTTCTTGTAATTGGCATCACAAATGAATGCTAAACAAAAACAAAATAACCATATTACAAAATAAAAAATATTAAATATTCAGTGCAGAAAATGTTTCAAATAATTTTTCTAAACGAAAGAATCTGTGTATCATTATTGAATATTACAAACACACATACATTATTCATCAATATTTGGTAGTTGTGACATTCATGTGGAAAAATATATGACATCTATATAAACAAATTAACTCACTTAAATTATGACATGGTTGAACATAACACCTCAGAGTATAGTGAATGTCCCATATCCACAAAAAAAAGATTGTGCTATGACAATGTGAAATCCAGAAGAAAAAACTGTGAAGAAGTCCAAACTTGTGATAAAACAAATCACCAGGATAGTCATTCTGAAAGGGATGGTTGATTATTCCAAGAACCACAACTTGTTGCCGGCAGTCTGATCTTCCAGTCTGGTTAATTAGCATGTTAATGAATACTTTGGCAAGGCACTGTAGATGAGATTAGCCATGAGTCAATTGTACCTCATTATCTAACCATTGTGTGATGTTTTGGGTTAATATTTGGGTCATTGCTCATGTAGTGACTGATACTTCTCAAGTGTAAAAAGGCTGTTTCTTGTTCAATAAAGGAGTTGATGTTTTCAGACACATACAAGCTAAGTTGTCAGGCTAGTTTTGTATGTAGGGTGGCTGGAATATCTATATATGTTCATGACTGCAAGGAAGCCGTATACTGACGGAAGACCACAAACACAGTGTGGGTCAGCGGTTCCGTTACATTGGTGGCAGCAGTGGGATGCTTTTTGCAGTCTAGGACATCCAAACCTCCACCGGGATCCAAGGTAAGGCTAGAAGAAGAGGAGAGGTACAGATATCAGCCGCCATGGAAGAGGAATTCAGAAGGAGGTTGCGAGAGATGCAGATACAGCACGGGGGACCAGTGTCAGAGCAGGTCCTGCTAGGATGGCATGATTCTGTGTGCTTGGATCTCTGAAAGGAAACGCTAGCCCGTGAGCAGCGCCACCAGGGAAAAATCCTCCCCTCCATCCAGAAAAGATACTGGTCGCAGTATGGATTGCGGGAGCTGTTTTTGGAAGATACAGCTCACAAAGAGCAGACAGCTGAGTTAAGCAGGCTGGTCTGGGCAGAGATACGGTTGGAAGAGAGCTATAGAGCCCTTCGGTGGCATGTATCCTAAACATGCCCTTGGATTGTGGATGACAGCCCAACAGAAGGCTTTGGCTATGGCAGCTGGGGACTGTTGTACGAGAAGCTGTCAGGGGACCCTAACTTTGGAAGCAATTTGAAGTGGTGGTCAGAGGAAATTATGGATTACAGAGAAAGGATTCTGAACATCTCGGAAGTGTACTAGGCACTGGAAGATATGGAGTTTCTGGCCATTCAGGAATGAGAGCTAGAGAACGCCTACAGACAGCTGCTAGACTCGGCTCAGCGCCAGCGCTGGGCTCCCCTTGCCTGGGAATATCCAGAAGTATCAGCTGAAAGTGCAGATCCATACAGAAGAATCGACAATATGGCACAGTAATAGTGTGCTTTGCTCAGCTGCACCCACGGTCTTGGATGCGGAGGTCTTATGGCGGATCCAGCAAGTGCTGACTCACCTGGATGAACCTGTTCCTGCACAGGATGAGCTTGGATGGAGGAATGCATCTGTCCAGCCACTGGATAAAGGTATGGGAGAAGAGGAAGCCATCTTCATTCCCCAACCATGGATCATAGATGTAATTGACTTTTCATCGGAGGATGTTATGGATGATAAACCACCTGCCAAAGTGTTGGCACTGGGCCCAAGTGCCACCAGCCCATGCCCTGGACTTTAAGCAATTCCAGAGAATGGTGATTTAATAGATTTTTCTACTAAAGGAGGAACGTCCCAGTGAGCCTACATCAGAAGAGCGGGCATCCAGGCCTATTGCTGCTGACCTCTGCCTGCAACATTTGGTGACCCAGAAAGATGTGAGCAAGGCCACGGACTTTAAAGTTTACTTTCCTGCAGAACAGCTGGCAACAGAGCAGAGTGCTACCAACCTCTGCCCAGCACCCACAACAGCTACAGAGTTCCAGGAAGCTGGGGAAATCGGCCCCTCGCCCCAGCGACAAGCTGATGATATTAGCATCTGCTAGGAGTCTGACTGTGTGAAGCCTTATTGGCAATAGGCAGGTAGGCCTAGAGTCCCAGAGTCTTCATATATTCTTTGAGATATATTGTTGACAAATACTACTGTCCCACTTGAAGCAATACAAACCATTAAGTATCTGTCTTTCACTCCCAGTGACGGTGGGTACTGTCACAGCACTGTAGATGAGCTCCTCCGGATGACCCTATCATTTGCTAATATCAGCGCTTTATTTCATCAGGAACCTCTTCATCCACTATGGGGAAGCGCACCGGAAGGTCCCTGCCCTCTAAAAACCCGACCTCAGCTTCCATTAAACCTTATTCTGGCGGCGGAACTGGAGGACTCCTGAGACGCCAAAGATCTGGCCTGTTCGCCTCGTGGAGTTGGCCCCGTCTCCAGCCAAAGTCCTCCTTCGCGCCACAGGTCCTTGGCTTCCTCGTACAGATCGGACAGAGACAGAGACTCCCCACAGAGGTCAGAGGTGGCAGCCTTGGTCAGTGATCTTCCAACTAAAACTGGACTTGCCTCTATGCTCTACTGCCTTAAAAATGCTACCAAAAAAGAAGTCTCAGCAGTCCGCTCGGACCTCTCCCAAGTTTTACAGGGTAGAGGAGACTGAGAGCTGGCTAGACCACCATGCAGCTGCCATAAGAGATCTACAGCAGCACTCCAGGCGCCTGGCGATCGCTCATAGGATGGCCCTATACAAAATAGAGGATCAAGAAAACATGAACCAGAGGAACAACATCCAGATCAGCGACCTCCCTGAAGCGACCAGAGATGAGGATCTGCTAGCCACCATCCGGGGAACATTTAACAAATTACTGGGCAACTCCTGAGATCATTCTATCAAAATAGATAGAGTCTTGCTAGATCTTTGCATCAAAAGAAAACTCTGTCTCTTTCATATCGAAAATTAAAAGCCCCGTGGATGCAATGATCTACGAGACTAAAGCTATTGCTAATGAATTCCAAAGGTTTTATCAGACATTATATCACATAAAGCACTCAGTGGGTGACGCAGCAGCAAAGAAATCTTTAATCCAGGACTATTTAACTAACATTAGCCTCCTAAAAAAAAGCTTCATGGCTTCTGGTAAGGCCCCAGGGCCCGGATGGCCTTACTGTCACATATTATCGTACCTTTCAAGATAAACTACTCCCTCACTTGGCCGCCTACGCTAACACACTCACCTCGGGGGGCAAGCTCAGGCCATAAACTGTACATGCTCACATTACGGTCCTTCCCAAACTGGGCAAAGATCCCAGTTTGTGTGGCAGTTACAGACCAATTTTCCTTCTCAATATTGACGCCAAATTGTACGCCAAAGTATTGACCATTAGATTACACCCACTGCTCCCTCAATGGATCTCTAGCGACCAAACGGGGTTCATCCTTGGGAGAAAAGCTAAGGAGAATGCTAGTCGCACTATCTCACTTATCTCCCATGCTTTCCAGTCCACTCTTCTCTTATATACAGATGCTGAAAAAGCTTTCAATAGAGTGGACTGGGAGTTCCTGATGGCTACTCTTTCCCATTTGGGCATTAGACCTAAGATGAGGAGCATGTAAGCAGCCCTATACAATACCCCCTCAGCTCAAATATGGATAAATGGCACCTTAAGCGATTCTTTCACTTTACATAACAGTACTAGACAAGGGTGTCTTCTCCCCCCCCCCTTCTCTTTGCCCTCTCACTTGTACCATTTTTTTGGCCTCCATCCGCACAAACCCTAACATACATGGAATCCAAGTCAGCGGCATTGAACACAAATATGCTGCCTATGCGGACAACATTGTTTTCTATATTCAACAACCCCTTATCAATTTGCCTAACCTACTGTCTGCCTTTGAGGAATATGGCAAAATCTCCAACTTCAAAATTAACTATTCCAAATCTGAGATCTTAAACATATTGCTACCTCACCATGAAGCAGACCGCATACGTCCTCTTTTCCCATTCTCTTGGCAACCTTCTACCCTGAAATACCTAGGGATACAATTAGCGGCGCACCCTTCCAAGCTACTTCGCTATAATTTTGTGCCACTACTAAATTCTATCAGACAGTATCTCAACAAATGGACCCACCTTGTGGATAGGAAGAATCAATGTTCTCAAGATGAACCTATTGCCCAGGGTGCTGTTCCTTTTCCAAATGGTTCCTTTTAACATGCCACCTGGTTTCTTCAGTACTCTAAAATCCCTAGCCCTTAGATATGTCTGGTCTCGTTCGCACCCCAGGATTGCCCTCTCAATACTCACCAGAGCGAAAAGGGATGGTGGACTTGCCTTCCCGGACTTTAAGAAATATTTCAATGCTGTCATACTGGAAAGTATCTCAGTGTGGAAATACCACTCTTTCTCTAAACCTTGTGTACAGCTAGAATATGCAATGAGTGGGATGGATCTTTTTGCTCAGATTTGGATTCCTCCTAAGCACATTCAAATAACGCATCTCCTTTGACCAAATCCGCCCTTAACATTTGGGATGGCCTACATAATAAATATAGATGGAAATACATTTCACCACTAATGCCTCTGCTGGGTCATTCCTATTTCCCAGCCGGACAACAAGACCCCAAATTCCTCATGTGGTTACCGTTCCCATCCATCCTCCTTCATCATATTGTAGCTTCCCTTGGTGTAATACCCTTGGAAAAAATGATTCATACTCTCCCTCCATCTTTCATGGACCAGTGGCGCTACGCCTAACTGAACCAGTTTGTTAAATCTCTGCCCCGTCCTTTACGTACTCTATCCTCAGTCACACCGAAGACACTCTGAAATCTGACCAACCTCCTTATAGACTCATTTCCTTATTCTAAAAATCATTACAAACTCTGGATGCAAACCCTACCCCTTCTTTTATATGCCAGCGGAAACAGGATCTACAAACGCAATTGTCTGATGCTCAAATCTCGAAGATTCTACAATTGGCTCACACCTCCTCCATCTCACCCAAAGTAACTGAAACTAACTACAAACTATTGACTAGATGGCATCACTCTCCTGCCAAGCTACACAAGATATTCTCTACTTGCTTTAATCTCTGCTGGAGGGGCTGTGGGGGAATAGCTACTCATACACACATTTGGTGGTCGTGTCCACTTATTAGGCCATATTGGTCTGTTGTTCTAAAGGTAATTGAGTCTATCCAGGGTTTCCCAATTAAGGATGATCCATGGGAAGTGTTGTTCCACTGTTTGGAGAAACCAACAGGCCCATATCACCCCACATTTATTAAACGCTGCCAAATCCCTCATCCTCCACTACTGGAAGCGACCTATTGTACAGACGGTTCAACAATGGCTACAAGTTGTTGACCATTTATACCACATGGAAGATATGACTCTTGAATGTATAAACCTACCTGATAAAGCATACAAGGTATGGGCCTGCCGGTTATCCTTTACTCAATCCCCATCATACACCATGCTTATGTCTCAGCCATAATCTGGTTTGAGTCTTCTTAATGGTTGACTGTCTGTGCCATGTGAGCAGGGCACCTCCCCTCCCCCCCCCCACCTTTATCATTCTCTCCCCTCTTGCTCTCCTGCTTTTCTTTCTCCTCCTTTCTTTCTCTTTTTCTTCTTTATGGTCGTTAATTTTAAAACACAACTGTCAGTTATGATGGCATTACGGATTGTCTACCTGTTCGAATGCTCATGATTGGATTTCTGTTTGTGCCATGTTACCTTTGTTTTAGAGTTTCATGCTTATGATGCATTCTTTGAGTTGTTTTACTAATGAATATATATTGTTGTATTGCTGTTATACTCTGCTTTTCTCAATAAAAATGTATTGAACAAAAAAGGAGAGTTTTGCAGGGAGTGGTGTGGATACCCCCTTTTACTAGGTGTTTATGCACCACTGCCTGTATAGATCCATTAGGCATACGCCAATTGGGTCCACATGTTCCAGTAAGCCTCCTCATTTCTTTGTGTCGGCGAAACCCATCACAGTAGTGACCCCCCCATTGTGGTTCTTAGATTAATTAACCATGCCTTTCATATCACTGTCCTGGTGATTTGTTTTATCACACAAGTTTGGACTTCTTCACAGTTTTTTAATAAGCACATTGTCTTAGCACAATCAATTTATTATAGATATGGGACATTAACTATTTAATATTTTTTATTTTGCAATATGTTTTTTTCGTTTTTGTTTAACATTAACATAGGAACCACTTGTGATAACTGTAGCACCCTCCTAGGAAGGTGCTAGTGAGAGAGTATAGTTTTTGGCTCTCTCTGCCTATCACAGGAGCAGCAGGCAAATCTATATTGTTTTCTGTCTAGCAGAGAGCAGGATCTGTTAGCGAGGTCTGCTCAGTGTGCTCAGTATGTGATCCATTGAGTCTAGAGAGTGTTTTACACTGGTCCAATAGGGAAGCATGTTGGACACTGGGAGGTAACCTGACCAATGGATACATAGGCTTTGATACAGTTCTGGTGATTGGCAGAGACAGGCTATCTTAGTGCATTCTGGGATACTGTATAAAATTCAGGAGTACATGTGCTGCGGGGACTTTGACTGGCAAGCAGAGTCCCAGAGGGAGGATGGCGGCTGCCTTCTCCTCTGTATAAGTGGCACGTGGCATCAGGAGGTTGTCATGAGGGCCAGATGAATGGATCTGAACCCAGGGGTCCAGGAAAGCTGACTGAGGGGGAGACACTGGAGCCCCTGGGAAAACAGTATCGTGAGTACACGGGATCATGTCAAGGGGCCATCCCGGAGTAGGATAGTCAGTGGACAGGTGTCAGTGGTCAAAAAAGAGGATACTAGGAGAGTGTCCTGAAGATATCTTTAGTTCATCAAGTCATCTGGAAAGAGACTTAATCCTAAATCCACCTACGTGGCAAGGTGGATCAACAGCCTGGCTGTATCAACAGATGGATGTCCTCCAAACTTTGTGCATAGTTAATCTGGAGTATCCCACTATTCCCTTCTCCCATCCCTAATTTAAAAAATAAAAACAAAACAACAACAAACCCATGGACTAATTATTGACTGAGCCAAGAAGTAAAGTGATAAGAAGGTTGCTAACGGTAACCCAGGGGGACCCAGAAGTGTGAAAATCCAGCAGTCCTTAAGGGGGCAGTGCTACATGCCAATAACAGGAACTATAGTGGTACCCTTTAGATAGGGTTTCCACATATTTCTATTCACTTGATTAGTGCTGCACTTATTTTTACAACCACAGATTATTAACTGTATGATTATCTGTAGAATAGAAAATCTACATATATATATATATATATTAAGGTAGATCATATTTGTCTTTAATTCAATGATTTGCAAGTCAATTCACACTTACTAGACATAAATTAACATCAATAATAGGTCGAAGGGACATGTCAAGCTTAAGAAAAGTGAACAGACTAGTCATTTACATTTTGAACAGAGGTGGAGCTAAGTATACCTTCTATCTCAGTCAATAATCATCTTAGCAATCCTACTACTTTGGGAGTTACACAGAGACACAGAGAGCATCTGCATCTCCCTGTTACGCTCAGCGCTCTGGGCCCCCTGCTGGCCTCGGAGCGCTCACAGCGTGTGTCCCCAGGCGGCGCTCCTGCATCTCGGCGTGTGCGTCCCTGCTCTCTAGGGGGCGCACGCACCGGGACTCTTAGATCTAAAGGACCAGTGCACAGGTGATTGGTGCCTGGTCCAAACTGGTTATAAAGGGTTAAGGTTTGTGAAAGGCAGTGCTGACTTAATTAGGCTTCACCTGTGCACTGTCCATTTATACCTTCTCCTCCCACAGCTTCATGCCGGATCTTTGTGCCTTGTGCCTCTGAGAAAGCGTTCCCTTCTGTGTTTGTTTGGTTTGCCTGTTGCCGAACCCGTTGCTACCGACGTCTCGTCTTTAAACCTCTGCCGCCTGCCCTGACCTCTGCTACTGTGTACCACGCCATATCAGCTGCCAGAGAGATCGAGTTGTTACTAGGGGACACGACCTGGTAGTTACCGCCGCAGCAAATCCATCCCGCCTTGCTGCGGGCTCTGGTGAAGACCAGTAACTGCTTAGAACCGGTCCTCTAGTACAACCCGCGCCATCGCCTCTCTGGTCCAGAGGATCCACTACCAGTCCTGCCGGTTCGTGACAGTAAGATCTGGCCATGGATCCCGCTGATGTTCCGTTGTCAAGCCTAGCGGACCTCACCACCATTGTGGCCCAGCAAGGTCAACAGTTGGCCCAGCTGACCGCTATGTTTCAGCAGCTCCTGCCAACTCAGCAACAGCCAACTCCTCCGTCAGCATCTGCTGCACCTCCCACACCAGCAGTTGCCACCGGGTCCAGAATCCGCTTGTCTCTGCCGGACAAGTACGACGGAGATCCTAAATTGTGCCGAGGGTTCCTGTCTCAGTGCTCTCTTCACCTTGAGCTACTGTCTGACCAGTTTCCGTCTGAGCGAGCCAAGGTAGCCTTCATCCTCAGTCTGCTCTCTGGGAGGGCCCTGGCCTGGGCTACACCGTTTTGGGACCGCACTGATCCAGTCCAGAATTTTTGTCAGGAGTTTCGTAATGTTTTCGAGGAACCTGCCCGGGTTACCTCCGCAGAGACTGCTTTGCTAAACTTGTCCCAAGGAAGTTCTACCGTGGGTGATTATGCCATCCAGTTCCGTACCCTTGCCTCCGAGCTGAACTGGAACAATGAAGCTCTTTGTGTCACTTTTAAGAAGGGACTCAATAGTGACATTAAGGACGTCCTTGCTGCACGTGACCTGCCTACTACCCTGAGTAACCTCATCTTGCTGGCCACCAGGATCGATAAACGTTTCTCCGAGAGACAAGAGGAACTCCATCTTGAAAAGGAAAGAGCTCGTCCTAAACGCTACCCTCATCTGGCCCCTGTGTTCCAGCGTCCACCTCAACCTGTCTCTGGGTCTTCCACTGTGGAGGCCATGCAGGTGGACCGGTCTCGCCTGACCCCGCAAGAACGAAGCCGTCGTAGAGACGAGAACCTGTGTTTGTACTGCGCTAGTACCGAGCACTTCCTTAAGGACTGTCCTCTTCGTCCCCCACGTTCGGGAAACGCTCGCACCTAGTGAATGTGGGAGAGGCATTACTAGGTGTGGATTCTTCCTCTCCACGTCTCATCATACCCGTGCAGTTTTTCCTTTCGTCCAAGTCCTTCTTCTCTGCTGCAGCCTTCTTGGACTCCGGTTCAGCCGGCAACTTTATTCACGCCTCCTTGGTTGACAAGTACCGAATTCCTATAATCCGTCTTCCCAAGCCGATCCTCATTTCTACGGTCAACGGGGAGAGACTCTCGGCTATGGTACAATACCGCACCCAGCCTCTGCAGATGGACATTGGGGTGTTTCACACAGAGACCCTGGAATTTTTTGTTCTTCCCTTTTGCTCTTCCGAACTCCTGCTGGGTCTACCGTGGTTGCAACGCCATTGTCCTGTCCTGAATTGGTCCACCGGTGAGATTTTGCGTTGGGGTTCCTCCTGCTCTGACCGGTGTCTCAAGCCTGCTCCTATCAAACGGGACCCGCTAATTCCTCTGCCACCAGGTCTCCCCAAGCCTTACCACCGTTTTGCGAATGTCTTCTGTAAAAAGCAAGCTGAGACTCTTCCTCCTCACAGGCCTTATGATTGTCCTATTGACCTGTTACCTGGCTCTACTCCACCTCGGCGCAGAATTTATCCTCTCTCACCTCCAGAGACTCAGGCCATGTCAGACTATGTACGTGAGAACTTACAGAGAGGGTTTATTAGGAAGTCTTCTTCCCCTGCTGGAGCCGGTTTTTTCTTTGTGTCTAAAAAGGATGGTTCTCTCCGCCCCTGCATTGACTATAGAGGACTCAATAAAATTACCATTAAAAACCGTTACCCTATGCCTCTAATCTCTGAGCTGTTTGACCGTCTCAGAGGAGCCAAGATTTTCACCAAGCTGGATCTCCGCGGGGCCTACAACCTGATCCGCATTCGAAAGGGAGACGAGTGGAAGACCGCTTTTAACACCAGAGACGGTCATTTTGAATACTTAGTGATGCCCTTTGGGCTCTGTAACGCTCCTGCAGTCTTCCAGGAGTTCGTGAACGACATTTTCCGGGACCTTCTTTACACTTGTGTAGTAGTATACCTGGATGATATCCTCATTTTTTCCTCTAATTTAGAGCAACACGAGTCCATGTCCAACAAGTTCTCACCCGTCTCAGGAGTAATCGCCTCTATGCCAAGATTGACAAGTGTCTGTTTGCCCTTCCTGGGGTATATCATCTCTGCCCAAGGACTTCAAATGGATCCTGCCAAGCTCTCAGCGGTTCTGGACTGGCCACGCCCCTCTGGCCTCCGAGCCATACAGAGGTTCCTGGGTTTCGCCAACTACTACAGACAATGTATTCCTCATTATTCCACCCTGGTGGCACCCATTGTGGTCTTGACTCGAAAAGGTGCTAATCCCAAAACCTGGCCTCATCACGCTGAAGAGGCCTTCCAGTCCCTGAAAGCTGCCTTTGCTTCTGCACCTGTTCTGTCCCGGCCAGATTCTTCTAAGCCATTCTATCTGGAAGTGGATGCATCCTCAGTGGAAGCCGGAGCTGTGCTAACTCAGAAGTCACCCAGAGGCAAGACCATAACTTGTGGCTTCTTCTCTAAAACCTTTTCCTCCGCCGAGAAGAATAACTCTATTGGGGACAGAGAACTGCTGGCAATTAAATTAGCCCTGGAGGAATGCAGACAGTCTCTGTGATCATCTTTGCGGACCACAAGAACATAGCCTACCTCCAGTCAGCTCAAAGACGAAATCCCCGCCAAGCCCGTTGGTCCATCTTCTTCGCCCGCTTCAATTTCCAGATTCATTTCTGCCCAGCTGCTAAGAACATCAGGGCAGATGCCCTTTCTCGCTCTTCAGATGTGGTGGGCGACATACCCACTCCTCAACACATTATCCCCCCAGAATGTCTCATCTCGGTTGCTCCTGTGGACCTGAGTCTTCTTCCCCCCGGCAAGACCTACGTTCCTCCTCGTCAGCGGTTACAAATTCTCAAGTGGGGCCACGCTTCCCTTTTTGCCGGTCATCCTGGAGTTAAAAAATCTCTTCAATTAATTTCCCAAAGATATTGGTGGCCCTCTCTGGAGAAAGACGTCACAGAATTCGTCCAGTCCTCTGTGATCTGCGCTTGTGACAAAACTCCTCGTCAGAAACCTGCGGGTCTTCTTCTGCCTCTTCCTGTTCCTGAGACCCCTTGGTTGCACATCGCCATGGACTTTATCACTGATCTTCCCTCCTCCCATGGTATGACGGTCATCTGGGTCGTGGTGGACCGATTTTCGAAGATGGCTCACTTTGTGTCCCTGCCTGGTCTCCCGTCCGCGCCTCAGTTGGCCAAACAGTTTTTTCTACACATCTTCCGCCTTCACGGCCTTCCCGGCCTTCCCGGACACATCGTCTCGGACCGTGGGGTGCAGTTCGTTTCCAGATTTTGGAGGGCTCTCTGTGGTCAGCTCGGAGTCAAGTTGGACTTTTCTTCCTCGTATCACCCTCAGTCCAATGGCCAAGTAGAACGGGTGAACCAGATTCTGGGAGATTATCTTCGCCATTTTGTGTCCTCCCGTCAAGATGATTGGTCGGATTTACTCCCTTGGGCAGAGTTTTCTTATAATTTCAAGCAATCTTCTGCCTCCAATAAGTCCCCATTTTTTGTGGTCTATGGTCATCATCCTCTGCCACCTCTGCCTCGGACCTCTGCTCCCTCTTCTGTACCAGCTGTAGAGGACCTCCTTCAGGACTTCTCTTCTATTTGGCGAGAGACCCACTCAGCCCTCCTCAAGGCCTCGGCCCGTATGAAGTTCCAGGCCGATAAAAGTCGCAGAGCTCCTCCGGAATTCAGTCCCGGTGACAAAGTGTGGCTCTCCTCGAAATTCATTAGATTTAACCACTTGCCGACCGCTCACATGGAGCGTACTGCGGCAAAGTGGCTCGTTCCCGTCCAGCGACGTAGACCTACGTCCCTGGACTCCTCCCCCTGTAGGCAGCGCTCGCACGCCGCTGGAGGCGCGCTCCCGCTGTTTTCATTCAGCGGGAGTCGGGCCAGGGGAGGAGCAGCGGCAATCGCCGCTGCTCTGCCCCGATCGTCGGGGAATCTAGTGAGGAGATCCGCCCGCCTGTGTAAACAGAGCGGGCGGATCTCCATAGTGACAGGGACTGACAGATCGGAGTGTTCAGCATAGCTGGACATCCGATCTGTCCTTCTGTCACTCAGTCACCTCCCCTCCCACACGTCAGTAAGCACCAGGCATACATTAACCCCTCCCTCTCCAATAAAATTAACCCCTTCCCTGCCAGTGTCATTTTTACAGTAACAGTGCATATGTATAGCACTGATTACTGTAGTAATGTCACTGGTACCCCCAAAAGTGTCAAAAATGTCAGTCAAGGGTCCGATCTGTCCGCTGCAATGTCGCAGTCCCGCAAAAAAAAAAATCGCAGATCACCGCCATTACGCGTTAAAAAAAAAACACCAAAAATGACAGAAATCTTTCCCTTTGTTAGTAAACGCAATAACTTTTGCGCAAACCAATCAAAATACGCATATTGCAATTTTTTTTACCAAACATAGGTAGTAGAAAACAAATTGGCCAAAAATTTATAAAAAATTGATTTTTACATTTTTTTTGGGGGGAATAAAAAAATGTTAAAAATATTGTTATTTTTTCAAAATAAACGCTCTTTTTTTGTCTATAGCGCAAAAAGTAAAAATCGCATAGGTGATCAAATGCCACCAAAAGAAAGCTCTGTTTGTGGGAAAAAAAGGACGTAAATTTCATTTGGGTACGGCGTCGCACGACCGCGCAATTGTCAGTTAAATTCGCACAGCGCCGAATCGCAAAAAGTGGCCTGGACGGAAGACAGCAAAATCCTCCGGTGGTCAAGTGGTTAAGGTCCCAAGTTACAAGTTGGGCCCTCGTTACTTGGGTCCCTTTAAAATCAAGAGCCGCATTAACCAGGTATCCTACCAGCTACATCTTCCACCCTCTCTCCGAATCCATAACTCTTTCCATGTCTCCTCTTCTTCTCAAACCTGCTATCTTTAACCGCTTCTCTTCTAAACTTCTTTCTCCCACCCCTGTCGCTGGTACCTCTGATATTTTTTCGGTCAAAGAAGTCCTAGCGACCAAAGTCATGCGGGGGAAAAGATTTTTTTTGGTCGATTGGGAGGGCTGCGGTCCTGAGGAGAGATCTTGGGAGTCGGAGGAGAACATCCTGGACTGCAACCTCATCCGCAAGTTCCTGGGTTCCAAAAAGAGGGGGAGACCAAAGGGGGGGTACTGTTACACTCAGCGCTCCGGGCCCCCTGCTGGCCTCGGAGCATTCACAGCGTGTGTCCCCAGACGGCGCTCCTGCCACAGCTTCCTGCCGGATCTTTGTGCCTTGTGCCTTGTGCCTCTGAGAAAGTGTTCCCTTCTGTGTTTGTTTGCTTTGCCTGTTGCCGAACCCGTTGCTACCGACGTCTCGTCTTTAAACCTCTGCAGCCTGCCCAGACCTCTGCTACGTCTGACTACGCTCTTGCCTGCTCCCTGTGTACCACGCCATATCAGCTGCCAGAGAGATCGAGTTGTTACTAGGGGACACGACCTGGTAGTTACCGCCGCAGCAAATCCATCCCGCCTTGCGGCGGGCTCTGGTGAAGACCAGTAACTGCTTAGAACCGGTCCTCTAGTACAACCCGCGCCATCGCCTCTCTGGTCCAGAGGATCCACTACCAGTCCTGCCGGTTCGTGACACTCCCCAGATACCTAGTCTCTCACCTGTCATTTTAAGTACAGTATTGGGTACATTACCGCATAAATCCTTGGAAACTGGCTTGCAAAAATCTTTGGAACTCAGCCCGTGATAGTTTTGGACTCATGAGGGGACAAGAAACCTAAGGCACATACTGCTTTCCCTATATAGTTCCTCCCCATTTCAAAGCCTCTAACTCAGATGGATCAATTTTTGGCAGAGAAAAGACACCAAAAACCCCAAACTTTGACAATAACCCCTGCTCTCAAATAACAAATGCTATAAGTCAGAGCAATGCTTCCCTGATCACTCTCAAAAGTTCACTCAGCAGAGACCTCAGAATGAAAGAAGATATGCAGAACATGACACGGATGGTGACTGATATAGAACTTAACTGCATAAATAATCAACACTTTTACCCCCTTCCTACCCAGGCTAATTTTCAGCTTTCAGCACTGTCACAGTTTGAATACCAATTGTGCAGACATGTAACACTGTACCCATATCAAATTGTTATACTTATTTTTTTTTTTTTACACAAAAAGAGCTTTCTTTTAGTGTTTTTTATTCACTGCTGTTTTTTTTTTTTGCAAATTTAAAAAAAAAATGTGTTTTTCTTTGTTGTTAAATAATCATTTTTCATAAATTAAGGTCAAAATATATTCTGATACATTTCTTTGGTGAAAATAACCCAAATAAGTGTAATTTTCTTTATTTTTTACAAAAAAAAGGGAATTCCCCTGGGGGTGGGATTTTTTAGGCACAGTAGTAAATCGTAAACCATATATATATAAAATATTAATTTATTAGATAAATAGAAAATATGAATACAAAAATCACAACAATAATTGATTATTAAAAACAATTAATGCAAGCAAATGTGTAATGGCGAGAACAAAACCCCAATTGACAAAACCAGATGTTCCGACGCGTTTCGAGGTACTGTAAGACCCCTTCGTCAGGGAAGATACTGGCGTCACTGTCTGTAAGTGTAGAAAGAGACATATGTAATGTATAACATATAAATGAAGAACAGAAAAAACATTTATATATAGAAAAATGTTTTAGAGAATTTTTTCTGTATACACAAAAATTAATGCACTTACATAGGTTCGTTTTCACTAAAGCACCGAGCTTGCAAGTTAAAAACAGGAAAAATGAGCTACGTCCACAGCCTTGTCATGTGTCAGATGATAAGATTTTGCTTCTCTTTGTTTGTGTATGTCACAAGGAAGTAGAGGGGAAAGGTAAATAGCCCCTAATGCCTCTTAGAGCAGGGCAACTGAAGTCCAGTTGTAGCTGAATGGGAAAGGGCCAACATGGGTCTCCAACGAGCTGCAAAGAGCAGAAAAAAAAAAAAAAAATGAACGATATAAATACATCATCAAAAAATTTTTTTTGAAAAATATCAAATAGAAATTATGAGGGGAGGGAAAAATGATTTCCCAATATAATGTTTCCCTGAA
>NC_138770.1:511044223-511124675 GCF_965119305.1 Pelophylax lessonae | reverse complement strand
ATATGGCACTTTATAACCAGACCCCAGGACGGTTCATTTGTGCGATCCACCTCTGGGAGAAGGTTGTCTATGCAGCTTGCTGGTCCCACTAACCATTACAAGGTAACAAAATAGAAAGTTTTGATTTCCTTTCTTTTTTATTCTCTCTATTTCAGGGAAACATTATATTGGGAAATCATTTTTCCCTCCCTTCATAATTTCTATTTGATATTTTTCAAAAAAAATTTTTTGATGATGTATTTATATCGTTCATTTTTTTTTTTTTTTTTCTGCTCTTTGCAGCTCGTTGGAGACCCATGTTGGCCCTTTCCCATTCAGCTACAACTGGACTTCAGTTGCCCTGCTCTAAGAGGCATTAGGGGCTATTTACCTTTCCCCTCTACTTCCTTGTGACATACACAAACAAAGAGAAGCAAAATCTTATCATCTGACACATGACAAGGCTGTGGACGTAGCTCATTTTTCCTGTTTTTAACTTGCAAGCTCGGTGCTTTAGTGAAAACGAACCTATGTAAGTGCATTAATTTTTGTGTATACAGAAAAAATTCTCTAAAACATTTTTCTATATATAAATGTTTTTTCTGTTCTTTATTTATATGTTATACATTACATATGTCTCTTTCTACACTTACAGACAGTGACGCCAGTATCTTCCCTGACGAAGGGGTCTTACAGTACCTCGAAACGCGTCGGAACATCTGGTTTTGTCAATTGGGGTTTTGTTCTCGCCATTACACATTTGCTTGCATTAATTGTTTTTAATAATCAATTATTGTTGTGATTTTTGTATTCATATTTTCTATTTATCTAATAAATTAATATTTTATATATATATGGTTTACGATTTACTACTGTGCCTAAAAAATCCCACCCCCAGGGGAATTCCCTTTTTTTTGCCTACATATTTAGGGATGCGGCACACTCTATAAGAGACCTCCCGCGGGAACATACCACACTTTATTTTTTACAATATTTTTTTTGCAAACAGTGACAAGGGCAATACAGTGTTACCATACTAATACTGTACTACTCTGGGGAGGTGATACAGATTTTTATTTTATTTTTTTGTACACACTATGATTGGTTATAACTGTACATTTTACAGTTATATGCAACCATTTTTTACTGAATGAAAACTACTCATTCAGTGTTTACTATTACGATTAGCTGTGGTTGGTCACAGCTAATTACATGGTACAGATGGGCAGTAATTGGCTGTCTGTACCATGTGATGACTGTGATCAATCACAGAGCTCATCATAATTGGTGATGAGCTGAACACCCCTTGGTTCGGTTCGCACCAGAATACCGCGAACAGAGGAAAAGTTTGTTCGAACAAAGGGCAAGCAACGGGGGATAGATCTGCCACATAGTATCTAGCTGTCTCCATCCCTAATGAAATATGGCAAAAACAGAGGGGATTGTGGGACTTTGAGTGAGTGCAGCTAGATATATCTTGTGAGGGATTAGCTCGGTGGTAGGCGTGGATGACCCCTTTGGGGGTGAGTTTTCACAGAGAGATAGCCTGAGCAGAGGTTGCAAACAAGACTGATTTATTCATGCAATTTACTTCACACAATTGCAAGCGTCAAAACAGCCAAAATAAAATAAAACAAAATAAGTCCTTGCCTCTGTGGGCGGCTACCTTCTCACACACTGGAACCTACCTAAGAGTCTGTCCCCAACCTACTGTTGGGCAGACTTTCTTGTCCTACAGCGGACTCTCAATAGTCCATTTATAATCTCTTCACACAGCACAAATGTCCATTGAACAGGTCCTTAACTCATCACAATGAGAATGTCTCTTGGCTTGCCTCTTCACATGGCAAACATTCCTTTATTTCTTTCGCATAGAAATAGTTTGTTTTCTCACCTTTGAGACGTCTTCACACTTGGTTACCCTCCGTAGCACACATCACTTCAGGGGGTCTTCTCCCATGCTCACCAGCTTGTCGAGAGGCACACATCTGACTGTCCTCCTTCTCCCAGCCCACATGGCTTCAGGATACAGCTTCCGGAGGCAGCAATCCTTCTCCCATGCCCACACGGCGTCGGGAGGCACACGTATGTCTGCCCTCCTCTCCCAGCCCACACGGCGACAGGAGGCAGCAATCAATAGGACTTCCTTTGGACAAATTATAGAGGCCTTCATTTCCTCATTCTGAACAGCTGAAGGCCTTTCAACTTCCTTAGACAGTTCTGGCTACCTTTGCAGCCGACACCCTATAGTAATTAGTGAACTTTCCAATCCAGGTGGGAATGTGTCTCCTCTCTGTGACTACACTCCCAGATTTACCTGACTTCCTGTCACATGCCCCCCTCTTGTTTCAAGCCTAGGGTTGGGACACATATTTCCAGACAAGCATGTGTCAGGCACTGCTCTTGACACTCACTGATATGCCTCTTAGTATCCTCAAGCTTCCGGATGAAACTGTTTCTGTCATCTTCATTGACAGATTTCTCATACATGCCACACAGTTTGTCTCTCATCTCATATACACATTCTTCAACTGCATTTTTGGCATCATTTTGCTCCTTCTCGTTTCTGTCATCTTCATTGACAGATTTCTCATAAATGTCAGACAGCTTGTCCCTCATAACCGTCTGTCCAATCCACCATGGAGGACCGTGATCCATAGGCAACTCAATTTTGCTAGTCTTAAAGTCTTCAACATTCTTAAGACGCCTCTCTCTGCAATTAACAAATGATTTCCACAACACTTTGAGAACCTCTGCTTCACTTAGCTTTGTTCCAAGAAATGTCTGTACTTTATCAACTTTCCTTCCATCATCATATGGGTCAAAGGCAACAACACAGTTGAACGCAGCGATCTGGGTGGTATCCATTATAGACCTCCTCTCTGCATCAGTGAAGAAGCATGGAACTGCAACACATTCTTTTACAGGTTTCTTCAATGCACTTTCTGCTGAACTATTTGACCGCTCAAGGTCACCTAGTTCCTTTTCTCTATCTGAATTCCACATGGAATGCATCTCAAGATCACGATCAAACTTTTGCCACCTTTCACCAGTTCCATTTTGGAAATATTCCCTGAAAGGCACTTGAAATTCATTTGCTTCACGTTTTCACCAACAGCCTTAGTTTTCTCCACTAGGTGGCGTTTGCTTTTTTCTCCCAGATTTATATCACTTGCTTTAGTTTTCTCCGCTTTAGTTTTCTCCACTAGGTTTTCAGCCTGAACTGAGAAATTATCACATTTCTTACACAACTCCTTTGTTTGCTGAAGCTCTAATGATACATTTTCCAATGCTTGAAGTTTTTGAAGGAACGGTTTATTCCAAAGGGCTGATTCAAGCCACATGTCATCACATTTCTGAGGCTCACTCAGGACAGACCCCAAAACACTGATCCTTTTAAAAACTGCCTCAGGCACACTATCCCCTCTTTGGGACAGATCCTCTGTTGCCTGTAATTCCTCTTCAAGTTCCTGCAACGGAATCTTCATCTCTTCTACTTGCTGTTCTAAGGCTCGCTTAGACTCTTCTAGCTCCTGAACGCTTTTCACAACATCATCCTTGGAGCTGACCAATTCTTCCATTTCTGTACGCAGCTGTTTGTTAACACTTTCTAGTTCAGCCTTACACTCTAGAGCTTCCTCCAAGGAGCGAGCCAAGAACAGGGCTTTGCTCTCGTTATCACGCGCCTCCTTTTTTGCACGGTCGCGTTCTACTGCATATTTTGCAGACACAGTCTTCTCCTCACCAAGCATCTGATCAAACCTCTTTTTCACATTTTCAACATTTTCTAATAAACCAACGCTTTCTTCCATGCGTTTTTCCATATCCGCTATCTGAGCTTGCAATGTTGCGACTTGCTCTAATAGGTTTTTCTTTGCTTCCTCCTCCTCTTTAAATTGTTCCAGGAAGCCATTTTTCTCATCTTCCATTTGTTTGAGCTTTGTGCTCAAACTCAGCCTTTGACACCTCTCTTCCTGTAAGAGTTCCTGCGTGTCTTGCAGCTGCGATTCCAAGATAGAAAAATCTTCCGCAATTTCTCTAGATTTGCTGTCTGCTTGAGAAAGCTGATTTGTAACATTGTCCAGCTCAACCTGCAGTCGGTTTGCCTTCTCTGACAGCTTAGCACACACTTGGTCACCTTCTGACACCTTGACTTGCGATTCCTGCAGCTGTGCCTCTATTTTTTTTCTCTTGTGTTCCGAATCTCCTTTTCCCTGCATAAGAGCCTTCACCTCATTGGCTAGTTTCTGGGAATGAGACTGTAATTCTGCCACACAGGCTTCTTTCTCCTTTAACTGCTGCTGGACACGTTGGGCTTCATCTTTCCAACTTTCACAGTCCGCACGCAATTCATCTACCACATTGCTCAAAGTAGTGAGCTCATACACAGTACTCAGTAATTTAACCTCTCTTTCACTTTTCTCCTTGTCGCTGAGAGACAATGTCATTTTCAGAGCGACATTCTGTTCCTGCGCCCCCTGCAGGTCTATTTTGGTAGCTTCCAAAGACTGAAGACTTTTTTCCAGCTGATTACGCAACTCCAACATTTCACACATACTTTGCTTCTGCAAAGTCTGAATTTCAATTTCCTTTTCCATAAGGATGGTATCTTTCTCCATTATAGTCTCTCTGCGTTTGTGCAACTCGGAAAAAAGAAGAGCAGTGGATTCTTCCCACTGGAACACCTGAGCCTGCACGTTTCTATGCTCCATCCTAAGCAACTCCAGGGCTCGTTCCTTTTCTTCCATTTTCCATTCCAAGGCATCCAACTCAGCCCTGCACACATACTCGGTTTCCTATAAACCGATGACCTCCATTTGCTGCTGGCATCTCTGTTTCCAGCCCGCCATGCTCTCTTGGTGAGCCTTTTGTTGAGCTGCAAAGCTCCGCTGTTTCAGCATCTCCCCCATTTTGAGTTTACTTTTCATCTGAGCACACTGCGTCTCCATAGCAGTTTCATCAGTGTTGCTAGGGACAACAACCTTCCTCTTTAGTAGACTCTCTTTAGGTATGGATGGGGCTGGTTCAGACGGTAACATCCTCTCCATCCATAGAATCCGGTCTCTCATTTCATCTATCTTTGCATTTTTCAGGCGTTTGGATCGCCCCATCTTCAATAACTCCACAAACAAATTTTTCACAGTCCAGCAAAAAATTTTCAGACCACTGTCTCTTTAACACATGTAGTTTTTCTCTCTCTTGCAAGATCTCTTTTCCTGCGCACACAGTTTGTGCAGTCCCTCGCACCAGACACAACAAAGTTCATCAAAAATTTTGAGACCGCTGTCTCTTTAAAACACGTTTTTTTTTTTTTTTTCTCTTTCAGGATCTTCTCTCCTGCACACATAGATTGTGCAATCTCATGCACCAGACAAAGTTCATCAAACATATGCACTTCTTTGCAGGGATCTCTGCTTCTGCCCGCATCCTCCACCATATGTGAGGGATTAGCTCGGTGGTAGGCGTGGATGACCCCTTTGGGGGTGCGTTTTCACAGAGAGATAGCAAAGCAGAGGTTGCAAACAAGACTGATTTATTCATGCAATTTACTTCACACAATTGCAAGCGTCAAAACAGCCAAAATAAAATAAAACAAAATAAATCCTTGCCTCTGTGGGCGGCTACCTTCTCACACACTGGAACCTACCTAAGAGTCTGTCCCCAACCTACTGTTGGGCAGACTTTCTTGTCCTACAGCGGACTCTCAATAGTCCATTTATAATCTCTTCACACAGCACAAATGTCCATTGAACAGGTCCTTAACTCATCACAATGAGAATGTCTCTTGGCTTGCCTCTTCACATGGCAAACATTCCTTTATTTCTTTCACATAGAAATAGTTCGTTTTCTCACCTTTGAGACGTCTTCACACTTGGTTACCCTCCTTAGCACACATCACTTCAGGGGGTCTTCTCCCATGCTCACCAGCTTGTCGGGAGATAAATGCAGTAATAATATATACAAAATCATTGTTAATAAATAACAGATTTATTGTGACAAATAAGTCTCTGTAGGTGCACAATCTTTTAATATACATAAATCAATTACTAAGACCCAGAAAATGGGGACCTACAGAGAGCTGACACATGGTTCACATATTAAATTCAAAATTTATAACCTAAAATATAACATATATTGATATCGATAACAAGTCATGTGTTTAAGAGATTCGCATAAATAAAAACACATTGGTAACATTTCAAGACTGATTATTCATAAGAAGCAGATAAAATACGGGAATATATTCTTTGTAGATACATAATTTTTCATTATAACAGACTTGTACATGATGGCTGAGTAATTGTAGGCTCGACGCGTTTCGTGGACCTCCGTCTTTCTCACCACGGCTCCTATTTCATCTCTCTCCTGATTCTGATCTTTCATCTTGGAATCACCTCAAATATAACACGTTATCACAATCAACCTTTTCACTCTTACTTGTCCCCTTAATTCACCCAATAATATCACTTGCTCACTACTATGTTTGACACCTCTTTTTGAGTTATTTCTCTGGTATTTCCATAGCGTTGGCACTCTCTCTGGTGGCTTACTGACTTTTATTGACCACATAGAGTTTTTTCCATATCTAGACACATTCTTTTCTCTCCCTTCCATTACTACCAGATATATCTCCATTTTATTAGAAGAATCAAAACTAAACCAAGCCTATTTTATTATATATTTTCAGAATTTACTGGTATTGAAGTGTTTACCAATGCCATTTCATTCCTTGACGACTTCCCTGGTTTCCTATTGATTTCTTCATTCTCATATGGGGTTTTTACATTTTCACTGCTCATCCCCACTTTATTGGATGTTACCCATGCCTCAGCCCCGGGTCAGGTGCATCTCGGCCCAGCCCTGCACCTCCTCTCTGGGATTGGACTTTTTTAGACATGACACTGCTCAAGGTAGTGTTAACTCTATATATACTTTGATACATATCCCCATTTCCCTCGTGTTTATATCATTATTCTGATATACTGTATATCCAAACTTATATTTTCAGACACACAATTTAGTTCCTATGCTCCTGATGAGTGGACGGAGGTCCACGAAACGCGTCGAGCCTACAATTACTCAGCCATCATGTACAAGTCTGTTATAATGAAAAATTATGTATCTACAAAGAATATATTCCCGTATTTTATCTGCTTCTTATGAATAATCAGTCTTGAAATGTTACCAATGTGTTTTTATTTATGCAAATCTCTTAAACACATGACTTGTTATCGATATCAATATATGTTATATTTTAGGTTATGAGTTTTGAATTTAATATGTGAACCATGTGTCAGCTCTCTGTAGGTCCCCATTTTCTGGGTCTTAGTAATTGATTTATGTATATTAAAAGATTGTGCACCTACAGAGACTTATTTGTCACAATAAATCTGTTATTTATTAACAATGATTTTGTATATATTATTACTGCATTTATTCTCGCCTAGATTAATTATATATATGACTTATCCTTTTTTCATGCTACTTCATTGATTGTGAATGTCATATTTGGTGCCAGGTCATCATGGGTCCCCCATTCGGGATTTTATTCTGTCTCCATAACATCTAATACAATCATATATATACATATATCTAGCTGCACTCACTCAAAGTCCCACAATCCCCTCTGTTTTTGCCTTTGTTCGAACAAACGAACCCCATTGAAGTCTATAGGACTCGAACCTCGAAAATAAAACGGCTTCATTTTGAAGGTTTAAATGCAAGTTATTGCCCCAAAAAAATGTAGGGGGGTCCGGGTACTGACCGGGGAAACATGTAGCAATGGAAAAAAAGGTTTTAAAAACAATAGTTTTTAAAGGAAATTGAAACTATAAAAATGAAAAATTCCTTCAAATATCGTGCCTGGGGGGTCCCCTGAATGTGCCTGTAAAGTAGTGCATCTCTATGCTGTATGTAGCCTGCTGCAGCAATACTGACATTTCTAAAGCAAAAAATGTAATTTACAAATATACATATAAATAAATAAAAAATGTTAAAGCGCTAATGTAAATACAAAACACATGAATATTGACATGTATGATATAAATGATAAATAAAAAAATAAATGACAATACAAGGTGTATAAAAAAGTCCCTTAAACAGTGAGGGTAAAAATCAAGTCCAAAGAAAAGCAAAGGCTTAATTCCAAGAAAAAATGGTGAAATTCTTCTTGTGACTACCACAAGGAAGTGCAGGCAAGGGACACGACTGTGCAGTAATAATAGGAGGCAGCTTACCAGAACAACATGGCCAATCAAATTAATGAAATGGCCTCACAGGTTTTGGGTAAACGGATAGACTTCAATCTTATCAGGGACACAGTACAGATGGACTCCAATCTCATCAGGGACACAGTACTCAGAAGGGTCCAATTCCCATAGTAATCAGGTGGATACAGGCATATAAGGAAAGTAAGGCAAAAGGACCATAGTGTAATCCCATAAAAATCCAGGCAAAGTTTAATAAAAAAAATATAAATAAAAAGGAAAAATTATATTTAGTTCCATCAGCTGCCCGTTTACCTATCATTTATTTTTTTACCAAAGGTCTGTGGTGGTCACAAGAAGAATTTCACAATTTTTTCTTGGAATTAAGCATTTGCTTTTCTTTGGACTTGATTTTTACCCTCACTGTTTATGGGACTTTTTTATACACCTTGTATTGTCATTTAATTTTTTATTTATCATTTATATCATACATGGTAATATTAATTTGTTTTGTATTTACATTAGCGCTGCACTATTTTTTATTTATTTATACACTTTGGATCACTGTCTGTTGGTCTAGTGCCAGAAGCTTTTGTTTTCTCTCACTGTTTTATTGCCTTCATATCCTTAGCGCAGAAATTCCTCCATTTTTTAAATATACATATAAATTTCAAATCCAATATGCCAAAAATTGAGCATTTGGTGTTGGTGGTGCCTGAACACCGTAACCAAGCCCTCGCAGTTACTCTTGCTCGGTGCAGGAATGGGACCTGCTGGTAATAATTCCATACAAATTTGAAATCGCATGTACTTGTCATACAGGTGCCAAAAATTGGGCCTTTGCTGTTGGTGGTGCTGGAACACCATAACCAAGCCCTCACAGTTACTCTTTCTATGCGCAGGAATGGGACCTGCTGGTAAGAATTCCATACAAATTTGAAATTGCATATACTGTACAGGTGCCAAAAATTGGGCCTTTGGTGTTGGTGGTGCCTGAACACCGTAACCGGCCCCTCACAGTTACTCTTGCTGGGCGCAGTAATGTCCACCAGTGCCGCTGCCCACCAGTGCCACGTATGTGTCCACCAGTGCCACTGCCCACCAGTGCCACGAATCAGTGTCCACCAGTGCCACATATCAGTGCCACGAATCAGTGTCCACCAGTGCAACGTATCAGTGCCACGTATCAGCGCCACGTATCAGTGTCCACCAGTGCCACATATCAGTGTCACGTATCAGTGTCCACCAGTGCCACATATCAGTGCCAAGAATCAGTGTCCACCAGTGCCACGTATCAGTGCCACGTATCAGTGCCACGTATCAGTGTCCACCAGTGCCACGTATCAGTGCCACGTATCAGTGCCATGAATCAGTGTCCACCAGTGCCACGTATCAGTGCCACGTATCAGTGTCCACCAGTGCCACGTATCAGTGCCACGTATCGGTGCCACGAATCAGTGTCCACCAGTGCCACGTATCAGTGCCACATATCAGTGGCACTAATCAGTGTCCACCAGTGCCACGTATCAGTGCCACGAATCAGTGTCCACCAGTGCCACATATCAGTGCCACGTATCAGTGCCACGAATCAGTGTCCACCAGTGCCACGTATCAGTGCCACGAATCAGTGTCCAACAGTGCCACGTATCAGTGCCACGTATCAGTGTCCACCAGTGCCATGTATCAGTGCCACGTATCAGTGTCCACCAGTGCCACGAATCAGTGTCCACCAGTGCCACGTATCAGTGCCACATATCAGTGCCACGTATCAGTGTCCACCAGTGCCACGTATCAGTGCCACGAATCAGTGTCCACCAGTGCCACGTATCAGTGCCACGTATCAGTACCAAGTATCAGTGTCCACCAGTGCCACGTATCAGTGGCACGTATCAGTGCCACGTATCAGTACCACGAATCAGTGCCACGTATCGGTGCCACGAATCAGTGTCCACCAGTGCCATGTATCAGTGCCACGTATCAGTGCCACGAATCAGTGTCCATCAGTGCCACGTATCAGTGCCATGAATCAGTGTCCACCAGTGCCACTTATCTGTGTCCACCAGTGCCACTCACACAGACCAAGCAGAGATAATGGAATATAAATACCATTACATATATATATATATATATATATATATATATATGTAATGGTATATATATTCCATTATCTCTGCTTGGTCTGTGTGAGTGCAATGTGGGGAATGCCTGGCTAATCTCTTTCTTCTTCCTGGAAAGTCTGATAACAAGTCGCTTCAATTAAGATAAGGAGGCAACTCCCATTGAAGTATATGGGACAGGTCGGATCACAGGTCGCCTCAAAGTAGTACAGGACCCTTTTCTGAAGTCGGAGCGACTTCAGTAGTGCCAATTAAGACAGCACTGATTGATTAACATTGCTTTTGTTATGTCAAGCGACCTGGGGCAACCTGGGGCAACACAAGTCGCCTCACAAGTCGTGAATGGGCTCTCACTGTGAATTGGGACTATTAAGATCACTTGATATCACTAAATATAGAAATGATTTATTAAGATTAATTTTTATTTAATTTATAACCTCATTTGACACATTGATTGATATATTCACTTGGCGCAACAATATTACTTATTGATTTGTCACTGGTGTTTTGTGTTCAGCACTGATTGTTCGCAGCCTTGTGTGCACTTTTGTATTTTTAAATTTATGGTTTGCGCTGATTATTATTATTTTAGTAGCTGGTCAACAGAGTCTGTAGGCAGACACACCCTTTTGTCCGTCACAAAACCTACAGCAGCACTGAACGTCCGTTCAGAAAGCATGCTGGAAGCAGGACAGGCCAGTAGCTCCATTGTATATTGAGCAAGTTCTGGCCAGTGGTCATTCCTCAAGACCCTGTAACTAGGGATGGCCTTGTGGTTCGCGGCGAACTTTGCTTGTTCGCAGCCTGCCGATTTTGCGAACTATGGCGTTGTTTGCGGTAGCCATATTAGTTTACATTGGGGAAAACTTTGACCCATGACGCAGCCATCAGGTGGAACAGGAGAGCCAAATGAAACATTTCAGCACATGGACATACCCCCTACCTTATAAATAGACCTGACCTGGCGGCCATTTCACATTCTGCTTTTTGTCAGTGTAGGGAGAGGTTGGCTGTGTGCAGCAGGGACAGACTGTCAGTGACACAGATCGCTCTGTTAAGGTCCACAAAAGTCCTTTTAAGGGCTGGTATTTGGTATAGGTGTACTGTCTCTTTTGTCAGTGTAGGGAGAGGTTTGCTTTGTGCACCAGGGACAGATCATCAGAGACACAAATCGCTCTATTAAGGTCCACAAAAGGTCCTTTTAAGGGCTGGTATTTGGTATAGATGTACTGTCTCTTTTGTCAGTATAGGGAGAGGTTTGCTGTGTGCACCAAGGACAGATCGTCAGTGACACAAATTGCTCTGTTAAGGTCCACAAAAGTCCTTTTAAGGACTGGTATTTGGTATAGGTGTACTATTTTTTGGTGTGCAGTGCACTATATAGGGGTGTAATACACTTATAATATACTTTCTAATATAGAAAGCATATTATAGTGGATTTGTATTGTGCACTGTGCAGCATTGTGACTGGTGTGGGTGTGGTGAGCGTTTCCGCAGCAATACTACAAACAGTGACAAAAAGCACTTTTAAAAAAGTATTATAACTGGTGTGGTAGACCAGTGCCCCCCCAATACCACATATTGAAGTGGGGTGTTATCTTAGTATACTTTTATAAGTGCATTTGTGTCCTGCAACAATATTCCTTCTTTTGCTGCGTTAACTCTGCTACACACAGTGCCAAACTCACTGGCTAATTTTTTGTACAACTGGTGTGATATACCAGTGGCCCCCCAATACCACATATTGAAGTGGGGTGTTATCTGAGTATACTTGTCTAAGTGTATTTGTGTCCTGCAACAATATTACCTCTTTTGCTGCGTTAACTCTGCTACACACAGTGCCAAACTTACTGGCAATTTTTTTGTACAACTGGTGGGATAGACCAGTGCCCCCCAATACCACATATTGAAGTGGGGTGTTATTTAACAGTATACTTTTATAACTGTATTTTAGTCCTGCAAAATTTTGGCCTCTTTTGCTGTGTTAACTGTGCTACACACAGTGACAACAGTTACTTGCCAATTTTTTGTAGAACTGGTGTGATAGGCCAGTGGCCCCCCAATACCACATATTGAAGTGGGTCTGTTATCTTAATATACTTTTATAAGTGTATTTGTGTCCTGCAACATTATTGCCTCTTTTGCTGCGTTAACTCTGCTGCCAAACTTACTGGCCAATTTTTTGTACAACTGGTGTGATAGACCAGTGGCCCCCAATACTCCATATTGAAGTGGGGTGTTATCTGAGTATACTTTTCTAAGTGTATTTGTGTCCTGCAACAATATTGCCTCTTTGGCTGTGTTAACTCTGCTACACACAGTGCCAAACTCACTGGCCAATTTTTTGTACAACTGGTGTGATAAGCCAGTGGCCCCCCCAACACCACATATTGAAGTGGGGTGTTATCTAAGTATACTTGTCTAAGTGTATTTGTGTCCTGCAACATTATTGTCTCTTTTGCTGCATTAACTCTGCTACGCACAGTGCCAAACTTACTGGCCAATTTTTTGTACAACTGGTGTGATAGACCAGTGGCCCCCAATACTCCATATTGAAGTGGGGTGTTATCTGAGTATACTTTTCTAAGTGTATTTGTGTCCTGCAACAATATTGCCTCTTTGGCTGTGTTAACTCTGCTGCACACAGTGCCAAACTCACTGGCCAATTTTTTGTACAACTGGTGTGATAAACCACTGGCCCCCCAATACCACATATTGAAGTGGGGTGTTATCTTAGTATACTTGTCTAAGTGTATTTGTGTACTGCAACAATATTGCCTCTTTTGCTGCGTTAACTCTGCTACACACAGTGCCAAACTTACTGGCAAATTATTTGTACAACTGGTGTGATAAACCAGTGGCCCCCCAATACCACATATTGACGTGGGGTGTTATCTGAGTATACTTGTCTAAGTGTATTTGTGTCCTGCAACATTATTGCTTCTTTGCTGCGTTAACTCTGCTACACACAGTGCCAAACTCACTGGACAATTTTTTGTAGAACTGGTGTGATAAACAAGTGTCCCCCCAATACCACAGATTGGAGCGGGGTGTTATATACCTTGTTCCACATATACTGTGCTTCCCTAGAGACTTTTTGTTACAGGGTCATTTAAAAAATAACAGGCAGAGGTAGAGGCAGGCCCTTACGCAGGGGTGGTAGGTGTAGGGCAGGAGAAATAGGCTGGAGCCAAAGTGTGAAGTTTCAGAAGGTGCTTTCGATTACGCCAAAGGATGCACCAGACTTGGTTGAGTGGTTCACTCAGCCTTCCTCTTCTGCACTCTCCTCATCCACTCCATCTGCACCCTCTTCACTCTCTGCTGTGTGCACCCCCAAGGACACCACCACCGCCACCATATACCCTCTGCTTGAGTCACTGGAATTATTTTCCAATCCATCACAAGACATTTGCGATGAACAGCCATTGCTGGCATTGGATCAGGAAGAGGAGGTAGCAACAGCCGCCACTCAGCAGTCTGACGATAGTACCCAGATCAGCCCAAGGAGGTTGGT
Organism: Pelophylax lessonae; assembly: GCF_965119305.1. Lineage (NCBI taxonomy): Eukaryota > Metazoa > Chordata > Amphibia > Anura > Ranidae > Pelophylax > Pelophylax lessonae. The sequence continues at coordinate 511,110,858 of NC_138770.1, read as the reverse complement.
CCCTGCTGTTGCTACCTACTTCGAGATCTCGAATGTTAGTGGTGGGGATGGTGACGTGGATGATGACGTGTTTATGGATGTCACATGGGTGGCCACAAGAGAGGAAGAGGAGGGGAGTTCAGAGGGAGAGACGGACCAGCAGATAGGGAGGAGAAGCAGGCGGAACTTGCATTGCACAGGAGGGGCAAAGCAGACTGCAAATTTATCAGGAACCAGCCATCAACCATGTACAGTCACATCTGGCGCTCCCAGGACGCCGGCACATGGCTCCGCAGTGTGGGCTTTTTTTAATGTGTCCGCTGCTGACAACAGTGTTGCCATCTGCAGCCTTTGCAGTCAACGCATAAGTCGCAGTAAGCCCAACACTCACCTAGGGACGACCGCCTTAAGAAGGCACCTGAACTCCCATCACCGAGCCCAGTGGGAGCAACACCGTCAGAACCTACAAAGCTACACTCCAGGCTCTCACCATCCAGCCTCTTCTCCTTCTCCCCTCTCCTCACAATTGTCCTCCACTCCACCTTCCATCATGCCGTTCTCATGTTGTTTTTGAAAAAGGCAGGCTTTCGTGGCCCAAATGTTGGAGCGTAAAAAAAAATGATGACGCCGTATAACCCTCTTGCCCAACGTTTGACTGCTGACTTGTCGGAACTGATAGCCCGCCAACTACTGCCATATCAACTGGTGGACTCGGAGGCCTTTTGGAAATTTGTGGCCATTGGAACACCACAATGGAAGGTCCCAGGCAGGAAATATTTCTCGCAGAAGGGCATTCTAGAGCTGTATGGCCATGTTCAGCGGCAAGTAAATGTATCTCTGGCACACAGTGTCGGTGCCAAGATACATCTGACCACACACACACATGGTCTAGCAAACACGGGCAGGGAAGGTATATCACTTTTACTGCCCACTGGGTGAACCTTCTGACCGCCGTCAAGCATGTAAACCGTGGCACCCATGTAGATTTGGTTTTACCGCCATGGATTGCATGCAGGCCTGCCTCTTCTTCTCCTCCTCCTACTCCATCCTCCCTCTCCTCCTCGGCTGACTCCTCCTTTTCCGCTGCTACCGCCTCTTGCGCTGCTCCGTCCAAGATCCCCAGAACCTATTCCACATGCCAGGTGAGACGTTGCCATGCTGTGCTGCGTCTTGTTGTGCCTGGAAGCCAAGAGCCACATTAGTCCTGCACTCCTTTCAGCTTTGCGTTCACAGGCAGATCAGTGGCTGACACCGCACAATTATTTATTTATTTTTTTGACACCGCACAATTTGACAGTTGGTAAATTAGTGTGCGACAACGGTGCCAATCTTCTGAACGTGCAGAAACAGGGCAAAATTACACACGTGCCATGCAAGGCACAAATCCTGAACTTGGTCGTGCAGTGATTCATTGCCAAATACCCTGGGGTCCAGGATGTCTTGCGGCAGGTCAGGAGAATCTCAGGCCATTTCAGAAGATCTTACACAGCCATGGCTCACCTTGCTGACATTCAGGGGCGACACAACCTGCCCATTAGGCGTCTTATTTGTGACTGTCCGACGGGATGGAGCTCAACGTTGCATATGTTTGATAGGCTGCTCCAGCAGAAATGTGCGGTTAACGACTACCTGTACGAACTCTGCTGCAGGACAGGTTCTGGGGAGCTTGGGTTTTTTTCACCTCGCCAGTGGCTGCTCATGGGCGACGCATGCAGACTTCTGCAGCCATTTGATGAGATCACCAAACTGGTCAGTCATGGCCAGGGTGCCATCAGTGACATTGTACTTTACGCCTTCTTTCTGGAGCGTGCATTGCGTTGTGTCATTGATCAAGCCGTTGAAGAGCAGGAGCAGGAAGGTGAGGAAGTCGCAATGTTGGATGAATTCCCAGGAGGTGCTACTCCATCTGAGACAAGTCAACAACAGGAGTCTGAAGAGGAGGATGGTGCCGGGGCGGATAAGGAGGAGCAAGAAGAGCATGCTTTAAACCTGTCTAGGATCTCTGGTGTTGTCCATGGATGGGGGGAGGAGAACAAGGACGAGATTATCCTTAATGATGAGCTGGAGCCAGGGCACTACACCGCATCCAGTTTAGTGCGAATGGGGGCGTTCATGCTCCAGTGTTTTAAGGGGGATCCCCGTATAAAAAGCATAAAGGGCAAGGACAAGTACTGGGTGGCAACGTACTTAGACCCCCGGTACAAACAAAAAATGGCGGAAATGTTACCACCATCACAGAGGGCGGTCAGAATGCAGAACTTCCAGGCCTTGCTGCGAGAAGTGCTGCATTCTGCTTTTGCCTGCACTGGCAGAGGAATTTCCACTCACAGAGAAACAGTTGCGGGTAGCAATCCAACAGTGCCTGCAAGAAGAGGGCGGTTGTAAGATGTGTTGGTCACATCAGATATGAGATCCTTCTTTCTGCCGACCCATCAACAGCTGTACTCCCAATCCAGCATCAGGCAATGCCTAGACTGACAGGTGTCCGACTACATCGGGTTAACGGCCGATGAGGACACTCTGAGGAGTGATGAACCCCTGGACTACTGGGTGGGCAGGCTTGACCTCTGGCCAGAGCTTGAACAATTTGCAATGGAACTGTTGGCTTTCCCCCCATCCAGTGTCCTGTCCGAAAGGACTTTCAGCGCAGCAGGGGGGATCGTGACCGATAAGCGCACTCGCCTAGCTCATGACAGTGTTGACTACCTCACATTTATAAAAATGAATGAGGCATGGATCTCTGAGGAATTCAACACATGTGACCAGTAGACCATGTTTGATTACAATTCCTTTATGACAGGCCACAAATATCCGCCAGACTTCCATCCACCCACAACAATTCATGGTCCTTGTCTTCGGTAAATACAGCAGCATAAAAGGCATTTCCTGTCTATTGAATGCCTAATTTTTGGGGCCTTTCATGGCCGACAATAATTTTTTCTGTCAATGCCTAATGTACCTCCAGCCACAGAATACAACATTCTTAGCTGTCAGGTAAACCCATGTGGGCTAATTTTTGGGGCCTTTTATGGCAGACACTTACTTCTTTATCCTGTGAATGCCAAATTTTTCAGACTGGAATTGAAAATCAATGGGTCTGTAAACGTTCCGCCAAATTGTGGAATGGATGTGGACCCATTTTACAGATGTGTGAATGGACCCTATATGTATTTGACATGTATTTACCGGCGGCTGTCAGTTGTGGCTGATTTGCTGTAAAAAAAAAATTAGGGCAACTTTTCCAATTGCAATACTTCTGTTATGACATTGTCCATGTGGTGGGACTATTTGTGCACAGCTAGTAAGTCTTTTGTGGCTGCAAATATGACCTAAAGGTTTTTAAAGTTCCATTAAAGTCAATGGGGCCCACTGCGAACTTGCGGTTGGCAGACATTTGAGAAAGTTTGTGGCTAATGTTCGCGAACCGCCCTGGCCGATGTTCGTCCATCACTACCAGTAACCCAGTGGATGCTCATCTGGAAAGGTCTCCAAGTCTGCCCTTGTGCCTTGATAATCATGCACCATCTGATGGAGATGCTGCCAATCATTGCTTAAACCTAACAGCCCTGGGTGCTGCTGAGGACTGTTTAAAGGCATTGGTCAGCCGACCGCCTTCTCCACCGCTTCTCCTTTGGCTGAACAATGCCTCAGAAACACGTCCAGAGAATTTTGACCTCACAGTGTCTGGAAAGGTGGTACACAAATCTTTTTTTAAGGCCTCCTCAAGATTTTTAATCCTCTGTACCTTTGAGAAGGCAGGATGAGCTCTGCAACTTTACCCTTGTAACGTGGATCAAGAAGGGTTGACAACTAGTAATTATCCTTCTCTTTGATAGCATGAATCTTCGGGTCCTTTTGCAGGCTTTTCAGAATCAGGGAGCCCATTCAACGTAAGTTGGAGAAGGCATGAGCTTCTGAGTCCTCGGAGTAACTAAGGATGACATTGTCAGGAGCAACCTCTCCTCAACCATGAACAACTCCTGGGGTTTCTGGGGAATGAAAACCATCCCTTGAAGACTGCTGTATGCTATCCTCTACATCCATGTTGCCAAAATCCTCCTTCTCTTCTTTCACCTTTGTGTTTTGTGGCCCTGCAGGAATGATATCTGCATAAAGGGGATCTTGTGCAGAAAGAAAGTCCTCCTCTTCCTCCCGCTGTTCTGCCTCAAGTGCCCTGTCCATGATTCCACGCAGCGTGTGCTCCAGCAGGTAGACTAGAGGGATAGTTTCACTGATGCACTCATCATTCCGGCTCACCATCCTTGTGGCCTCCTCAAATGGTGACAGGATGGTGCATGCATCCTTTATCAAAAGCCACTGGCATGGTGAAAAAAAGCCAAGCTCACCTGACCCCGTCCTTGTGCCATACTCACACAGGTACTCATTGATGGCCCTCTGCTGTCACAAATGAGGCGGTTGACGGGCAGGTTTAATTCCCATTGAATGTCAGATAAGCGAGCACTGGCATTGTACGAATGGTGGGAATGGCCACAGACTTTTCTGGCCTGCCTCAGGAGATTTTGGAAGCCCGGGTTACTGCTCAAGAAAATCTGCACCACCAGATTCAGAACATGTGCCAAGCATGGAACATGTGTCAAGTGTCCCTGTCAGAGGGAGGAGAGAAAGTTGGTGCCATTGTCGCATACAACAATTTCTGCCTTAAGCTTGTGGCTTCAACCATCTCTGATATGAAACAAAAAGAGATGACCGCACTCCGATGTAGATCAAATAGGAGTATGTTTATTCCACATCAAACAATAGGCAAAACTTAAAACATCACACTGTGAGTGCAGGACAGAAGAGGTAGACGCGTTTCACGACTAGAGATGTCGCTTACTCATTACCAAGTCCATTCTGAGTGTGCACCGACCACAGATAAACACATGTATGCAGCTGAAACTAATCAGATTCATTAACTGGCTGTCCATTCAAGTAAACCGCTGCTGAGAATCTGTGGCTTGATTGCACAAACAGGATGGCCCCAAACAAAACCAAATCAAACACACAATAGTGATTGGATACAGCAAACATTGATATTAAAAATAAAAATAAAAAATGCAAGTCAAGTACAATATATAAAACTTGTGCTGATTAGGAATATGAATATACAATGATTGTGACAGAATACTGTCATATATTTCACATAAATGCATTAAAACCGCATGACAATAAAAGTTCATGTGGAGACCATCATTAGTGACATAAGTGCTTATTAGATTGTGCTGGGATGCACCTAAGAATAGAAATAAATATAAAAATAAAAATTGTAATCCATATGAGAATATAAACAAATAGAGTGAAAGGATGTATAAACTGTGCACGAGATCACTAATCGGTGCTAAATCAAAAACATTGCAACCGATTTGTACAAAGCCCCAGTGTGGTAAAATTGGGATGGAGTGTGTATAAAGTGAAGGAAAATATGTAAAAATATATAAAAATATATGATAGAGAACTCCGATCCAAAATGTGAAAACACTGTTAATAAAATATGTGTAAAAAGTAATATGTGTATATATATATATATATATATATATATATATATATATATATATATATATATAGGTGAACCTATAATATATATGTGAATATAAAATATGGTGTATGAGAAATAATATGTTTGTTTGATATAAAATGTATCATGCGGTTGTAATCTACAGCAATACTTAGTGAGATAGTATGTAGATTTGGGGTCCCAGAGGTGATAGAGAGCGATCAGGGCCCAGCTTTCACAGCAACCCTAACAAAAGAGATTTGGGCAGCACTGGGAGTTCAGTTGGCTTTACGCACCCCATACCACCCTCAAAGTAGTGGGAAGGTAGAAAGGATGAATGGGACTCTAAAGAATAGGATGTTAAAAATGGCTCAAGAGACTAACATGAGTTGACCAGACAGTTTGCCTATTGCCCTGTTCAGTGTCAGACACACCCATTTTGTTTGGTTCAGCCCCCAGACTTGGCTGTTACTCCCCACAGCAGTCGCAGTTACAATCTGATATGTTAACTTGTTATGTTACATATTTGTCTAAAGCCTTAACTAATATCCATTCTCGAGTATTTTCCTCCATTCCAGATCCAGAAACAGACTTGAGAACCCACAGTCTTCAGCCAGGAGATTGGGTGTTAGTGAAGAAATGCACAAGAAAAATTCACTTGATCCCCGATACAAAGCACCTGGATACACGCCTTTCACTGCAAGAAAGCCCAATCTCCTGAAGACAAGATCCTGCTGGCAGCACAATGATTGTGCTGTATATCCTTTTTTTCTTACAAGTTTGATAAAAGCTCAGCAGGTGATTATCACCAAAACAGGTACTCAACAGGCGGCCATCGCTAAGACAAATGATGTCGCTACATTTTGGTACAATTCATCCAGCACATAAGTGGTTACATTTATTTATTTATTTATTTTTTGATCTTTGTAGTATAATATCCCTGGTAAATACACTGACTCAGCACCCAACCACAGGAGGAAGCGAGCAGCTCCCTCTGGAAGCTTTGATCCTCATGTGTAGATGCCATAGGGGTCCCAAGGGGGGTCCCAGATGAATTCCAAGCTTGGGATCAATATTTTAGCTGGATGAGTGGGTGGCAGAAGGCGCTTGCCCACATAGGAGTAACAGTACTGATAATCCTAGTTCTTTTAGCCCTGATTGTATGCTGTATTCTAACATTTATAAAGAAGCTAATGAACAAAGCTGTAGACAATAGCACACCTACATTTCTACACCAAGAAGAAGAAGAAGACCGCCTTATGATGAAAGAGGACAAACCCTTCACCCCTCTACAGTCACTCCCTGTTCATAATTTCACAGTTCTATAGGGTTATAGGGACAGATAGCACCTGACTGCCCTCTCCAGGCTGTATCGAGGGGGGTAGTGAACTAGTTACTGCCCTTCTCTGTGTACAGCCCTAAAAAAGTTCTGGAGGAGTATGGGCCAGGTGAGTAGGCACTGTAGTATGAGGGACAGAAGAAAAATAGCCATTTTAGGGGGGCTTGTGAAGGAATGTGATGAACACTTGTGAATTAAGCAAAATGTCTATTTTTCTATGTGTATTCTTCTCTACATATATATATTTTTCCTCTGTCGTCCTTACTCAAAATGGCCGTTACTAGATACCTCCCACCCCCCACCACCGAGATGGAACGTGAAAAGAAAGATGGAGCCTTGGCACAGTGCCTTCAAAAGAAGATAACATTCATGAATTGGAAAGGGACCACCTTATAACGGACCTGACTAATCAGAAAGCTGCAAATAATCAGTATTATGCCAATATTATGCTTATGACGTACTAACATATGACACCGCCTACTAACTATATAATATACTGTCTATTAGAAATAAAAGTAGTATCATTTACCTGAACAATGTGTGTCAGTCTATGATATCCCTGTGCATGCACTATAATTACCTATTTAATCAGATCCAGCAGCAAGAAATCTATTTTGAACCTGATTGAGGTTCCTTAACCATTACAATACCTCATATCACTATAAAGAATCATATAATGGAGTTCAAATGCACACATCATATTTCATCAACTGGTTCTATGAACAGTGTTTAAAACCACAAAGTATGAAAAACTCACAATGTAAATATACTGTTACTAATTAAGCAACCCAAAAGCATATTCCTTGTGAGTATAAAAAGAGGGGAAAGAGAGAGCTGGTTAAATCAGACTACATAGCATATTGGAATAGCTTGGTTGCTGCTAAAAAACCCCGATGTCTCAAATCGGCCCATGTATGGATGGTGTGGGAGATCATCCAATCCAATCCAAATCTGTCAACCAATAGGTTCAAAAAACATGTGAAAATCCGTTCCCATTATGGAACCATGTAATTCGAAAATATATAAAAAGACCTCATAGGTTGTGACTATCAGATTATAGATAGTGGATGAAAAAGCCATAATTTATTATTCGCTCAATTGCAAAAAAGGAAAAAGAAGGCTAGTTACTCCCACCCGTCCCAATGGCGGGGAAAGAACAAAGGTTAGGAAAAATCTTGTTAGGACGAACCTTCCAGAGGTGGAACAAAAACTCTTGGCCAGATATATTTTGAATAAATTTTAAAGTATAAATACAACTGTATTTGTATAAAAACTGCACAGTCAGTTTAGTATATAGAAGATTTGTTGTGTGTATAAACTTCTGAAAAAATGCATTTTAAGGATAGGCCTGGAAAAACTTTAAGAAGCATGGGACCAGTTCTTCTATATGTGTAACCATATGAAAGATACTTGGTATCTGGATGCATCCACATAATCAAACATCATTGATAGATATTGATTTCAAATATTGGTATCAAGTGTAATGATCAGGGCCGGCCTTAGGTGTTCAGGCGCCCTGTGCGAGCTAATCCTGTGGCGCCCCCCCCCCCCCATCTTCACCCCTCGCCCCCTGGTCACCTAAATATATAAGTTTTATTACAGAGTATATCCAATATTCAGTTTGGCGACACACTCTAATTAATCCTCCTCAAAAAGCCAGGGACTTTATGAGGTGCATGTGAAACAGGCAAAAATAAATAAATAATGCAGCGCCAAAGTGCAAAAAATGACTACAGTGTACAAACGGTGATGGAATAAAAATATGAACTCACATAAAAAAAATTCCTCAATACCGTGACTGTATGCATCAAAATACAGTGCATTAGATGTGTACCACAAATATTAAAGAAATCTCAATACACAAATATATCATATAATGTGCTAAAAAAACTGGGTGCTCCAAACAAAAAGTCCACAATAAACTTTTTCTTCTTCCACATGTGAAACAGGCACCTCCATCCCTATTCTAGACAATGAAGGGGAGGATATAAGGGACTTAACATAAGACAAATAACAAAGGAGTAAAATACAATAAAATAATTAATAAAAATAATATGTTTATTACAATATAATTGCATTGGTAATGGCAATTATATACATGCATACATTACACTACATACATACATACATTACATGCAAGCATACATTACATACATGCATACATTACATTACATACATGTATACATTACATACATGTATACATTATATACATGTATACATTATATACATGTATGTAACTGCCATTACCAATGCAATTAGTAAACATATTATTTTAATGTATTTTTCTTCTTTTTTTTCCCCTTATATCCTCCCCTTCATTATCAACACAAAATAAAAAGTATTTAGCCTAATTCCTCTTAAAAACTGGACAGGGCTCAGTGACACTTACCTTTCTGTGACTTCTGTGGACGGTGGCTCTCTTTGCATTTAAAAATGGCGCCTCCCGGCGCTTAGACGCCACTGCGCATGCGCCGTCTGCCCGAGAATAGCCGAGCGTGTTCGGGTTTTCCCGAGCAGCGGCGCCTGCGCAGTGTGCCTTTCGGGAGCCGTCAGCAGCCATTTTTTTTTCAGTTGCCGATGCGGCGATGCCTTCACCCAGTCCCAGGGCAGGGGGACCTGGCAGCGCCTGCTGGTGTGATTCGTTTGGATCCGACTCCACTGATGTGATTCATGTAACTAATTGCGACTCACAGTCTGCGAGCTGTGATGGCCGCACGGCGCCCCTGTTGCCCATGGCGCCCCGTGCGGCCGCACAGCTCGCACACCCCAAAGGCCGGCCCTGGTAATGATGTCAGATGTAGGTATGTGGTTTGTGCAAATGTAGATTAGATGTTACTGGATGCAGTTAAGTATAAAAATGTGTCACGTCCCACTCAAAATTCATGCCTTCAGGTAATCTTGTACGGAGCTTAAATATCCAGAAAACCTCCCTTTTACAGAGTATCTGGAAAATTTCTCCCCCTCTTTTAGGTTTTAGGATTTTCTCTATCACTTGGACCATTACTAGTGAAGTGTCACCTCCGTGTAAATCATTAAAGTGACAAGCCACATTGGTTGATTTTAAGCATCGGATGTCACTTAGATGTTCCCTAAATCTCTCCTTTAGTTTCCTGGTGGTTCTACCTTCGTATTGTGTTAAGCAATTTTTGCAAGTGATCAGATATATAATATATTCAGTATTACAGTTAAAGAATTTATTGAGCTTAAAATTCCTACCGCTAATGGAGGATTGAAACTGAGGGCTTTTCAGAATGTGGGGACAGGTGATACAGTCCTGTGCCCCACATCTGTAATTGCCCCTACAGTGTAACCATGTTTGTGATGAGGAGGTGGTTTTTGTAGAGAATAAACTGGGAGATAAGGTATTTCCCAGTGTGACCGCTCTCTTTGCCACAATATTAACTCCCTTCTTCAAGATATTATCACATATGTGATCAATATGCAAAATAGGCAGATGTTTTCTAATTATTGATTTGATGTCATTAAATTCCAAGCTGTAGGGAAGTGCCAGCGTTACAGAGGGTATATGTTTATCTTTTTTGATGGTTTTCTTTTTATGTGTAGATAATCTCTTTTCTGTTGGCACTTGTAAAGGTTTAGGATTGGGATCGTGGTTTAATGTTGTTTGGCTAGACATTGTTAACTGCAAAAGATCAGTTTGGTTTCTCTCGAGGGCTAGATGGTATGCTCTGTCCAGCATCCATCTGGGATAGCCTCTCTGGAGGAACCGCTGATATAGGGAGGACGATTCCTTTTTAAAAGTATCCGTGTCACTGCAAATTCTCCTAAGTCTAAGGAACTGTCCTACAGGTATTCCTTTTATGGTGTGGAGAGGATGTCCTGATTTGGCATGTAGTAAACTGTTACCTGCCTGAGGTTTTCTGTAAAGAGTGGAGGTGACTTTTTTACCTTCATGGTTTAAAGTTATATCCAGAAACATTATTTTATCTGGACTAGAGGATCCCGTAAAAACGAGGTTCAGGTCATTGTCATTCAAGAAACGTATAAATGTGTCAAGGTCAACAGATCTATGGCAAACAAATAGTAAATCGTCAATGTAGCGAAAATATAAAAAAGTTTGTTCCCTATATGGGTTTATACCTCCAAAGATGCGGGACTTCTCCCACCAACCCATGTATAGATTGGCTAGGGAAGGTGAGAACTTAGCTCCCATCGCTGCCCCGCATCTTTGGAGGAAAAAACATCAACAAAAGCAAAATAATTATGCGTGAGTAAATAATCAAGAACTTCCACCACAAAAGCTTGTAAAACAGGGGACATCTCCGTGAAGGTTTCCAAACTATAGCTTACAGCTTCCAAAGCTAAAGAGTGTGGGATAGACGAGTACAGGCTGGACACGTCACATGTGATCCAGCTGTAGTCGTCTGACCACACGAAAGAGTCTACAATTTTCAGCAAGTGATTTGAATCTTTTAAATAGCTGGGAAGAGTATGTACTATATGTTGGAGTTGTCCATGCAACCATTCTCCCAATCGTTCATTCAAGGAACCAATGCCTGATACTATTGGCCGTCCATACACTGGATCCAGTCCCTTGTGTATCTTCGGCAAGTGATGGAAGATTGGTGTTATAGGGAACTCAGGGATCATGTTTTCAAACTCCCTGACAGAGAAGGCTCCTATAGCTGCACCTTTTTTTACCAGATTGTTTAGAATGTTTTTATATTTATTGGTCAGATCACTTTTGAGAATTTGGTATGTGTTGGAATCCAATAGCTGTCTCATGGCTTCCGCCTTGTATTGTGTCTTGTCCAGGACGACTACAGCTCCTCCCTTATCTGCATTTCTAATGATGATCGAGGAGTCTTCCTGTAAGAGTTTCAGAGATTTCCTTTCATCCGTGGTTAGATTGTCCATATTAGTTTTAACATATGGAGGAATATTGGATGCCAGCTTGAAGATATCTTTCTCAATTAGTTTTTGGAATTTATCCATTTCTGCTGACCTGGATTGTATAGGGTAAAACGATGATGGTACATTTAGGGGCACCCGACGGGTTCCTTCTTCTCTGTCAGAATGAGATGTAGATGATTCATGGATCAAATCCTCTAATTCTGAGATGACACATTGTTCACGGAAAGAAAGGATTGGAGAATTGGTTGGACAATTTATGGGAGAGTTGGGATCTGAATCGGACTCTTCAGTGATATTGTTGTCAGTATCAACGAAAAAGTGTCTCTTCAAGGTTAAATTGCGTATAAATTTGTTAATATGTAAAATCGGATCAAACGGATCTAGATGTGTGTGGGGACAGAAGTTCAATCCCTTCGATAGTAAAGAAATTTCATTTACTGTGAGAGTTCGTTGAGACAAATTTAATACATTTGTAGATGTCACTTGCGGTGTGTCCTCAGATTGTATTGGCCATTTGAGTTTTCGCTGGTTTTTCTTTCCTCCTCTCCTTGTTTTGGCTTTTTTGTTTTTTTCTTTTTTGTTATATTCCTGTCCCTCTTCTGCTCGTTTTTTGACCCATTATATGGACTGTAGTTTGATCTAGATGTGTATGTATAATCAACGGAGGTATCTGATGAAGTATAGGCAACCGACGTGTCCGTGCCTGCTGTTTCTGGGTCTGAAAAACTAACTTTTTTCTTTTGATGATGACGATTCCAGGTGTTCGGTTTTTTCCAGATATAGACATTATTTGTCTCATAGTCGACTTTGTCTCTCATTAATTTTTCTTTTTTGCCGCTGATGGTATTTGTCTCCAATTTATTTATTTTATCATTTACCTTGAGATCAAGTTCCGTAAATTGAGAGCTACTTTTTAGAGGAGTGATTTCTTGTTGTAGTTTGGAGATTTCATCTTGTAGCCTTTTCAATTCCAAAGTTTTTGAGTCTACTATGAGCTTCATGAGGTTGAAGGAACAGGTGGAAAGAGTGTCAGTCCATTGCTTTTTTAGTTCTTCATTGAAGAGATCAAATGTGGGAAACTTTTTTATCCATAAACCTCTCGGGATGCGCTCCACATCCAGATACTCAGTGATTGTGGTCTTTTCCCAGTAAGTTTTTATTTCTTTGACCATAAGTTTTTCCAATTTATGGAACAGTGATTTTATAGAGGCTGAACCGTCATCCCTTGTCTGCTTTAAAGTGGTGTGTGCGTAGTTTCTGAGGGGATTAGTGTTCAAATTCCTGAGTGTTCTACTTGTAGGTGGTTGGTCCATGTCCTTGTATGCAAACTCACAGGTGTAGTGGATGTATTGAAAGCCTTTATTGAAATAACAATGATGTATAGGAATATAAAGCTCCAATAAATAAATATCCAAAGAATCACTCACCGAGCTGGTCCAGATACATGGAGAGATAAATAGAGTCCAAATTGGGGAGACCGCTCCAGGTGGGATAGGCACCAGGTGCCGGTCGGATCCGTAATCCAAAGCCGTATGAAACAAAAAGAGATGACCGCACTCCGATGTAGATCAAATAGGAGTATGTTTATTCCACATCAAACAATAGGCAAAACTTAAAACATCACACTGTGAGTGCAGGACAGAAGAGGTAGACGCGTTTCACAACTAGAGATGTCGCTTACTCATTACCAAGTCCATTCTGAGTGTGTACCGACCACAGATAAACACATATATGCAGCTGAAACTAATCAGATTCATTAACTGGCTGTTCATTCAAGTAAACCGCTGCTGAGAATCTGTGGATTGATTGCACAAACAGGATGGCCCCAAACAAAACCAAATCAAACACACAATAGTGATTGGATACAGCAAACATTAATATTAAACACATACCAAATTCTCAAAAGTGATCTGACCAATAAATATAAAAACATTCTAAACAATCTGGTAAAAAAAAGGTGCAGCTATAGGAGCCTTGTCTGTCAGGGAGTTTGAAAACATGATCCCTGAGTTCCCTATAACACCAATCTTCCATCACTTGCCGAAGATACACAAGGGACTGGATCCAGCGTATGGACGGCCAATAGTATCAGGTATGGGTTCCTTGAATGAACGATTGGGAGAATGGTTGGATGGACAACTCCAACATATAGTACATACTCTTCCCAGCTATTTAAAAGATTCAAATCACTTGCTGAAAATTGTAGACTCTTTCGTGTGGTCAGACGACTACAGCTGGATCACATGTGACGTGTCCAGCCTGTACTCGTCTATCCCACACTCTTTAGCTTTGGAAGCTGTAAGCTATAGTTTGGAAACCTTCACAGAGATGTCCCCTGTTTTACAAGCTTTTGTGGTGGAAGTTCTTGATTATTTACTCACGCATAATTATTCTGCTTTTGATGATGTTTTTTACCTCCAAAGATGCGGGGCAGCGATGGGAGCTAAGTTCTCACCCTCCCTAGCCAATCTGTACATGGGTTGGTGGGAGAAGTCCCGCATCTTTGGAGGTATAAACCCATATAGGGAACAAACTTTTTTATATTTTCCCTACATTGACGATTTACTATTTGTTTGCCATAGATCTGTTGACCTTGACACATTTATATGTTTCTTGAATGACAATGACCTGAACCTCGTTTTTACGGGATCCTCTAGTCCAGATAAAATAATGTTTCTGGATATAACTTTAAACCATGAAGGTAAAAAAGTCACCTCCACTCTTTACAGAAAACCTCAGGCAGGTAACAGTTTACTACATGCCAAATCAGGACATCCTCTCCACACCATAAAAGGAATACCTGTAGGACAGTTCCTTAGACTTAGGAGAATTTGCAGTGACACGGATACTTTTAAAAAGGAATCGTCCTCCCTATATCAGCGGTTCCTCCAGAGAGGCTATCCCAGATGGATGCTGGACCAAGCATACCATCTAGCCCTCGAGAGAAACCAAACTGATCTTTTGCAGTTAACAATGTCTAGCCAAACAACATTAAACCACGATCCCAATCCTAAACCTTTACAAGTGCCAACAGAAAAGAGATTATCTACACATAAAAAGAAAAACATCAAAAAAGATAAACATATACCCTCTGTAACGCTGGCACTTCCCTACAGCTTGTAATTTAATGACATCAAATCAATAATTAGAAAACATCTGCCTATTTTGCATATTGATCACATATGTGATAATATCTTGAAGAAGGGAGTTAATATTGTGGCAAAGAGAGCAGTCACACTGGGAAATACCTTATCTCCCAGTTTATTCTCTACAAAAACCACCTCCTCATCACAAACATGGTTACACTGTAGGGGCAATTACAGATGTTGGGCACAGGACTGTATCACCTGTCCCCACATTCTGAAAAGCCCTCAGTTTCAATCCTCCATTAGCGGTAGGAATTTTAAGCTCAATAAATTCTTTAACTGCAATACTGAATATATTATATATCTGATCACTTGCAAAAATTGCTTAACACAATACGTAGGCAGAACCACCAGGAAACTAAAGGAGAGATTTAGGGAACATCTAAGTGACATCCGATGCTTAAAATCGACCAATGTGGCTCGTCACTTTAATGATTTACACGGAGGTGACACTTCCCTAGTAATGGTCCAAGTGATAGAGAAAATCCTAAAACCTAAAAGAGGGGGAGAAATTTTCCAGATACTCTGTAAAAGGGAGGTTTTCTGGATATTTAAGCTCCGTAAAGGCATGAATTTTGAGTGGGACGTGACACATTTTTATACTTAACTGCATCCAGTAACATCTAATCTACATTTGCACAAACCACATACCTACATTTGACATCATTACACTTGATACCAATATTTGAAATCAATATCTATCAATGATGTTTGATTATGTGGATGCATCCAGATACCAAGTATCTTTCATATGGTTACACATATAGAAGAACTGGTCCCATGCTTCTTAAAGTTTTTCCAGGCCTATCCTTAAAATGCATTTTTTCAGAAGTTTATACACACAACAAATCTTCTATATACTAAACTGACTGTGCAGTTTTTATACAAATACAGTTGTATTTATACTTTAAAATTTATTCAAAATACATCTGGCCAAGAGTTTTTGTTCCACCTCTGGAAGGTTCGTCCTAACAAGATTTTTCCTAACCTTTGTTCTTTCCCCGCCATTGGGACGGGTGGGAGTAACTAACCTTCTTTTTCCTTTTTTGCAATTGAGCGAATAATAAATTATGGCTTTTTCATCCACTATCTATAATCTGATAGTCACAACCTATGAGGTCTTTTTATATATTTTCGAATTACATGGTTCCATAATGGGAACGGATTTTCACATGTTTTTTGAACCTATTGGTTGACAGATTTGGATTGGATTGGATGATCTCCCACACCATCCATACATGGGCCGATTTGAGACATCAGGGTTTTTTAGCAGCAACCAAGCCTTTCCAATACGGATCTATCAGATCCAACAAACTGTTATGTAGTCTGATTTAACCGGCTCTCTCTTTCCCCTCTTTTTATACTCACAAGGAATATGCTTTTGGGTTGCTTAATTAGTAACAGTATGTTTACATTGTGAGTTTTTCATACTTTGTGGTTTTAAACACTGTTCATAGAACCAGTTGATGAAATATGATGTGTGCATTTTAACTCCATTATATGATTCTTTATAGTGATATGAGGTATTACAATAATAGGTCCTTATTGCTGTAGATTACAACAGCATGATACATTTTATATCAAACAAACATATTATTTCTCATACACCATATTTTATATTCACATATATATTATAGGTTCACCTATATATATATATATACACATATTACTTTTTACACATATTTTATTAACAGTGTTTTCACATTTTGGATCGGAGTTCTCTATCATATATTTTTATATATTTTTATATATTTTTACATATTTTCCTTCACTTTATACACACTCCATCCCACTTTTACCACACTGGGGCTTTGTACAAATCGGTTGCAATGTTTTTGATTTAGCACCGATTAGTGATCTCGTGCACAGTTTATACATCCTTTCACTCTATTTGTTTATATTCTCATATGGATTACAATTTTTATTTTTATTTTTATATTTATTTCTATTCTTAGGTGCATCCCAGCACAATCTAATAAGCACTTATGTCACTAATGATGGTCTCCACATGAACTTTTATTGTCATGCGGTTTTAATGCATTTATGTGAAATATATGACAGTATTCTGTATGTGGGTCACAATCATTGTATATTCATATTCCTAATCAGCACAAGTTTTATA
Source organism: Pelophylax lessonae (assembly GCF_965119305.1). NCBI lineage: Eukaryota > Metazoa > Chordata > Amphibia > Anura > Ranidae > Pelophylax > Pelophylax lessonae. The sequence goes on along the minus strand of NC_138770.1, from coordinate 511,093,903 downwards.
TATTGTACTTGACTTGCATTTTTTTATTTTTATTTTTAATATTAATGTTTGCTGTATCCAATTACTATTGTGTGTTTGATTTGGTTTTGTTTGGGGCCATCCTGTTTGTGCAATCAAGCCACAGATTCTCAGCAGCGGTTTACTTGAATGAACAGCCAGTTAATGAATCTGATTAGTTTCAGCTGCATACATGTGTTTATCTGTGGTCAGTGCACACTCAGAATGTACTTGGTAATGAGTAAGCGACATCTCTAGTCGTGAAACGCATCTACCTCTTCTGTCCTGCAATCACAGTGTGATGTTTTAAGTTTTGCCTATTGTTTGATGTGGAATAAACATACTCCTATTTGACAGAATCTCGGCACCGATGTGACTCCTATCCCCTAGGCAGACCAACTGAAGCATGGCATGGCATCTTTTAGCCTGACTGCTTGTGTAGCCCCTTGAACGCCGAGGGAGCACTGCTGCTTCAGAGGACAATTGAGTAGACGAGGACATGGAGGAGGAGGAGGTGGTGGTGGAGTAGCCAGATGTGGCAGAACCAGCACCAGCTTTTTGTAGGCGTGGTGGCAAAACAAGCTGCAACACGAACCCTGCCCTGCATCCTTCCCAGCTGCCAGTAGAGTTACCCAGTGTGCCATGAACGAAATGTAATATCCCTGTCCATGCCTGCTGCACCAAGAGTCGGCAGCAATGTGCACCTTCCTGCTGACCGTTCTGTCCAATGAGGCCAAAACACTACCTTCCACATGCCGGTAGAGAGCCAGAATGGCCTTACGCGAAAAGAAATGCCTTTTTGGGACCTTACACTGTGGTGCAGCACATTCCACAAATTCACGAAAGGGAGCAGAGTCTACCAGATGAAAAGGCAGCAATTGTAATGCTAGCAATTTAGTCAAGCTAGCATTAAGACACTGAGCGTGTGGATGGCTGGGACAGTATTTTTTTCTAAGGTTCAGCAACTGGGGTAGCTAGCAGATTGGGTGCAAGTCTCTGTGGCACTCATTGCTATACCATCATCCCTCTCAATGCTGGTATTTAAGAAGGCATGAGGTATAGTAGGGTTAGAGATCACAGATGAGGAGCAAGGTGATGTATGCTTGTTTTGATCTGGTGGCTCCTTCAGGTTCTGTTGCCAATGAACTGCATGGCAGGTCATCATATGCCTTGTGAAGCATGAGGTGCCCAAGCGGCTGGGGTTCTGGAAACGCATGATCTGCTTCAGACAGATGTTGCAAACAGCAATGCTGCGGTCTACTGCACATGTGCTGAAAAAAGCTCACACTAATGAACTTTTGGGAGTTTGCAGCACCCTGCACCTGTGGAGCTCTGTGCTGTGATGCAATAGGTTGGCTACGCCTATAGCGGCCCCTTGAAAACTCCTTGTTGGAGTTTTGCCTCCTCCTCCTTGCCCTCCTCCTCCTCACCCTCCTCCTCCACTATCCTGTCAGGCACCCAAGTACAGTCAGTGACGTCATCATCCCCTCCTTCCTCCTCCTCACTGGAGCAAACTTGGCAGTATGCTTCAGCTGTGGCAACATGACTGCTGGTTTCTTGTCCGTCATTGTCACCCCCCTCTCTATAGGCTCAGGTTATTCCCTTCATAAACCTGCAAACCAACATCACAGCTTTCAAATTGCTGTGCATCCTCCAGCATGTCACTGACACTATGATCAAATAGTTCAGGTGACTCCTCCGAGTATGATGGTGGGGCAACATAAGGAGTAGCGGTGGAGAAGGAGACTGTGGAATAGGCCGCTTTGGCAGCTGCGGTGGAAGGCAAACTATGGTGAGTGTGGGTGTCAGAGGACGTGGAGGATGAGGACGGCTTATTTATCCACTCCACCAACTTTTACACATGTTGTGGCTGAATTGAACGGGCAGCACCGCAAATAAAGGACGGGCATGCCCTACCTGCAGAGGATGCATGCACCATGTCGACTGTGACCACCACTTTTCACTGTGGACACAGAGGCTGCTTGCCCTCTTTTCTTGGCCTGTGAGCGTCTGCCTCTCCTTGTCGGCTTTTCGGACATGATGTGGATAGAGATCAATATAGGGTATACGCAACTGACCGATAGATACTTAACCACTTAAGCCCTAGCCCTATTTCGGACACTTTTTGTTTACAAGTTAAAACCAGTATTTTTTCCTAGAAAACTACTTAGAACCCCAAAACCTTATATATATTTTTTTAGCAAAGACTCAGGAGAATAAAATGTCGGTCATTGCAATATTTTTTGTCACGCGGTATTTGCGCAGCGGTCTTTAACCACTTAAGCCCCAGAGGATTTGGCAGCTAAAAGACCAGGGGGGTTTTTGCGATTTTTTACTGTGTGACTTTAACGGACAATTGCGCGGTCGCGCGACGCTGTACCTAAACGAATTTCACGTCCTTTTTTTCCCACAAACAGAGCTTTCTTTTAGTGGTATTTGATCACCTGTGCGATTTTTTGATCATGCGCTATAAACAAAAAAAGAGCGTCAATTTTGCAAAAATAACAATATTTTTCACATTTTTTTTATATGAAATTCCCCCCCCAAAAAATGTAAAAATCAAAATTATTTAACATTTTCGGACAATTTGTTTTATGCTACATATGTTTGGTAAAAAAAATCGCAAAAAGCGTATTTTGATTGGTTTGCGCAAAAGTTAGCGCGTTTACTAACAAAGGGAAAGATTTTTGTCATTTTTGGTGTTTTTTTTTTTAACGCGTAATGGCGGCGATCTGCGATTTTTTTCGGTACTGCGACATTGCGGTGGACAGATCGGACCCTTGACTGACATTTTTGACACTTTTGGGGTTACCAGTGACATTACTGCAGTAATCAGTGCTATACATATGCACTGTTACTGCAAAAATGACACTGGCAGGGAAGGGGTTAACTGTATTGGACAGGGAGGGGTTAAGTGTGTCCTAGGGGCATGATTCTAACTGTATAGGGACATTGCTATTGGTGTAAAAACAAAGATCAACGGTCCTACATAGTAGAACCGTCTGATCTTCATCTTTACACCAGGGAGAATGACGGGCGGCTTGTTTACATAAGCCGCTCCGCCTTTCTCCCTTCACCGGAGTGATCGTAGTGTGACCGGCGGACATCGGGTCCGCCGGTCACACGCACTGACTTGTCAGTGAACGAGCCGCGGCAGGCGTGCGCCTCGGCGGGCGGGCGCGCGCCCGCAATTGGCTCTCAAGTCAGTGACAGGCGAGTGACGTATCCATACGTCACTCTGCCTGGCCGGGGCTGACCTCCGCAGTATATAGTCGTGCGGCGGTCGGCAACCGGTTACAACGCCATTTTTTTGGAAAAATTTTGAAAAATCACATTTCACTGCATTTAAAAAATACTAAACAGTAAAGTTAGCCCATTTTTTTTATATATTGTGAAAGATGATGTCACGCCGAGTAAATAGATACCCAACATGTTACGGTTTAAAATTGGGCCCCCCTGTGGGATGGCGACAAACTACGGTCAATAGAGATCTCAATAGGCGCCGCTTAAAAATTTTTTAACGGTTACCAGTTTAGAGTTAGAGTGTAGCTCTTTTTTAAATTATTGCCCATGCTCTGGTGAACGCGGTGATACCTCACATTTGTGGTTTGAACAGCGATTTCATTCGCGGCTCGACTTCCGTATACATTTTTTATTTGTGCGTGAGCTAACGGTGACGGGGGCGGCTAAAATTTTTTTTTTTTCCTATTTTTTTTTTTTTTACTTTATTACAGGTTTTTTTTAAAAAAAAAAAATCTGATCACTTTTATTGCTGTCACAAGCAATGTAAACATCCCTTGTGACACCAATATGCAGTGACAGGTACTGTTTATGGAGAGATCGAGGGTCTAAAAAACCCTAGACCCCTCCACTACACTTCCATGTATGCAAAACGCCAAAAACAGCGTTTTTGCATACAGCCGTTTTTTAAATTTGCCGCCTTTTGCAGCACATTAACCCGGAAGTGACATCATGGACACCGCCTCCGGGTTACGTCATCGGAGACCCGATCAAAGCCATTTCCGGCTTTGATCGGGACTCCATCCAGTCGGCAGACGTGTCGGCTGGGTGCTCGGGGCTCCTGGTGGGATGGGAGCCCCGAGCAAAGTCACGGAAGGCGGCGGGAGGGGACGTCCCCTCCTGCTTACCCGGGTAACGATCGAGTGGCTCCCGAGCCGCATCGGTCGTTACTGACGGAAAGCCGACCATCGGCTGTAAACCACGGTACCGGGATAGTGTCTCTAGCTAGAGGCATCATCCCGGTATACTACCGCAAAGTTTGCAGACGTAGGGCTACGTCACTTTGCGGTAAGTGGTTAATGACCTGATATGATGTATTCGATAGCCCTATATATAGATATAGATCAGATGGATATAGAGTATACGGAGGTGACCGATAAAATACTCAATCACCTCATATGATGTCATCGATAGCCCTACATATAGATAGAGATGTGATGGATATAGGGTCTATGTAAGTGACCGATAAAGTACTCAATCACCTGATATGATGTAATCAATAGCCCTATACTGTATATAGATAGAGATGTGATGAATATACAGGTATACTCAAGTGGCCAATAAAGTACTCAATCACCTGATATGATATAATCGATAGCCCTATATGTAGACAGAGATGTGATGGATATACAGTATACACAAGTGACCAATAAAGTACTTAATCACCGGATATGATCGAAACGATAGCCCTATATATAGATAGAGATGTGATGGATATACAGTATACGCAAGTGACCAATAAAATACGCAATGACCTGATATGATGTCATCGATAGCACTATATATAGATAGGGATGTGATGGATATACAGTAAAAACAAGTGACCGATAAAATATGCAATGACCTGATATGATGTAATTGATAGCCCTATATATAGATAGAGATGTGATGGATATAGGGTATACGCAAGTGACGGATAAAGTACTTAATCACCTGATATGATGTAATTGATAGCCCTATATATAGATAGAGATGTGATGGATATACTGTATACGCAAGTGACCGATAAAATAAGCACTGACCTGATATGATGTAATCGATAGCCTATATATAGATAGAGATCTATGTATGGTATATGGTGTATAGTATGCACTACTGAATATACTTCACTATCTGATCTCTGAACTAAAAAGCACAAATCTCTCTCCCTCCCTACACTGCTAGCAAATGTCTCACTGCACTGTCTGACAAACTGCAAAAAAACAATTCTCTCCCTGCCTCAAACAGGTTCCTCTCCCTACACTGCTAGAAATGTCTCACTGCACTGTCTGACAAACTGCAAAAAAACAATTCTCTCCCTGCCTCAAACATGTTCCTCTCCCTACACTGCTAGAAATGTCTCACTGCACTGTCTGACAAACTGTAAAATAACGATTCTCTCCCTGCATGAGGTCAGGGTGCATGCTTTGGCATATCACATAACGTTGAAAAAAATCTGGTGCGCTAAAACAGGTGATTGTGACAAATAACCATTTATATATATATATATATATATATATATATATATATATATATATACAGTATATACTGATGGCTAAAACCATAAATAAACTGTAAGTGAATTAAATATTTTCCCTATAGGGAATAGTGCAATATTCACACACAAAAAAACTGAAATCAAAGTCCAAATGTGATTGGTGCAATAAAGCAGGCCATAGACGATACGAATATCGTCCGAAAATCGTAAATGCCAGTGTTATCGAACGATTTTCGTATCGTTAGTGTGGTATGTAAACTATGCGTTTTTCGTACGACAGCAAAAATTCACATATCCAACATGTTGGGTTTTTCCGCGAAATTTGTCCAATTTTCGTATCATTAGTGGTTTAGTCGTTCGATTCCACAGAACAACACACAACTGCGCATGTTTCCGAAAAGAATGACCCGGAAGGTAAATAAAAAGAATATCAACACGGACGACTGTTCGGCCGAAAAACCGCAATACATCAAATATTGTATGTTCAAGCAAACTCTGCTAAGAGGCCAATATGTGTGCATGAAAAGTGTAAACACAAAAGTATGTGTATTGCAAATTGACTTTTAACACCTTTTTTCAATAAACGGACCCACTGCATTGTTGTACAGCTGCAGAATAAATGGTACAGCAAGTTTTCTTTCTGCAGGATGTATATGTTCCAATATTGTTTGTCATTAATAACATATGGTTATCCTAATTGTCATTTTAACAGTAGATTATTTTGATGAGAATGTCATTGTCTATACTACCATAAAGATCAATAGCTGTGTATACAGTTGATATCACATAATGCATGAAATAAAGACAACAACAATGAGCATGAACTGATTGTTTAGGAGTCATGATCAGTTCATGCTCATTTGTCTAACTTTGAATATTATCACTGATTATCTCCTATCATCCATTTTTGGTATATATCTGATTCTTATGAGAAATTATTGTTTCAGCCCCATACATGTGAATTTGTGGCCAGCCAATCGAGAACAATCCACCTTTAACATATGCTTTTAATTGTTTATGTTTTTAATGCTGTACATTCAAGTATAATTGATTTTAAAGTTGTTGTCCTTCCATGAACTGGTTGCTTTCAGCTCTGGTTCCAAATCCTTTTTATCCCGAGGCATTCCCCTTTTGTTCCAGCTGCGGTGAATCACTAATTAACTGAGCTAGATATAAACCTTGTAGAGTCCACGGCTCTCCAGCACCTGAGGAAAGAGCGCGCCGGGTACATCGACCCCGCGCATGCTCAGAAACGCGTCGTGCCTGCCGTTCCTTTGCTGTTTGAACTCACCACCCCTGGTGACGGGAGAGCGTCCATCCATCCACGGAACCTTGCAGCCGCCGGTCACTTCCATCTGACCGCTCATCGTACACTGAGGCGGGAGGCTGCCGGCTTTTTTTCCTCCCATTAAACATCTACTCAGCCATGGACGGCGCTTTGGATTGGACATCACCACCTCCCTCCCCCCAGAGGATGCTTTAAAGATCTGATGATGTTACACAGCCTGACTTTCACTTATGTCTTGTGAGTTACTACACACATTGCTTCTTATGTATTATTAAACTGTCTACACTTAGAGCGCTTCTCCTTTTTGTTTTTTTGTTTTTTCCAAAGACATGTTGGTGGCTTTCTTCTTCCTGGGGCTTGTCACAATGGTTGTCTGGTGACCTTCTTCCACCTCCACGATTTCCTGCTCCTCATCTGTCCCAGATCTTTCGCTCTGAGAAGCTGCCATGTCTTGTCCCTCTGCCATGATTTCTCCCACAAGCCCCCGAAAGAAAGAAGAGGCGGGGCCTGTACATGGTATATAACGCACGTGCGCATTGCACGAATATGCAGCGACTTTTTGGGACGTAGGAAAGTCTATTCGTGCAGAGAACGCTGAACACACATCCCTGAGGTAAGTTCAAAATGCTGACTCTCCATTGCATATTTCACTGTTTCTACGGAAATACTGTGTTATAATGTAAATATATGCTATTTTATTACTGATAGAAGTCCTTTTGCAGTATATGAGCTGTTCAAAAAGGATAAAAATTAGACCTCACTCCTGTCCAAACTTATCTCAGTCACGATTCATGGCACATGGCTCATCCATTATATGAACAGGCTGCATGAAACTTTCATATCTTGTTAGTTCTATTGTCTTAAGTATTATTTATTCTTCTTATTTAGTCATTATTAATGTGCAAAATCATTATGTGTTATATTTTACACATGTATAACAAGGCTTTGCAAGGTAACTTAGTAAAATATATATATATAATTTTTTTTTTTTTTAAAGGAAAATGCCTCTCACATTCACATCTACTGAGTTCCTTCCCCAATTCATTGATAAATACAGAGAATTTTCGTGCTTATGGGATGTGAAATCCAGGGATTATTCTAACAGATATAAGCGTGATGAGGCCATCAAAGAACTAAAGGAGCTATGTAAAGAGGTTTGCAAAGATCCAACTGACCTATATGTAAAGCACAAGATTGCTAACTTGCGGACTGTTTTTAAAAAGGAGTATAAAAAAATACAAGCGTCCAAGAAATCTGGAGCAGGGGCTGATGATGTCTATGTCCCACGTTTATGGTACTTCAAAGACCTGATGTTTCTTGCTGACACAGATGATCCAAGAGAGTCCCATTGCACTCTGCCACCAAGTGCTGCATCAGACTCCAGTTTGATATCTGACCCAGAAGCAGAGGAAATGTCACAGACACAGACTCAGACACAGGTATATCCAAATTTTCGTTTAATTCACAATGTTTTTTCTTTGGGGGGGGGGGGGGGTTGGAGGGCCCAATGAAACAACTATAGGGTCAGGGGTCCTTCTGCCTCATGTGCCAGTCATAGTAGAATGTAACAAAAACTAGAATAAAGAATACTCGTATATTGTATATGATTTATTAAGCTGTCTTTATTTAGAGCAAGTCATTTCTTACAAAATATAATACATATGATTATATGCGATCCTGCCATGCAACTGCACCACTACCCATAAAATAATCTGTGTAATGAATGCGATTTTGACGTGCATTTGCAGTTGGTAGCCTAGGCCTTGCAGGAGCTAAATTTACCATGCCACTGCTGTCATTTCGCCAATCACCTGGCACAATTGTGCCACTGGTAAGATCTTCAATATCAACTGCAGTTGATGGCATATATGACACAGTTGTGCTTCTTAAATAATTGTGTAACATACAGCAGCACTCCACTATTATGTCAATTTTTTCAACTGTAACATTAATGGCGGTGTGGAAAATGCGGAATCTGCTGGCCATGATCCCAAATGCATTTTCTACCACCCTTCTCGCCCTAGACAATCTATAATTAAAGATTTTCTGGGGAGCAGTTAAATTGCGCAAGGGATAGGGTTTCAACAGGTGTTCATGTAAGGCAAATGCATCGTCCCCAATGAACACAAAATTAAGGCCCTCAACTGTCTCACTGGAAGATGGAAGATGCAACATTCCTTCTTTTAATCGATGCATAAATGGACTGCGCTCTATCACACCTCCATCCGAGTTTCTTCCATTTTTCCCTATATCCAAGTACATAAATTCATATTTGGCATTCACAATTGCCATTAGAATTATGCTGAAGAACCCTTTATAGTTGTAAAAATAGGATCCTGAATGTGCTGGTGGTGTAATTCTCACATGTTTCCCATCAATTGCGCCACTACAATTGGGGAAATTCCACATGTCCTGGAATTCTTTGGCAACTTCTTTCCATTCTTCAGATTTAGAAGGAAACTGTTGGCAAGATAGAAAAAAATTAAAACATGTTTTAATGATAATTAGTGATCATATTTTCTTCTTAATTTTTTTTTTTTCTATAGGATACACCAAGCCCAGTATCAGAGCAGCCAGGAACATCAACTCAGAGAACTCAAAGAGGAAAGAAGAGAAATCTCGACTACGATACTGCCAGTTTGCTGAAGGATGCATCATCTATCATGAAGCAGAAAGATGATGAATGTGATGCTGTGGGTCATCTGGTTGCACACAAATTACGGAGAATGTCCATGGAGCAACGAGACATTTGTGAAGCTTTAATGCATAAAATGATTGCCATTGGACTAAAGGGCAATCTTACACCTAACACAGATATAATAGGGTATCAGGGATGTACATCTCCTCCACCTGTAACATCTGCTCCACCTGTAACATCTGCTCCACCTGTAACATCTGGCCAATATTGGCACCCAAATATGTCTCAATCACAGGGAAACCCAAGCTGGTCAGTGCGTCCTGAACCACCTCAAGGTTCTTGGTTTCATGGCCCCCAATACACAAATCTGTAAAAGAAACTTCTAGATATGTTGCTCAATATTATTGCATTTCTTTGGTGTATTTGTTCCTTTTTTATTGGTTATTGTTTAAGAATTATATATTTTCATAATAATAAATTGGAAATGGGTATGTATTGATTTAAGAAAATACAAACTTTTTCAGACAACCGTGTACAGGAAGTTACATATTTTTTAATAAAATTGATGTACTCACAAAATTTGACTTATGTTTGCAGTAATATTCTTACTAATTTAAGTTGTAATTTTTATAATTACCTTTAAATACTGTGGCTGGAGCACCTTCACTATGGACTGACACATCTCAGGTATGATTCTTCCCAAGGATTGGGCAGAGATTCCAGTGGTGAACTTCAGGTCTTCATAAGACCTGCCTGTTGCCAAAAAACGCAGGGTTGCCATGAGCCTCTCCTCTGCACTAATAGATTTTCTCATGCAGGTGTCCTGTTTGGTGATATGTGGCTGCACAAGAGCTAATAGCATGTCAAAGGACTGCTGGGTAATCCGCAAATAATTACGGTAATCCTCAGGATTATTTTCTCTGAGGTTTGTTAGCAGGTTTACATGTGAAAATTGCTCTCGTTGCATGAGCCAGTCTTTGGCCCACACTCTGCTCTTCCTTCTATTTTTCTTCTTTTTCTTCTCCTCCTCCAAAGCAATCAATGCAATAACCATTGCTGCCATTTTCTGATTCCTATTATACCTCTTGAATGGCATTTTATTGCTGAGAATAGTCGTATGCTGTGGCGAATGATTGCTCTGTTCGCAAATGACACGATCCGACTTTTAACTGTAGGGGGAGTGCCCAGTGGAGGTGTGGTTAAAAGGTCAAGACAACATTGCATCACTTCCTATACTGGCAGAAGGAAGAAGTGTTTTGTCGTACGATTTTCGAATCACATTGATGGTACACTCGATGATGTGCACGACTGGCGCTTGCGTTTATCGAACGACAAATCGTACGAAATTCGAAACGTGTATGGCCTGCTTAAGTCCCAAAATATCCAACTCAAATATCAATATCACATAACGTGCTGCACGTGCCACGTGCGCGCAGTGCATTATGCGATCTTGAATTTACGACGAAGAAGCACATTTGTTTGTTTACCTTTTTCAGTAATGTCAACTTTTAAAAATATATAAAATCATGAGGCATCCCAGTCCCAAACTGTATTTTTTGGGCTACATCAGAGTCAGCCTTCTTCACCTCAGGGTCTCCCACTTTAACTTCAGAGTCAATCAAATAGGAGTCCCCATCACATAAAATCCCCCTATTTACATCAGTCTCTCTCTTCACACCATAGCCCCCTCGCTTCACACTAGAGTCCCCCTTTACATTAAAGTCCACCTGTTCACATTAGCATTCGCTTTCTTCAAATCAGAGTCCTCACCATTCACCTTAGAGCCTCCCCCCATTACATTTGAGTTCAACCCAATAAGATTAGAGTTCCCACCATCACATCAGCGTTTCCCCCTAACATCAAGTTTGAGCCTAAAGTGACACTAAACTCTAATTAAAAAATAAATATATTTAATTACTTATTTTTCAGCCTCCTTAAAATCTCAAAATTTCTTTTTCATGCTCTCTTGCTCGCTCCTAATATGGACTGTGAACTATGGACTGTGGGAAATGTGGTAAGCTTAGAACAGTGCACATGACGACATCTATAGTGCACTGCTCGTTAAAAATGGAAGACAGGGAAAAGGAGAAGTTTGGGAGCTCACATAGGATGTTACAAGAGGGCAGAAAAACACAGTAAGAAACAATTTCATGAAAAATAGATTACAGAAACATTAAATAATGGATGTGTATGGATGTGTATGGATTATTTTTGGAAAATAAGGATAATGCTTCGTGTCATTTTAAGTTTTCATTACCTTAGCATGTATCTATAGATTGTTGCTTTTAAGCAAAGGTTTTGTCAGGTGTTTTGCTGTCTGTGTCCAAAATGGGAGATTTGGGGGGGAGGGGCTTTGCTAACACATAAGGCTCATGCATCTTGGGGGGGTGGGGTGCAGTTTGGCATGTTCACCCTGGGCTCTAGATGACCTTGCACTGCCAGAAACACAAGGTTTAAAGATAACACAGGACATCCCCAAGATAACTCAAGGTCACCCCTAATGCTTCTCTCCTAGGGGATTTTGATGTATAAAAAGAAAATGTCGGTATGACACATTAAATAATTCTCCTACCCTTCAGAAAGCACGGGAGAATGTTACGTAATAAAAGATAAAAGTAGATAAAGGTCCCTTGTTTCAATAGATAGTGGCAATCAATTACCTTTTTTTTCCTTTTGCCAAAAATAAATGGAGAAATATTTAAACTACTGGCAGTACCCAGTCAGTTTAGAAGGGCTTTATTAGAGCTGGTTCATCAGCATCTGTTGGGGGGGGGGGTTACCTAGCTCAGGAAAAGACCTAGAATTAATTCTCCCAAGATTCTTCTGGTCGGGGATGGATAAAGAGGTTAAAGAGTATTGTGAATCATATCCTATTTCACTGCCCCATTACTATGGCCCCTTGGTAGCTTTGCTCATCATTGAGGTGTAGAGTTGAGCGAACACCTGGATGTCCGGGTTCGGGGGGTCCGGCCGAACTTGAAAAAAAAAGTCCGGGTTCATGACCCGGACTTAACCCGAACTTGACCCTGATCCCGAACCCCATTGAAGTCAATGGTGACCCGAACTTTTGAGCACTAAAATGGCTCTAAAAAAAACATGGAAAGGGCTAGAGGGCTGCAAAAGGCAGCAAAATCTTGTTAAGAGCATGGCAAGTGCTCTGCAAACAAATGTGGATAGGGAAATAACTTAAAATAACAGAAAAAAACAGAAAAATTAAAAATAATCATCTTGATCTAGGAGGACGAGGCCCATATGGAGAAGGAGGTTGAGGTGGCGGTGGATGTGACGGTGTAGGTGGAAGCGGCGGTGGAGGAGGAGGTAGCCAACACTGGTTTTTGTTTTTTATTTTATTTCTTTTTAAATTAGGGTACACCCCAAAAGAGTGAGAAAGATCAAAAATACAACAATGGCTGGGTAAGGCCGGTATACATGTCTATTCTGCACAAGGTACGGACAAGTCCTGTGGGATCCATGCCTGGTTCATTTTAATGAACATGAGCTTGTCCACATTGGCTCTGGACAGGCGGCTGCGCTTGTCTGTGATAACGCCCCCAGCCATGCTAAATACACGTTCAGGTAATATAATGACTGCAGGGCAGGCCAGCACCTCCAAGGCGTAAAGGGCAAGCTCAGGCCATGTGCCCAATTTGGAGACCCAGAAGTTGAAGGGGGCAGACCCGTCATTCAGTACTTATATAGTACGTAAGGAACGGTAAGCAACTGTATATGGTATATGCTAAGGAACAGTGATGGCGGCGGGGGGGCTTTTTTCCCCCTTCTGGGTTGAGTCTGGCCTTGGAGAAGGTATGTGTCCCTGGTTAAACAAGCAAAAAATTGGGGGAGCAAACCCTGAACATGTATATCTAAAGCCAGTGCAGCTATGGACCAAGCAACATGTATATTATACTTTGACGCAGTGGTGGGCTTGAGCACAATATGGCCATATGGTGGGACTAAATCCCCATTTTATTTATGGATTGTCTCCATATTTGAAAGTCATTTCTTTTGCATGTGTGCGCTATTCGTTTTTAATATACATGTTGCTTGGTCCATAGCTGCACTGGCTTTAGATATACATGTTTAGGGTTTGCTCCCCCAATTTTTTGCTTGTTTATTATGTATTCGGTCTGACCAGACTTCTGGGGTTGAGCATCCCATCCCCCACACACACCTGTACTCTATTGGTGTCCACTATCAAGTAGATATAGGAGGAGTCCCCTGTAGTGCATTAGCACACCTTCCCAGCAAGGAGTGTTGTCTCCAAGGGTAAGAGAGGCTGGATTCACCCCTTTTTTATGGATAGTGTAGGACCCACTGATAATGGGGTACTTTGACGCAGTGGTGGGCTTGAGCACGATATGGCCATATGGTGGGACTAAATCCCCATTTTATTTATGGATTGTCTCCATATTTGAAAGTCATTTCTTTTGCATGTGTGCGCTATTCTTTTTTAATATACATGTTGCTTGGTCCATAGCTGCACTGGCTTTAGATATACACGTTCAGGGTTTGCTCCCCCAATTTTTTGCTTGTTTATTATGTATTCGGTCTAACCAGACTTCTGGGGTTGAGCATCCTATCCCCCACACACACCTGTACTCTATTGGTGTCCACTATCAAGTAGATATAGGAGGAGTCCCCTGTAGTGCATTAGCACACCTTCCCAGCAAGGAGTGTTGTCTCCAAGGGTAAGAGTGGCTGGATTCACCCTTTTTTTATGGATAGTGTAGGAACCACTGATAATGGGGTACTTTGACGCAGTGGTGGGCTTGAGCACGATATGGCCATATGGTGGGACTAAATCCCCATTTTATTTATGGATTGTCTCCATATTTGAAAGTCATTTCTTTTGCATGTGTGCGCTATTCTTTTTTAATATACATGTTGCTTGGGCCATAGCTGCACTGGCTTAAGATATACATGTTCAGGGTTTGCTCCCCCAATTTTTTGCTTGTTTATTATGTATTCAGTCTGACCAGACTTCTGAGGTTGAGCATCCCATCCCCCACACACACCTGTACTCTATTGGTGTCCACTATCAAGTAGATATAGGAGGAGTCCCCTGTAGTGCATTAGCACACCTTCCCAGCAAGGAGTGTTGTCTCCAAGGGTAAGAGAGGCTGGATTCACCCCTTTTTTATGGATAGTGTAGGACCCACTGATAATGGGGTACTTTGACGCAGTGGTGGGCTTGAGCACGATATGTGTCACGAACCTGGTTGGAGGCTGAGGTGACGAGAGGGCTCCCCTTGCGGCTGAGTGCAGAGCACCCCTGGAGATGGTGACAGAGGGTGCTGTGCCCAAAGGTGCACGGGTTGCCTGCAGGTGTAGCTGTGTCAGGACTCAGATCCGCAGTAGGAAAGACAGTCACTTGGATCACTGGAAGTGCAGGCAGGTTAGTGCAAATCAAGGTCAGAAGCCAGGCCGAGGGTCAAACACGGGTAGTCAATCAGGAGCAGGCAGGGAGAAGTCCGTAAGGCAAGCCGGGTTCAGAGCAGGAGAAAGCCAGAGCAGGTCAAGGATAGCCGGGTCGGTAACAGGTAGTCAATCAAGCAGGAGTTTCAAGGCACAAGGGAAACAGGTACTAGCTGAAGATAATCCAGCAATGAATGTCAGCCAGTGCTGAGTTTATATAGGAAGTGGGTGTTGATAATTGGCCCTAATTAGGACGTCCCACATGGCTGTTTTGGAATTAGCATATATGTCATTTCCTGACAGTCCTGCGCGGCCATTTTGGAAATTGGAAACTTTGCCATTCTTTATCAAGTTCTTCCCTGACAGTGCCCCCCCCCCCCCAAGGGGCAGCCTCCGGATGCCCAAACATGCCTGTTTCTCCGGAAATCTGCCAAAGAACTCCCAAAGGAGTCTAGGGGCATGAACATTACTTGCTGGTTCCCATGAGTTCTCTTCAGGTGGGAACCCCTTCCACTTAATGAGATACTGCACTTGTCTTCCTCTTCTTTGACCATCTATAATGGCCTCTATTTCAAATTCTGTGTCCTCCCCAACCGTAACCGGAGGTGGAGGTGGCTCCTCCCTGTTAGGAAATGAACTAGTCACTGCTGATTTAAGTAGAGAGACGTGGAAGACTGGGTGTATCTTATAGGAGTTGGGAAGGTTTAATTCAAATGCCACGGGGTTAACTTCCCTTTTGATTTCAAAAGGTCCAATAAACTTAGGACCCAATTTCCGTGAGGGACAAGTGAGTTTGATGTTTGCTGTGGAAAGCCAAACTTTGTCTCCAACCTTAAACATAGGATTTCCCTTCTTCTTTTTGTCAAAGTGCCTCTTATAATCCTCTTGAGCCTTCAGTATTGCTTCTTTAAGGGTCTGCTAGTTTGACTGTATAGAGGCCACCCTATCCTGGACTGCCGGTACTGAAGCCTCCGGGATGACATCCGGCAAAAAGGAGGGATGGAACCCATAATTTGCCCAAAATGGGGATTGATTCGTGGAGGCGTGCACCGAATTATTATATGCAAATTCGGCACATGGAAGAAGAGATGCCCAGTTGTCCTGGGTAAAGGTAGAGAAACATCTCAGGTATTGCTCCAACGTTTGATTGGTCCTCTCTGTTTGTCCGTTACTTTGTGGATGGTATGCAGACGACAAACAGACTTGGATTTGTAGAGTCCTGAACAATGATTTCCAGAATCTGGAAGTGAACTGCACCCCTCTGTCGGACACAATACTACTTGGTAGTCCATGTAGTCTGACAATTTCTTTAATGAATATATGTGTCGTATCCATAGCTGAGGGGGTGCCTAACATAGGCAGGAAGTGAGCCATCTTGGACAGTCTGTCGACTACTACCAAGATGGTGGTGAATCCGTCTGAAGGGGATAAGTCCACAATAAAGTCCATTGATATCATCCTCCATGGCTGTTCCGGAACAGGGAGAGGTCTCAGCAAGCCCCAAGTCTTGGTATTGTGACCTTTACTGCGGAGACAAGTTACGCAGGAGTCCACATAATCTTTACAATCCTGTCTGAGATTGGGCCACCAGAAGGATCTTTGAACAAGATCACACGTTTTCCTGACGCCAAAGTGGCCGGTAAGGAGGTGATCATGACAAGCCTTCAGGACTTGGAGTCTTACTTCAGGAGGGATGAAAATTTTGTCATTATGCCATAAGAGATTCCGGTCTCTTTGTAATGCCAAGGTTTCGGCTTCTGGGTACCGGGCAGAGGCTTGCTTGATCATTGTGTTTAGATTGGTTGAAACCAGCAAAAAGTTGTGTGGTGACAGGATCGTGCTGGGAGTAGGTGTTTCCGGGGTCTCTGGGAACATGGGGGAAAGCGCGTCAGCTTTCCCATTTTTGGATCCTGGGCGATATGTAAGGTGGAAGTTGAACCTGGAGAAGAATAAGGCCCATCGGGCTTGCCGTGGTCTGAGTCGCTTGGTGGTCCTGAGGTACTCTAGGTTCTTGTGATCTGTAAAGATCATAATGGGGTGTGTAGCGCCTTCCAGTAAGTATCGCCATTCCTCCATTGCCGACTTGATGGCTAGTAGCTCCCGGTCACCCACATCATAATTCTTCTCTGGTGGAGTCATCTTCCTGGAGAAGAAAGCAACGGGGTGAAGCAGGGCCTTGGGCCCCTGGCATTGAGACAGAATGGCTCCTGTGGCAACTTCAGAGGCATCTACCTCAAGAACAAAGGGCAAAGCTGGATCTGGGTGTTGCAGTACTGGAGCAGATGTAAAAAGGATCTTAAGCTGATCAAAGGCTAACTGGGCTTCCTGAGACCATTGGAACCGGACCTGCTGGCGGGTTAACTGGGTAATGGGAGAAATGATTGTAGAAAAGTTCTTGATAAAGCGTCTGTAAAAGTTAGCAAACCTGACAAACCTCTGGATGCCTTTCTTGTCAGTGGGAGCTGGCCAATTGATAATAGCAGCCACCTTCTGTGGGTCCATGGAGATCCCTTCTGTGGAGATGATCAGTCCCAGAAACTGAATGGACAGTTTTTCAAACTCGCACTTCTCTGCCTTTGCATACAGTCCATGTAGTCTTAATGTGGCCAATACCTTTTTTACATGCACCCGATGAAGATCCAGGGAGGCAGAGAAGATGAGAATATCATCTAGATACACTATTACAAAGTGATCTAGGAACTCTCGAAAAATGTCATTTACTAAGTGTTGGAAGGTGGCTGGAGCATTACATAGTCCAGAGGGCATGACTAGATATTCAAAGTGCCCGAAGCGGGTCCTGAAAGCTGTCTTCCACTCGTCTCCCTCGCGAATGCGGACCAAGTTGTAAGCACCGCGTAAATCTAGCTTGGTAAAGATTCGGGCAGAACTGAATCTTTGGAAGAGTTCAGGGACAAGAGGGAGTGGGTAACGATTTTTAATTGTAATTTTATTAAGTTCCCGATAATCCACACAAGGTCTCAGTGAGTGGTCTTTTTTCTGGACGAAGAAGATGCCGGCGCCAGCCGGAGAGGAGGAGCGGCGAATGAATCCTTTCTCGAGATTTTCATTGATATAAAGGCGTAGAGCCTCCAATTCAACTTCAGAGAGAGGGAAAATTCGCCCAAACGGAATCTCCGCACCTGGAAGTAGCTCAATAGGGCAATCATAAGGCCGATGAGGTGGTAAGGCATCAGCCTTTTTCTTGTCAAAAACATCCAGGTAGGAATGATAGGCTGGCGGTACTACTTGGCTAGTACTGGTGATGGGTTGAACAGACAGACAAACGGGAGGCTTGCTGATTTTGGAGACAAAGCAGTGCTGCTGGCAGTATTCAGAGTTGAAGGAGATTCTCCCCGATGGCCAATCAATTTGAGGATTGTGCGCCCGGAGCCAAGGAATTCCGAGAATAATAGGGAACATAGGGGAACACAAAACGTCAAAGCAGAGAAATTCCTGATGACCAGAGTTCGTCCAGGTTAGGATGGGGATAGTCTCCTGTGTCATGGGTCCGGATCTGGGAATAGTCCCATCAGCTAGATGGACTTCGAGTCTCTGCTTCTTATTCCTAAGCGATATTTGTAATCTCTTTGCCAAGGTGATGTCCATGAAGCAGCTGCATGCTCCGGTGTCAAGGATTGCCTGGAGCGGGATCTCCCCTTCCGCCACCTGCAATGAGATGGGTAAGACAAGGTGAGCAGGAGGGGATCCAGAGACCTGGAAGTAGACAGGACATGGAGGAAGGCACTTACTAGGTCTTACGGGACAGTTGCTTAGGAAATGTCCAGAACCTCCGCAGTACAGGCAGAGATTGGCCTGTCGTCGCCGTAATTTCTTAGCAGGGGATAGGGTACCCCGTATTAGTCCAATCTGCATCGGTTCTCCTTCAGCAGCAGGAGCAGGTGGAGATTTAAGCACAGGTGCAGGTGAGGGTGGAACCCTGGGGAGCATCCAGGAAGGCCGGTACGTACCAGTCTTTTCAGACCTTCGCTCCCGCAGGCGGCGATCAAGCTGAATGGCCAGCTTAATAAGATCCTCCAGGGTGGCCTGGGGCATCAACTCTGGCTAATTCGTCCTTAAGGACTTCAGATAGACCAAGCCTATACTGGTATTTGAGGGCTGCCTCATTCCAGCCGGTATCTGCCGACCACTTGCGGAAGTCCACAGTATAGTCCTCCACTGGGCGTCGCCCCTGTTGGAGGCTATGAAGGGCAGTTTCTGCAGTCGTCACACGTTGAGGGTCATCATATAATTGTGCCATGGCATCCAGGAACGTGGAGACTGAGTTAAGCACCGGGCTTTTCTGCTCTAATAAATGGTGAGCCCAAGACTGGGGGTCTTCTGAGAGTAGAGATATGATAAACCCCACCTTCACGGACTCCAGGGAGAAAGTCCTGGGCTGGAGGGCAAAATATAACTGGCAGGCGTTCTGGAATGCCCTAAACTTCCGTCGATCCCCCGAGAAGCGTTCGGGGACTGGAACTCTGGGTTCTGGAACTGGTATGACCACCGAGGAGGCCAATGCGGGGTGTTCTTGGGCTGAAGCAGCTGAAGCAGAGGGTGCAGCAGGTGGATTCTGGACGCTTGGTAAAGCAGATACTGCAAGGTTCTGTAGGCGACCCTCTAATTGAAAGTATCCGTCTTGCAGATTCTTCACTGCTTGGGTAAGGCCGGCGACCTGCTGGCACAGAGCCTCTAGCGGGGAAGCACCTCTTTCAGCCTCAGACATAGTGGCTGGATTATGCTGTCACGAACCTGGTTGGAGGCTGAGGTGACGAGAGGGCTCCCCTTGCGGCTGAGTGCAGAGCACCCCTGGAGATGGTGACAGAGGGTGCTGTGCCCAAAGGTGCACGGGTTGCCTGCAGGTGTAGCTGTGTCAGGACTCAGATCCGCAGTAGGAAAGACAGTCACTTGGATCACTGGAAGTGCAGGCAGGTTAGTGCAAATCAAGGTCAGAAGCCAGGCCGAGGGTCAAACACGGGTAGTCAATCAGGAGCAGGCAGGGAGAAGTCCGTAAGGCAAGCCGGGTTCAGAGCAGGAGAAAGCCAGAGCAGGTCAAGGATAGCCGGGTCGGTAACAGGTAGTCAATCAAGCAGGAGTTTCAAGGCACAAGGCAAACAGGTACTAGCTGAAGATAATCCAGCAATGAATGGCAGCCAGTGCTGAGTTTATATAGGAAGTGGGTGTTGATAATTGGCCCTAATTAGGATGTCCCACATGGCTGTTTTGGAATTAGCATATATGTCATTTCCTGACAGTCCTGCGTGGCCATTTTGGAAATTGGAAACTTTGCCATTCTTTATCAAGTTCTTCCCTGACAATATGGCCATATGGTGGGACTAAATCCCCATTTTATTTATGGATTGTCTCCATATTTGAAAGTCATTTCTTTTGCATGTGTGCGCTATTCTTTTTTAATATACATGTTGCTTGGTCCATAGCTGCACTGGCTTTAGATATACATGTTCAGGGTTTGCTCCCCCAATTTTTTGCTTGTTTATTATGTATTCGGTCTGACCAGACTTCTGAGGTTGAGCATCCTATCCCCCACACACACCTGTACTCTATTGGTGTCCACTATCAAGTAGATATAGGAGGAGTCCCCTGTAGTGCATTAGCACACCTTCCCAGCAAGGAGTGTTGTCTCCAAGGGTAAGAGAGGCTGGATTCACCCCTTATTTATGGATAGTGTAGGACCCACTGATAATGGGGTACTTTGACGCAGTGGTGGGCTTGAGCACGATATGGCCATATGGTGGGACTAAATCTCCATTTTATTTATGGATTGTCTCCATATTTGAAAGTCATTTCTTTTGCATGTGTGTGCTATTCTTTTTTAATATACATGTTGCTTGGTCCATAGCTGCACTGGCTTTAGATATACACGTTCAGGGTTTGCTCCCCCAATTTTTTGCTTGTTTATTATGTATTCGGTCTGACCAGACTTCTGAGGTTGAGCATCCCATCCCCCACACACACCTGTACTCTATTGGTGTCCACTATCAAGTAGATATAGGAGTCCCCTGTAGTGCATTAGCACACCTTCCCAGCAAGGAGTGTTGTCTCCAAGGGTAAGAGAGGCTGGATTCACCCCTTTTTTATGGATAGTGTAGGACCCACTGATAATGGGGTACTTTGACGCAGTGGTGGGCTTGAGCACGATATGGCCATATGGTGGGACTAAATCTCCATTTTATTTATGGATTGTCTCCATATTTGAAAGTCATTTCTTTTGCATGTGTGCGCTATTCTTTTTTAATATACATGTTGCTTGGTCCATAGCTGCACTGGCTTTAGATATACATGTTCAGGGTTTGCTCCCCCAATTTTTTGCTTGTTTATTATGTATTCGGTCTGACCAGACTTCTGGGGTTGAGCATCCCATCCCCCACACACACCTGTACTCTATTGGTGTCCACTATCAAGTAGATATAGGAGGAGTCCCCTGTAGTGCATTAGCACACCTTCCCAGCAAGGAGTGTTGTCTCCAAGGGTAAGAGAGGCTGGATTCACCCCTTATTTATGGATAGTGTAGGACCCACTGATAATGGGGTACTTTGACGCAGTGGTGGGCTTGAGCACGATATGGCCATATGGTGGGACTAAATCTCCATTTTATTTATGGATTGTCTCCATATTTGAAAGTCATTTCTTTTGCATGTGTGTGCTATTCTTTTTTAATATACATGTTGCTTGGTCCATAGCTGCACTGGCTTTAGATATACACGTTCAGGGTTTGCTCCCCCAATTTTTTGCTTGTTTATTATGTATTCGGTCTGACCAGACTTCTGAGGTTGAGCATCCCATCCCCCAAACACACCTGTACTCTATTGGTGTCCACTATCAAGTAGATATAGGAGTCCCCTGTAGTGCATTAGCACACCTTCCCAGCAAGGAGTGTTGTCTCCAAGGGTAAGAGAGGCTGGATTCACCCCTTTTTTATGGATAGTGTAGGACCCACTGATAATGGGGTACTTTGACGCAGTGGTGGGCTTGAGCACGATATGGCCATATGGTGGGACTAAATCCCCATTTTATTTATGGATTGTCTCCATATTTGAAAGTCATTTCTTTTGCATGTGTCCCTGGTTGTGGGCCGGGCTCTCCTAAAGTTGTCTAAGTTCTGAGGCCTTCTGGTAGGGACGGGGCTGCGCTGGTCTTGCCAGGGACTGGAATTCTGAAAAGCCTGTGGTGTATGTGCCCCTGGAGTGGCAGTCCAGGGGTGCCATAATTCACGGTGGATGGCAACACTATGAGTATGGCACCAAGGACACTGCACTTCCTACACACGTTTTGCACACCTGCCTCTAGGGCCGGGCCTTTTGGTCAGCAGTCAGGACCAGAGGAATTTTTTATTCCTGGCCGAAGGGCCTGGCATAGTATTGCAACGTTGCACTAACCTTGCACTTCTTCACTATCCCTTTCCCCACTATTATGTGTTGTGTGTCTCACGTTTTGTGTTTTTTATTGTGGCAGTACACTTTTTTTTGCACAGCGTGATTAGTAGGGTGTAGGTCCTTGGGCCTGTCCCTGAAAGTCTTGGGAGGGGGTGGATATGGCCTTCTGGCTTGGTTCGCCCTCTCTCATGGGGTCTCTCTTCGGGAGAGCCCCACCTAGTACTTGGGGTGGTCTGTTTCAGCAGACCTCCTAAAGAACGGGGCTGCCTGGTTTCGGCCAGGTTAGCAAGTGTAAGTACCCCAGTCCCTGTCAGGAGCCTTGCGCTCCGGGGGATGAGGGTCAGGGACCATGTGTGCACTTTTTGTGTTTCACTTTTTTGGTGTGCACTTTTTTATGCACCCACCGGGTTCACACACCACGGCTTAAAAAAAAAACAAAAAAAAACAAACAGCTGGTGGTCCTGGTTGTTGTGGCATGCCGACAAAGCTTTTCCACATATTATACATGCTAACCCTGCCTTCTGAGGTGCTGGCGGTGTCCTGGCTGCGTTGGTGACCTCCTCCTCCTCTGCCTTCGCCTTGTGCTTCCACTGTGCCCCCGCGGTCAGGTGGGAATGCCACCAGCATCGCTTCTCGACCTTTTGGCTAAGATCAAGGGTAGTATCAGTTGTTATCAGTTATCTGGGTGCCACCCTGCTGTAAACATGGTTCCTCCTCCTCCATCTCCTCATCCTCCACTTCGTCATCCTCCAGAACTGTGCCCTTGCTGGACAATTGTGTACCTGGCGTTTGTGGGTGCAGGAACCCACCCTTGGAGCCACTTGTGAATGACTGCCCTGAAAGCCTTGGAAATGATCACTGCTCCAGATGCGGAGGCGGTAGAGGATGAGGATAAGGAAGCGGAGTAGGAGGAGTTAGCAACAGGAGGCAAACTGAAGCGCCCTGCAATCCTCGATGTTGGAAGGAGATGCGACAAACAAATTTAAAGGGTGTATCTCACAGTAACATAATCAGCAAACGCTGCAAAATTATTAATTTTCCCCTAAATTGGTGTTTATTGAATAGCAGAATAGAACAACAGTATCTAAAAGGGTGTATCTCACACCTACAGATACAGACTAAGCCGCAATTTAATATCTTTCTTTCCCCTAAATGGGTGTTTATTAAATAGCAGAATAGAAAAACAGTATTCAAAGGGTGTATCTCACACATACAGATACAGACTAGGCCTCAATTTAATATTTTTTCCCTAAATGGGTGTTTATTGAATAGCGGCATAGAACAACAGTATACAAAAGGTGTATCTCACACGTACAGATACAGACTAAGCCGCAATTTAATATCTTTCTTTCCCCTAAATGGGTGTTTATTGAATAGCGGAATAGAACAACAGTATCACACGGGCGTATCTCAAAGTAAAATATGCAGACTAGGCCGCAATTAAATTTTTTTTCCCTACATGGGTGTTTATTGAATAGCGGAATAGAACAACAGTATCCAAAGGTTGTATCTCACAGTAACGTATGAATGAAAACATTTTATTTTTCCCTTTAATTGGTGATTTTTGAAGAGCAGATTAGGACACAGCAGTGTCTAAAGGCTTTATCTCACAGTAACATATAAAGGAAAAAATGGAAAAAAAATCCCTTTTGCCTACAGTGCACTTTCACCCCCTTCCTTCCCAGACTGATTTTCAGCTCTCACACTTTGAATGACAATTACTCAGTCATGCAACACTGTACCCATAAAAAATTTGTGTCCTTTTTTTCACACAAATAGAGATTTCTTTTGATGGTATTTAATCACTACTGGGTTTTTTATTTTTTTGTGCTATAAATAAAAAAAGACTGAAAATATTGTGAAAAAACGCATTTTTCTTTGTTTCTGTCATAAAATTTAGCAAATGAGTAATTTTTCTTCACAAATTTTGGCCAAAATTTATACTGCTACTTATCTTTGGTAAAAAATAACCCAAATAAGTGTATATTATTTGGTCTTTGTGAAAATTATAGAGTCCACAAGTTATGGTGCTAATCATTGAAAATTGATCACACTTGACCACACCTGATGTACTGAAGGCCTATCTAATTTCTTGAGACACTAAAAAGTCAGGAAAGTACAAATACCCCCCAAATGACCCCTTTTTGGAAAGTAGACATTCCAAGGTATTTAATAAGGGGCATGGTGAGTTTTTTGAAGTTGTAATTTTTTCCCACAACTCTTTGCAAAATGAAGATTTTTTTTTTTTTACAAATTGACGTATTAACAGGTTATTTCTCTCACACAGCATATGTATACTTGCAACTACACCCCAAAACACATTCTACTACTCCTCCTGAGTATGGCGATACCACATGTGTGAGACTTTTTCACAGCCTGGCCACATACAGAGGCCTAACATCCAAGTAGCAGCGTCCGGCATTCTAGGAGCACAAATTACACATATAATTTCCTGACAACCTATCGCACTTTTGAAGGCCCTGGAGCACCAGGACAATGGAAACCCCCATAAAATGGGAAAGCAAACAGCCCAACGTATAATTTTTGAGGCATAATGAGTCTTTTGAATATGTCATTTTTTTCCACAAGTTTTTGGAAAATGTGGAAAGAAAATGAAAACGTATTTTTTTTACACAAAGCTGTCCATTTATGCAATATTTCTAACACATAGCATGTACATAGCAAAAATTGCACCCCAAAATACATTCTGCTATTCCTCCTGAGTATGGCGATACCACATGTGTAACACTTTTACACAGCTTAGCCACATACAGAGGCCTAACATCCAAGTAGCACTTTTCACAAAGTTGTCCATTTATCCACTTTAAGAGTGGGCCTATTTTTGACACTTGGTGTTTACAAGCTAAAATCTATTTTTTTCCATAATGTGAAAGATAATGTTACGCCGAGTAATTTGATACCCAACATGTCATGCTTCAAAATTGCTCACAGAATGACGCCAAACATTGGTACTTAAAAATCCCCATAGGCAACATTTTAAAAATTTCTTTGCTCTCGCTCTAACGATCGCGGAGATACCTCACATGTATGGTTTGAACACTGTTTACATATGTGGGCGGGACTTGCGTATGCGTTTGCTTCTGCGCGCGAGCTAATGGGGACAGGGCGCTTTAATTTTTTTTTTCCTATTTATTTTATTTATAATTTTTTTATTTTTACACAGTTTAAAAAAAAATGTTTTGATCATTTTTATTCCTATTACAAGGAATGTAAACATCCCTTGTAATAGAAATAGGCATGACAGGTCCTCTTTATTGTGAGATCTGGGGTCAAAGAGACCTCACACCTCACAACTACACTAAAAAAGAAAAAAAAATTGTTGAAAAAGAAAAAAAAAAAAAAAAAAAGCGGCCCTTTAAACCGGTTGCTAAGCAACGACTTTTGACGTAGCTCCGGTCCTCCAAGACCATAGAGTCGAGTGAGGGCCATCTTGCCCTCACTCGACTTCCTGTCTCTTAGGATCCGGGATCGGATAGTTTTCCCCACTGCCGGCGGGTCCGGTAAGCTGGGAAAACGTCTGGGACGCGGCGGGAGGGGGGGGGGGCACCTCTTCCCCTGCACCGTAAGGGTAATTCTGCGGCGAATCCGCCACTGGGACCACCCCTATCTGAAAGCTGACCGCCCGCCGTTTAAAAAAATACCGGGGTTATGGCAGCTATCGGCCATTATTTAGCTTTTAATGGCCGACGCATATAGTCGTTAGGCGGTCGGTAGGTGGTTGCATGTATATGGCAAACAGATGACGATGACTGATGGGGTGACAGGTGACGATGACTGATGGGGTGACAGGTGACGATGACTGATGGGGTGACAGGTGACATTGACTGATGGGGTGACAGGTGACGATGACTGATGGGGTGACAGGTGACGATGATTGATGAGGTGACAGATGACGATGATTGATGAGGTGACAAGTGACGATGATTGATGGGGTGACAGATGACAATCACTGACGGGGTGGCAAGTGACGATGATTGATGGGGTGACAGATGACGATGACTGATGGGGTGACAGGTGACGGTGATTGATGGGGTGACAGGTGACGGGCGATGGTCACTGATGGGTGACAGGTGACGGGCAATGGTGCACGGCGGTACTGATGGCAGTCTCTGGTGACCGGTGAACTTTAGGCTATGTCCACATGTGAGCGTAGCGATCGCGGGCAGAATCACTGCGATTCTGCCCGCGATTCAGAAATCATTGCAAATCGCGGGACGCCTGTGCGTTGCCCGTGATTTGCAATAGCACCCCAAATGCTGTGCGATGTTGCTGCGATTTCCGCCTGCCGAATCGAGGTAACATCACGCAAACAACGCATGATGCCCCAAAGAAGCTCTTGTACCTTTTTTGGGCGTCATGCGATGTTTGCGCGCGATGTTACTGCGATTCGGCAGGCGAAAATGGCGGCAACATTGCACAGCTTTTGGGGTGCTATTGCAAATCACGGGCAACGCACAGGCGTCCCGCAATTTGCAATGATTTCCAGATCGCGGGCAGAATCGCGGTGATTCTGCCCGCGATCGCTACGCTCACATGTGAACGTAGCCTTATGGGTGTCAATTTCTGGGCACTGATGAGGTGACTGTTGGGTGACAGGTGCAATTGGGGGGGGGGGGCTGAGGACTGTGTGGGGACATTTATTTGTGTGATTTTACTTTGTGACAGGTACACAGAGCAGTAACTCACTATTTCTAGCTCTGCTCTCCTCACACTGGAAACTGTGTGAGGGGAGAAAAGCTAGTAACAGTGAGTTACTGCTCTTTGTTTACATTTTGTGATCGGCTGTGAATGGATTCACAGCCGATCACTTAGTAAACAGTCACTGTCAGTGACTGTTTACTACTGCCGGTGACTAGCTGTGTTCCTATGGCGTGCACACGATCGCGCGCCTGCCCTGCTGAATGGGATCACATCATATGACGTCTTCCCAGAACAATGGCCGCACCGTCCCGCCGTCAATTGACGGCGGGCGGGCGGCAAGTGGTTAAATTGGTGATTTTTGAATAGCAGATTAGAACAGCACTGTGTGTAAATGCTGTATGTCACAGTAACGTATGAATGCAAAACTGATAAATAATTATTTTTCCCTTAAATTGGTGATTTTTGAATAGCAGATTAGAACACAGCAGTGTCTAAACGCTGTATGTCACAGTAAAGTATGAATAAAAAACTGAAAAAAAAACTGAAAAATAATTAACAAAGAAATCTCTTGCAGGAATCAGGTGTAAAGGACAGGATCTGCTGCAGCTCTCAACTCTCAACTCAGCCTTTCAATTAAAACCGAATCAAAGTAGGTATATAATAATAAAGCCGCGCTTATCCTAACATAATTAATATCTATAATCAATAAATATAAGTGAATAAACAATTAATAATGTGCTTGATCAATAATAAATGATATATATATTTAAAGTTCTCCTAGTGCCATCCAATGTGTAAAAATAAAGTATATAATAGCATGAATAGTCCCTGAGGTGCTAGCTGCTGGGATAAAGGTGCTAAGTGCAAGAAGATTATACGTATATAAATCCAGGGACGTCAATACATATACACTCTTAGTCCCAGTGTGAAAGCTAACTGTACCTCCAAAATATATATAGTGAACAAAGTGACAGGAGCACATCAGCTGCGTAACAGTAGGATGATAATATGATGTATAAAACTAATAAACAATGAAATAAAAAAAATCCCATAAAACAAGTCCATTCAGTGATCTGTTTCAGCTTTAATCATCATGCATTGAAAGTGGCATCAAATCAGGTGTTGTAAAATCAGGTGAGTGATTCCAGGAATCAACCAGTGAGGTGTAATAGGGAGATGTGCAAAGCTTCTGGGTGTGCTACACCCTTACCTTACTGCTGTAAGGTTACAGCATTTGGATGGTATCAATCCCGTGTTCCTGTGTATATCCAAAGGGGATGCTGGGAGGGGGTATTTAGATTGGATCCTCTCCGACTTCCACCTTCCAGGGGGGAGGGAGGGAGCTGTTTATGTCCTGGGTGCTTCCAAATGGGGGCAGACAAGCAGAAAAACTTCCTCTGGTGTAGTATTCCACAACATTTATTGACCAAAAAAAGTAGCAACTTACATTTAAATTCACAGTAGTCGGTGTATACAGCTGTCCGTTACGAGCGGTCAGTGATGCCGCACTTCCGCATCCAGTCCCTGTAACCTGCGTCTCTATGCGTATCGTCCACGTGACTTCTTCAGGAGAAGAACTGGTGCTTTTTGAATAGCATATTAGAACAGCAGTGTCTAAATGCTGTATGTCACAGTAAAATATGAAGGAAATTATTTTATTTTTTTTTTAAATCCAGATTAAGCAGACACCTATGCACTGACTTGCATTAAATGGCCGCTTCACGCCGCACGCCGCCCACCTAACAGACTGATAAAAGTTTTTTTTTTCTCCCTCCTCCTCACTGGGCTCAGGTCAGGGCAAAAAGATCGTGCACTGCACCCCCACACTACAAAATCAATGTAGATCGCTGTCTGATTAAAGAAGATTCTTCTGTCCTGTGTCCTATTCTTTCCCTGAAAGCAATCTCCAGCCTGCCCCTACAATAATCTCCTATCTCTCCCTCAAATCAGCAGCAACAGGAACCTCTCCCTACAGTAGGTAGAGCAGAGTGACGCGCGGCACTACTTGACTCCATCTTATATAGAGGCTGGGTCACATGCTGCACTGGCAAATCACAGCCATGCCATTAGTAGGCATGGCTGTGATGGCTTATAAGGGCACACTAGTTAAACAATTGTTGATTGGCTGCCCTGCAGCTGTTGAAACCACGCCATTAAAACATTGCCAAAAGATGAAATAAATTAACGAACAACGGACTGTATCCCGAATGTACAGTAAAATGTTCGGGTCCTTGTCCGGGTACCGAACACCCAAACGTCCGGTACGATCACGAGCAATACAGTCCATGTTCACTCAACCCTATTGAGGTGCTTTTCAAAAGGATTGCAGTAGATTTGGTCCGACCCCTGTTGAAGTCTACTAGGGCTCACCATTGTATTCTTGTTATCTTAGAGTATGTGTCCCGCTACCCAAAAGTAAGGTCTTTGAGAAACACCGCAGTAAAAACTAACACCAAATAACTATTTCATATGTTCACCTGCACCAGAATAACAAAAGATATCCTTAATGTGTCAAGTGACACCCTTTTGATAAAAAGGATGAATTAGTTATGTGCATTGCTGAAAATAAAATGTTTAGGAACCTGTGTCACACCCACAAATTCTCAGATAAGTGGAGCAGTTATACAAAATATTTAAAAGTGTGTTGTGTAAACTAATTAATAAAGTTGGGTTGGACTTGAATTGCCTTCTTTCCTATCTGTAAGGTCCTACCATGGGGTATATATCTGCAACTTTTTCTTAATACTTTAAACTGCTGTATGTTAGATGGCCCGGTAACTGCTGGAGACCTAGGAACAAGAAGCAATGCTGCACTGGAAATTGATTAAACATGCCTCTTAGATGCAGTACTGAATTGCAGTGGTCATGCCTGTGGTTCGCGATCATATACAAACAGCCTAACAGAATATACAATAAGTTAGCAAGGGTAAAAACCTTTTAATCTGGAGACAGGACCTTGGTGTTGGTCCCAACCATGAAAAGTAAATTTCTGGCTCAGTGGCAAGGCCTGTTTGAGATCAAGCAAGACATGGAAGTAAACTATAAAATGTTCCAACTTTACCATGTGACTCTAATTAAACCCTGAAAGGATAGTGTGGGTGTGTGGCCACTCTAGCTATCCCATTGTCACCAGTGGCAAAAGTTAAAGTGACTGACACCTTTAAAAGTACAGAAGTAGGAAGCAAAAGAGATTCTGCAGCAAAAGCAGGAGTTCTTCTCAAATGCCCCAGGTTGTACCTTTGTGATAAAATAGTAATAATCATGCAGTAATAATGACATAATCATAGAACCTCAGGCTTGTGTTCAGTTAAAGCCTTACTGATTTCCAGAAGCAAGAATACAGGCTATAGCAGATGTAATGCAGAAAATGCTAGATCTTGGGATAATCGAAAGGTCCAGGAATGAATGATCTAGCTGGATAGTGCTTGTTTCCAAACTGGGCACACTTGTCCATTCTGCAATAACTGAATAGGGTGTCCAAATTTGGTGCCTATCCCGTACCCAGGGTAGATGAATTAATAAAAGGGCAAGAGCTGGCTGGTTAAAAAAATCCCCTTAGATATTCCAGGGTGTTTGTGCCAGTATGTCCACCTGCTGTTTGGGTTGCAAGAGGCCCCTGCAAACTCTCAAAGGGCTATGGAAAAGATATTTCAGCCTCACCAGAAGTATGCAGCTGTTTATCTAGAGGGTGCAATCATTTTTAGTAAAGACTGGAAAAGTCTCTGGGGTTAACTACTTCAGTACCAGATGGCAATAACTCTTCATTACCAGGCCATTTTAAATTCTTGGCATTGTGATAGTTTGACCTACAGTTACTCATTGTCGTTCTGTACTCAAAACAATTATATATTTTTTTATTTAATAACCACTAGGTTTTAATTTTTATTGTAGAAAGAAAAAAGAATGCAAATTAGGAAATAGAAAATGAGAGAGGGATAAAACATGGCAATTGGTAATGGTGCACTAGATACAATAAATGTACAGGTCATGCATAAAAAAGGAGGAGCTCACATACAATAGGAGGATTGAGATGAAGGGTTTAATGTTCAGATGTGCAGGATGACAGAGGCAAAGAGGTTAATGTATAGGTTACAACATAGACACAGTGACGCAGGTGAAAGGGTTTAAAATATGTTCATACAAGTGGCTGCTGCTGCAGCTATTGATCTGGAATGAATGAGTGAGTTGTTTTTTCATTATTCATTAATTCCTGCTTTCTCCCCTTCCTCCATTGTAAGATGAAAGGGATAGCTCACAGATGTAAACAATACACTGTTTACAACATGTGTTCACAGTGGTTGATTCAGGTTGACTCTGTACACCTTGCCAATGATGCCTGTGAATAGAGTCATCTTAGAAAGCCTCAGGTCACAGTCAAACAGCTGCACCTGCCACCTCAGGGCAATTGCTGAAGTGACGCTTATAAATGTCAATACAGTGCTATTATTTTTTACAATACACCAGTAGTAAGGTGGTTAAACCACAAACCAGCAAGTTTGGAGTTAGTCACAGCCAGTGACTAAGGCGGCAGGTGCAAACCTTCCTGGATATGGCCAACTACTATAGAAGGTTCATCCCTAATTTTGCCACCATTGCACAACCCTTCACAGACCTAGCCAAGGATAGAAACGTGACAATGGTTAAGGGAAACCCTGAAGAAGAAAGCCCTTTTCAGAAACAGAAACCCCACTTTGCTAAGAACCAGTCTTAGTGGTCCTCAATTTTAAGAAACCTCTTGTGTCCTGGGGGCAGTCCCCTCACAGGTGATAAATGGGCAAGAACAGCGCATAGCTTAACTAAGCTAAAAATAGAAACCTGCAGAAAAGAATTATAGTTAAGTGAAGTGGAAGGAAATACTACCTAGTTACAGATGATTCACTGCTCAAGTGGATCTTCTAGATGAAAGAGAAAAATTCTTAGGTAGCCTTATAGTTTCTCACAGAATTTCTCCTTTAAGGTGCAGCACTGAGCTAGAAAACTTCATAGTAACCCAGACACTACCTCCTGGGTGAGAGTTTAGTATTTGTCCCCCAGAATGCAGATTAAGGTCGTGACCTCCAAGGAAGCCTGGTGGAAAAAGTAGGTCAGTCTCTCTTTGAGAGGCTGATTGTGAATTTTCCCCACCAGACTAAGTTGTTTAGGCTGAAAAAAGGCCTGCTTTATGGACTTTTGTGCTGCAGTAAGCAAGACAGCAAGACAGCAAGGCAGCAAGACTTTGTTTCATTGTTTCTTTGCTGAATAAAAAGCTGTTTTCTGTTATCTACAAATGTGCCTGGTATAAGTAGTATTCCTGGCACAAATATGCCATTTGAACAAGTCCTGTACCAGAAAGGATGCAGAACCACTCTGTCTTTGAGTGAGGTATGCTAGTTCCCTAAATGCAGACATGAAAGTAAACCTCGTAAACCTCAGACATAAAAAATGAACACATTACATCCTTCTTGCTTGTGTACTAGCCTGAATCCTCTCTCGTTATTTCTCTTTGATTTCTCCTCTCTCTGTCATCTGCATGATCACTGAAAAGACAGCCTTGCCCCCTTTCTGCATGCAGCAGTTGGCTCATAGCCTTATGCCTTGTAGACACAATGAGAAGTCAGACAAAAAATACCACTTTCGGATCGATCCTCCGATAATCTGATTGTTAGTACACAGCTTTTGAGAGCTAATCCCGACAGTTCATGCAAAAATATCCGAAGAGGCAAGCAAGAAAATTTTTCTTGTACGATAACAAACAATTTTTTTGTATTTAGGATGGAATTGATACAAAAAAAAAATGTGTGACCAAGAAGACCACGCATGGTCAGAAACCAAAGAATACAATACAATACATTACATCACTTCATAAGTTGTATTCTGTAATACGAGATTTTTCGTAACTTTTGTAACCTAGCATGCAAAAAAAATAAGACAATCATTCATCCGATATTCCGTGGACGAGGCATTAGCTCTGTGTATTTTTCTATGAGCCTGTAAGGGGGGGGGGGCGTCCCTTTCCTCCAATCAGCTATCAGATATCAGTGAACTCTTATTTAGCTTTGCACTGTGTCACATCAGATGTCCACCACCAACTGCTAGAGCTGAGAAAAAAAATCCTTTGGTCTATGTATTTTTAGAATGCTCTAGAGAAAAAATGCCTTCAAATAAATAGGCACAACTTAAATAAAAGGATTTGTTTAATCTTTTTATATCATCTGAGGTTAATCACTTCACTGCATATATGTAAGGGTTTACAACCACTTTAAAAAATATTATTAATAATAAGAAGAAGGCACAAATAGATAAATAGCTAGATACATAAATAAACAGTAGATACTGTACAAAGTAACAAGCAACAGCTTCAAGCTCAGGGTGACAGGACTTGAGAAAGGATGGTGATGCCCAAAACCATTGTTCATTACTTTGTATCTATTAATGCCTTGATGTTGCAATAAAGGACTAACATTGCTCACTGCAAACACAGCATGCTTTCTGGTACTATGTGTGGGCCTTAAGACTAAGTTCACCTTTTAAAAAAAAAATAAAAATACATATATTTTCAAGAAACAATGTGCATTTTGCATTTGCAAAGTTTGCACCCCCAAAAGAGCTCTCTGTCTGTGCCAAGGTACAGACCTTTAGTTGGAGAGTTGGGTGTTGCGTCAATGGACTACACGTTTGGACCACTGCTGTGGTGACAGACAGGACTTGTAGTTTCTTTGTTCACAGATCTTTGTGAATGAATTAAGTGGTTGTACTACACACTAATGCTGATTTCAAGAGTGACAGCTGCCATGGGGAGAAGAACCCCCCCCCATATGCTGTAATGGGGGGGGGGGTGGAGGGTCTCAGTTTGGAGGTGGGGGGACCCATTTGCACCACGTTACATTTTATATGCTAAATACAGGTTTAACATGTAACATGGTGCAAAATGTGGGGTCTGAGAAAGCGCAGTGCCTAGCTCAAAACGTGTCAGAAAATTTGTCCCTGCAAAGATATTTTGCATCCCGGTGTGTGTGGCATTCCTGTTGCTGAATCAATGTTTGTGTCGCAGGAGACAAGCCGAGCCAGCAGCACTGAAGAAGTGATTTTGGAGTGTGGAGCCGGATCTCGTCTGGAGCCGCATATTTGACATACAGGCAGTCCCGGAGTTACAAACTATGACTTATAACTGATACCTACAAACGGAGAAAGACAGAAAGTGAGAGGAAATATTCCCCTAGGAAGAGAAATCCACTCCTGTAAGAGTTATCATGGGGAAAATCTCCACTGAAGCTTTATCAGCAATCCTTGTTTCCACAACAACCCACAATTTTCAAAATCCAGTTGTCACAAGTACAGAAAGTGAGGTAAAATTTTCTGAACAGGGGCACAGACAGAAAAACAAACATTACAGGGGAGTTAAACCCTTCCCTAGGCTATCCCAAAAAAATTATATTTTTGACTGGAGTTACACTTTAACCACTTCTGGACCGGAAGGATTTGCCCCCTTAATTACAAGGCCATATTTTGCGATTCGGCACTGTGTTACTTTAACGGACAATTGCGCGGTCGTGCAGTGCTGTACCTAAATAAAATTGATGTCCTTTTTTCCCACAAATAGAGCTTTCTTTTGGTGGTATTTGATCATCTCTGCAATTTTTATTTTTTACGCTATTAACAAAAGAAAAGCGACAATTCTGAAAAAAAAAAAAAAACAATATTTTTCACATGGGACAGAAGGATGCATTCTCTTTTTTTTTTTTTTCCATAATAGGATGCATTCTCAAGAGATATATACTTACCGAATAAAGAAAACACGGACACAATCTTAAATTGGCATAGAAATGGCCGCAGCACTTTATTGGTTTAAAATTAAAATGACCAAACTTTAATAATCCAAATAACATCAACTGAATAATATTAAATAAACTGAAATTGCTTAGTCAAAGGACTCAAGCAAAATATATAATTCAAATAATAATAATCACCACCGAGAGGGAGGGAGGGAGGGGAGCTCACTAACGGTTCCAGTCAGACTGAGGAGACCCCTGACTGAGACCCTCTTATATAGAGGGGGTTAGAAAATGCTAGAAGGTCACGTGTAAGACCTGCTTTTCCCGCCACTATACACCTGAGCAGGTAGCAGAGCTCTTAAAGGGGCCACAACCCATTAATTAAAACATACAAAAAACTATGTGGAAAGCTATTCACCTTATAATAGGGGTAACTATCTGTAATATAATTAACAACTAGACCCCAGCATCCACTGTCCCATGGGCCCTAATATGTTCCCCCATTATCATGGGACAGAAGGATGCATTCGCAAGAGATATATACTTACCGAATAAAGAAAACATGGACACAATCTTAAATTGGCATAGAAATGGCCGTGGCACTTTATTGGTTTAAAATTAAAATGACCAGATGTTAATAATCCAAATAACATCAACTTAATAATATTAAATAAACTGAAATTGGTTAGTCAAAGGACTCAAGCTAAATATATAATTCAAATAATAATAATCACCACCAAAGTCCCCACCAGCCGGGACAAGTTGTAAACGAGGGCCGGCCCACCCAAACCCGCAGCCATTTCTATGCAAGATTGAAGGCCTAGGTTAAATATATCCAGACCTATGTCCAATAGGTGAACCCCATCTTGTCTATAGATACCGGAAAAACCACCCTCCAGATCTACATGCCGAAATGAGAAACCATTAATGGTTGGCATGAATTTCTCAACTGCGTGGTTAATACGCCTTCTAATTTTTTCTAAAGGGCCTAGATCGGGTGAAGAAAGCCATACTAAACGAGGAACGATTTCCGAGAATATTACAGTTGCCTCAGGGAATATTAATTTTAGATGATGCAAATCTCGCTTAATCATAAATCTAGAGTTTTAAGCTTGCTGATATAATTTCCTCCTAGGTGTACTATTATAAGCGATGGAGGAGGCCATACTTGAGCCAACCTAGAAAGATAAAAATACAAATCAGGCCAATTCAAACCTTGAATACCCTTCCAACGTATTTGGAATTTATTAGAATTCAATGATAAGTTCTCCAAATAGCAATGCTGGGAAGCCTGTTTCCGAGCCCAATGAATGTAAGAGTGTCCAATAATCCATGTTTCAGACTTCTTACCTATGAAATCAAAAAGAAAGGTTAGGACGAACATACATATTGTATCTATTCGATTCCCATCTCCCTAATCTCATAATCACTGACTCGTCCAGGCCCAATCTGGCTGCCTCGGTAGCTCCAATGCGGAAGGAATGGGGAGTAATTTTCTGTTTGCCTAAACTCAAATGTGATAAGCACTTTCTAAGAACAGAAGAAAACTGAAACTTAGTCAGTGAGGATAAATCCTGGTGTATGAAAAAAGAGCCTGGCCCAAAAGGTCTGACAGCCAAATATTTTGATAACACTAAATCGGGGCATATTACCTGGTCACCGCAAGCAGCCATCTTCCTTTAGCAAGCTGATCTGTCTTAGACTGTCTTACTAAAACTTTAATACCCGTAGCTTCGACCACTACATCACTGAAACAAGATTTGCCTGGGAAAACCTTCTAGCTGAAACCAATTCCGAGCTCCGTAATGCTCCAAAAAAGCACAAAACAAATGCTGCGGAAAATAATAAGGCTTCATAGCTCGAAGAGCAGACCACAGAAGTAACCAGGCAAATCCTTCTCAATAAATCCAAAGATATGGGTCTACGAGTATCTTGGGAAGAATTGATCCTCTTATAGCCCTTTGAGGCTTGTCTAACTGTGAAAAACTGTTACAACTGGGTAATCTATTTAGTTTAAAGAAAAAGTAAACTCTTGCTAATGTCTTGTTAATGTGGTTATGTGAAAATTTTGCTTGCATCATGGAGCATAGGAAAGCTAAAATTGCTTGTTCTAATGCTGCCCAAATTGACAATTCAACTTTATAACAAAAAGATACCCATTTCCCCCATGCAGCCGTATAATCGGCCCATGTATGGGGCGCTTCTGAACCTTGAATGGCTGCTAAGGCCGGATCTAAATTAAGTTCCAAAGATGACTTGGGCATGAGTGTCCCACCAAATCTGTGCTCGGATGGAGTTCTCTAAATCGCAAAATCTGAAAAGGAGACAAAGAGTCAGCGATGTCATTCGACTTACCAGGCACATGTTTGGCTTTGACCCAAATGTTGAGTTTCAAACACAAAAAAACAAAATAGCGCAAAAGTTTTATAACTAAAATCGATTTTGATGACAAACAATTTATAGCGTAAATTACTCCCTTATTTATTAATATCCTTTTGTCCTTAAAACTTTCACCCCATAACTCAAGGGCGACTAGATTTGGGAAAAATTTTAATAAAACTATATTTTTAGTAGCACCTTGCTCAACCCATGCTGGGGGCCATGAGCCACAGCATCAGTGACATCGCCATACTGCGGCGAAGCCTCTGGAACTGGCTGCATCTGTGAACAGCTCTAAATCTGCAGCAAAAATAAAATCATCTTGTAAGAAAGAGCGACCATTATATACCTGTAGGAATTCAGACCATACCATAAGGTCCTCTTTTAAATCCAAAGGCATGCGTATATATGAGAAGGGGGATTTGTAACCTGACATAGCAAGAGACATGCGCCTGGAAAAGATCCTGCCTACTGGCATTATGCGTGAAGCAAAAGCCAGTAGGCCTAATAAAGACTGGAGTTATTTTAATAGAATCTTGCGCCTACGCAAATTAAAAGCTATATGGTACTGAATTTTTGCGATCTTCACCTCCAGTAGATTACACTCGCACATGACTGTATTTATATTTATTCCTAAGGAATCAATAGAAGTAGAAGGAAAAACTGTTTTTTTCTGATGCCAAAGGGATACCAAAATACTTACAAATATAGAAAAATAATTTCAGCATTAGGAAACAAACAGTGGAATATGGGGGACCAATAAATAAAAAGTCATACAGGTAATGTACAACACCCTGAAAATCAGACCCATGAATGACTACCCATTGCAGAAAATTTGCAAAAGCCTTAAAGTAGGCACAGGATAGCAAACACCCCATTGGTAGGCAGTGATCATAAAAATAAAAACCTTTGAAATAGAAAACCCAAGGAGTTAAAAGAATTTGGGGATATGGGGAGGAGCCTAAAAGCTGACTGAATGTCTGCCATTGCTAACAAAGCTCCCTTCCCGTATCCTTTAATTAAAGTAATCGCATCATCAAAAGTGGAATATGAAACTGCTGATAATGCAGGGTCAATTTTGTCATTTAATGAACCCCCAGAAGGAAATGATAAATAGTACGAAAAGAAGTGCTTTCCTTCTTGGGAACCACACCTAAAGGGGATATGCAAAAATTTGCAAACGGAGGTGAAGGAAAAGTGCCTGCTACCTGCCCAGCCTCTATTTCTTTATTTATCTTCTCTCTAACAATATTTGGAAATTGATCCACAGATTTCAGGTTCCTGACTATTTTACAACCTTTTCCAGTAAATGACGGAAGCTTGAAACCTGATGAAAAACCATTAATTATTAGACGCGCTTTCTCCGATTCTTGGTAGATTAACAGCCAGGGATGCATTCTTTTCAGCCTCACAGAAGTGCAGGCTTTTGGGAAAAATATCCTTAGGATTTTGGCTAGGCTGATTTGATTTTTTGAAACACTTAGCCACCGGTTGTGTACCAAAGCAGAAAGAGCACCCATGCCTATACTTACAAGCAGAGGCCCATTTACACTGTGCCTCATTGAAGGCATAACACACACCCCTGCGGAAAACTGATGAAGGACTTCTGAATACAGCCAGCGCTCTTTCTTGCTTTTCCTCGCTCCGGTCCGACCCCCCCCCCCCTCTGCCTCTCAGCCTGTTTTCTTTTTAAATACCGGTATATTGCCTCTCTTCCTAGCTTCTCCCCGGTCCCGTCCGCCCCCCCTCTGCCTTTCAGCCTGTTTTTTTAAAATACCGGTATATTGCCGCTCTGTGCAATGGCGCTGGCGAGGCTACTGTTGCTGTTGCCCTGCATTGCTGGACACTGCGCTGGTGGGACTGCATTGATGGACATGGCGCTGGTGAGGCTGCATTGGTGGACACTGCGCTGGTGAGGCTGCATTGGTGCACACTGCGCTGGCGAGGCTGCATTGGTGCACACTGCGCTGCCGAGGCTGCATGAACACTGCGCTAGCGAGGCTGCATGAACACTGCGCTGGTGAGGATGCATGAACACTGCGCTGGCGAGGCTGCATGAACACTGCGCTGGCAAGGCTGCATGAACCCTGCGCTGGTGAGGCTGCATGAACACTGTGTTGGCGAGGCTGCATGAACCCTGAGCTGATGAGGCTGCATGAACCCTGCGCTGATGAGGCTGCATGAACCCTGCGCTGATGAGGCTGCATGAACCCTGCACTGATGAGGCTGCATTCACAGGCACTGGTAAGACTGCATTTGATAAGAATAAAAAAATGTTCTGAGTTCAATGCTGTTTATTTGAAATTTAAGCTTTTTTCCTAAAATTTCCCTCCTAAATTAAAGTACGTGTTATACACCAGTGTGTGTTATACGCCGATAAATACGGTAATAAGAGAATTTAGTGCAGTAATTTGAGGTAACTCACCAATGGGATTAATAGATACAGGGTTCTGCATTGCACCTGAGGGGTTAACCTGAGGCTGCACTATACTTCTATTCTCCAGCATAGGCTGCTGAGGGTGAATGTTCTGTGGCGCTTCTGAAATCCTCACATCTAGCAGCTGCTGCCTAGATGCCGGCTCACTCTGTTGCTTGGAGACTGCTGAGGTACTTTTTGAAGCCAGTCTTCTAGCTGCCGAGCGCTTAGGTCTGTCCCGCCCTGAATTCCTATGAGGTGGCGAGGGGGAGAATGATTGGCGTCTCTTCAGGCCTTTACTGCTTACCCTGGTTCTCACCATGGCGTCGCACCGCTCCTCCTCCGCCTGAGGCTGGGCTCCATGATGCGGTGCCGCTTGACCTGGAATTCAATGCTGGGAGGAGGCTCTGCTGAGACTGCTTCAGCTGCGTGCTCTGCGTTCTCTTCTGAATGGACTGTGAGGCAGCACTAGGTAAGACGCCTAGCCCGCGGTCCCCCGAGACTTCCCCTTGAGGTGGGAAAAATTCCACTTCAGTTCTACTAATACCCGGGCTTTCTTCTTCTTCTTCAAGGCATTTTCTAAGCTAGTCTTCTCCACCTTCTCTTGCTGTGGGCTCTATTATGCCCCCCCCCTTATCATCCCCCCTTATCATTCTGCTATATAACATTTCCAAAAAAAATAAAATTAAAAATCAAAATTTTTTAACATTTTAGGCCAATTTGTTTTCTGCTACATATTTTTGGTAAAAAAATCGCTCCCGCCACCGCTCGTTCCCTGGCTTCCCCGCGCGTGTGACCGGCAGCTCCGATGTCCGCTGGCCACTCGCGATCTTCCAGAGGAGAGGGAGAAGGACGGAAGGCGGATGTAAACACAGCCGTCTGTCATTCTCCCTGATATAAGCACAGAGGCTATGCGATCCTGCTATGTAGGATCGTATGTCTCTGTGGTTACATCATAAGTCATGCCTCCCCACAGTTAGAATCATGCCACTAGGGATACATTTAACCCGCTGATCACCAATAAAGTTAACCCCTTTCCTGCCAGTGTCATTTTTACAGTAACAGTGCATATTTATAGCATTACTGTAGTAATGTCACTGGTACTCCCAAAAGTGTCAAAAATGTCAGTCAGGGGTCCGATCTGTCTGCCGCAAAGTCGCAGATCGCCGCCATTACTAGTTAAAAAAAAAACAATAAAAATTACATAAATCTTTCCGTAGTTAATAAACGCAATAACTTTTGCGCAAACCAATCAAAACACGCTTATTGCGATTTTTTTTACCAAAAATGTGTAGCAGAAAACAAATTGGCCTAAAATGTTAAAAAAATCGATTTTTCCTTTTTTTTGAGAATTTTATATAAAAAAATGTGAAAAATATTATTTTTTCAAAATTTTTGCTCTTTTTTATGTTTATAGCGCAAAAAATAAAAATCGCACAAGTAATCAAATACCATCAAAAGAAAGCTCTGTTTGTGGGAAAAAAAGGACGCCAATTTAATTTGGGTACAGCGATGCATGACCACGCAGTTGTCTGTTAAAGTCCTGCAGTGCCAAATTGCAAAATAGGGCCTGGTCTTTGAGCAGCCAAATCCTCCGGGGCTTAAGTGGTTAATGACCAGGCCATTTTTTGCAATTCAGCACTGCCTTACTTTAACAATTGTACAGTTGTGCCACAATTGATGTCCTTTTTTTCCCACAAATAGAGCTTGTTTTGGTGGTATTTGATCACCTCTGCGGTCTTTAGATTTTGCGCTATAAACCAAAAAAGAGCGACAAATTTGAAAAAAAAAAAATTTTTTTTACTTTTTTTTTTTTGCTATAAAATATTCAATAAATTTTTTTAAAAAATCAAATTTTTTTATCAGTTTAGGTCAATTTGTTTTCTGCTACATATTTTTGGTAAACCAAAAAATCCCAAAATGGGTATATTAATTGGTTTGTGCAAAAGTTATAGTGTTTACAAACTATGGGATAGATCTTTGCACTTTTTATTTATTTTTTTGTTTTTATTAGTAATGGCAGCGATCAGCGATTTTTAGCGGGACTGCAACATTGACAGATCGGACCGGACCCCTAACTGACATTCTTTACCATTTCTGCGGACCAGTGACATTAATACAATAATCAGTGCTAAATAATATGTACTGTGTAAATAACACTGGCAGGGACGGGGTTAATTATTGGGGGGATCAAAGGGTTAAATGCATGTCTAAAGTGCTTGCTAACTGTGGGGGGGAGGGCTCTGTGAAAGGCACACAGAGATCGGTGTTTCAGCTTAGCTGAAACACACAACCTCTGTGTCCCTGTCTGACAGAAGAGCCACCTGCTTTGTTTACATAGGCAGGCGGTTCTTCTGTCAGTTTCCCCGAAGATTGCGGGAGGCCGGTGATGATCGAGCCCGCTCCTCCCACGGTCTGGCTCCCGCTGTGTCTAATCACAGCGGGAGTGTGGCTCCAACGGGGTGCACACACCACCGAGACCACGTGCACATAATCACCTAGATCTACGTGATTATGCGCAGCCGAGCCACCCTGCTGCAGTAAATCTGCGTGGGGCAGTTGGGAAGTGGTTAAAAATGTACCTGTCCCCACTTACATACAAATTCAACTTAAGAACCTACAGAACCTATCTTGTTCGTAACTCAAGGACAGCCTGTAGTTAGGCCCATGAGTGTGTGGATATATATATATATAAAGTATTTCACAAAAGTGAGTATACCCCTAATATTTTTATAAATATTCTGTTATATCTTTTCATGTGACAACACTGAAGAAATTACACTTTGATACAATTTAAAGTAGTGAGTGCACAGCTTGTATAACAGTGTAGATTTGCTGTCCCCTCAAAATAACTCAACACACAGCCATTAATGTCTAAACTGCCGGCAACAAAAGTGAGTACACCACTAGGTGAACATGTCCAAAATGGGCCCAAAATGTCAATAGTTTGTGTGGCCACAATTATTTTCCAGCACTGCCTTAACCCTCTTGAGCATGGAGTTCCCCAGAGCTTCACAGGTTGTCACTGGAGTCCTTCTTCACTTCTCCATGACAACATTACAGAGCTGAAGGATGTTAGAGACCTTGTGCTCCTCCACCTTTCGTTTGAGGATGCCCCACAGATGCTCAATAGGCGACATGCTTGATCAGTCCATCACTTTTACCCTCAGCTTCTTAAGCAAGGCAGTGGTTGTCTTGGAGGTGTGTTTGGGGTCATTATCATGTTGGCCCAGTCTCCAAATGGAGGGGATCATGCTCTCCTTCAGTATGTCACAGTATATGTTGGCATTTATGGTTCCCTCAACGAACTGTAGCTCCCCAGTGGTGGCAGCACTTATGCAGCCCCAGACAATTACACTCCCACCACCATGCTTGACTGTAGGCAAGACACACTTGTCTTCGTACTCCTCACCTGGTTGCTGCCACACACGCTTGACACCATCTGAATCAAATAAGTTTATCTTGGTCTCATCAGACCACAGGATGTGGTTCCTGTAATCTATATCCTTATTCTGCTTTTCTTTAGCAAACTGTTTATGGGCTTTCTTGTGCATCATCTTTAGAAGAGGCTTCATTCAGGGACGACAGTCATGTAGACAGATTTGATGTAGTGTGCGGCGAATGGTCTGAGCATTGACAAGCTGACCCCCCACCCCTTAAAACTCTGCAACAATGCTGGCAGCACTCATATGTCTATTTTCCAAGGAAAACCTCTGGATATGACGCTGAGCATGTGCACTCAGCTTCTTTGGTCGACCATGGCAAGGCTTTTTCTGAGTGGAATCTGTCCTGTTTAACCGCTGTATGGGCTTGGCCACCATGCTACAGCTCAGTTTCAGGGACTTGGAAATCTTCTTATAGCCTAGGCTAACTTTATGTCAAGCAACAATTCTTTTTTTTCAGATCCTCAGAGAGTTCTTTCCAATGAGGTGCCATAACTTCCAGTGGCCAGTATGACAGAGTGAGAGTGATAACACCAAATTCAACACACCTGCTCCCCATTCACACCTGAGACCTTGTAGCAAAATGTGATTTCTTCAGTGTTGTCACATGAAAAGATATAATAAAATATTTACAAAAATGTGAGGGGTAAACTCACTTTTGTAAGATAATATATATATATATTACTGTGCAAACGTCTTAGGAGGGTGTAAAAAAATGCAGTAAATTAAGAATGCTTTCAGAAATAGAAGTGTTAATAGTTTGTTTTTATTAATAACAAAATGGAAAGAAGATAAACAGAAGAGAAATCCAAATCAAATTTGGTGTAGACAATCTTTGCCTTCAAAACAGCATACATTTTTCAATTCTTCTAGGTACACTGGCACATAGTTTATGAAAGGAACTCGGCAGGTAGGTTGTTCTAAACATCTTGGAGAGCTAACCACAGATCTGCTGTGGATGTAGGATGCCTCAAATTCTTCTGTCTCTTTATGTAATTCCAGACAGACTCAATGATGGTTCTTAATGACATTGGGTGCATGTTTGGGGCTGTGGTCCTGCTGCAGAATACATTTGGGGTCAATCACATGCTTTCCTGATGGTAAGGCATGATGGAATAATTATCTGCCTGTATCGCGAACGTTGGCGAACGTCAGCCGCAAATTTTCTCAAAAGTCTGCAAACCTAAAGTTCACGGCGGGCCCCCTTGACTATAATGGGAGACGAACTTTAAAAACCTTTAGGTCATATTTGCAGCCACAAAAGACTTTCTAGCTGTGCACAAATAGTCCCAGCACATGGACAATGTCATAGCAGAAGTATTGCAATTGGAAAAGTTGCCCTAAAAATTTTCAATTACAGCCTTAAAAATTAGGCATTCACAGGATAAAGAAGTAAGTGTCGGCCATTTCAGGCCCCAAAAATTAGCCCACATGTGTTTACCTGACAGCTAAAAACATTGTATTCTGTGGCTGAAGGTACATTAGGCATTCACAGGATACAGAAGTAAGTGTCGGCCATTAAAGGCCACAAAAATTAGCCCACACCTGAAAGCTAAGAACGCAGTATTTGATGGCTGGAGGTACATTAGGCATTCACAGGATACAGAAGTAAGTGTCGGCCAGTATAGGCCCCAAAAATTAGACCACAGGGGTTTACCTGACAGCAAAGAACGTAGTATTTGGTGGCTGGAGGTACATTAGGCATTCACAGGATACAGAAGTAAGTGTCACCCATTCCAGGCCCCAAAA
This sequence comes from Pelophylax lessonae, assembly GCF_965119305.1. Taxonomy (NCBI): domain Eukaryota; kingdom Metazoa; phylum Chordata; class Amphibia; order Anura; family Ranidae; genus Pelophylax; species Pelophylax lessonae. Next base: position 511,049,274 of record NC_138770.1, on the reverse strand, counting down.
ATTAGACCACATGGGTTTACCTGACAGCAAAGAACATAGTATTTGGTGGCTGGAGGAACATTAGGTATTCACAGGATACAGAGGTAAGTGTCGGCCAGTATAGGCCCCAAAAATTAGCCCACATGGATTTACCTGACAGCTAAGAATGTAGTATTTGGTGGCTGGGGGTACATTAGGCATTCACAGGATACAGAAGTAAGTGTCGGCCAGTATAGACCCCAAAAATTAGCCCACGTGGGTATACCTGACAGCTAAGAACTTAGTATTTGGTGGCTGGAGGTACATTAGGCATTCACAGAATAAAGAAGTAAGTGTCGGCCAGTATAGGCCCCAAGAATTAGCCCACATGGGTTTACCTGACAGCTAAGAACGTTGTATTTTGTGGCTAGAGGTACATTAGGCATTCACAGGATACCGAAGTAGGTGTCGGCCAGTATAAAACCCCAAAAAATAGCCCACATGGGTTTACCTGACAGCTAGAAACGTAGTATTTGGTGGCTGGAGGTACATTAGACATTCACAGGATACAGAAGTAAGTGTGGGCCAGTATTGGCCCCAAAAATTATCCAACATGGGTTTATCTAACAGCAAAGAACGTAGTATTTGGTGGCTGGAGGTACATTAGGCATTCACAGGATACAGAAGTAAGTGTCGGCCAGTATAGGCCCAAAAAAATAGCCCACATGGGTTTACCTGACAGCTAAGATCTTAGTATTTGGTGGCTGAAGGTACATTAGGCATTCACAGAATAAAAAAGTAAGTGTCGGCCAGTATAGGCCCCAAAAATTAGCCCACATGGGTTTACCTGACATCTAAGAATGTAGTATTTGGTGGCTGGAGGTACATTAAGCATTCACAGGATACAGAAGTAAGTGTCGGCCAGTATAGGCCCCAAAAATTAGCCCACATGGGTTTACCTGACAGCAAAGAACGTAGTGTTTGGTGGCTGGAGGTACATTAGGCATTCACAGGATACAGAAGAAAGTGTCGGCCAGTATAGGCCCCAAAAATTAGCCCACATGGGTTTACCTGACAGCAAAGAACGTAGTATTTGGTGGCTGGAGGTACATTAGGCATTCACAGAATAAAAAAGTAAGTGTCAGCCAGTATAGGCCCCAAAAATTAGCCCACATGGGTTTACCTGACATCTAAGAATGTAGTATTTGGTGGCTGGAGGTACATTAGGCATTCACAGGATACAGAAGTAAGTGTCGGCCAGCATAGGCCCCAAAAATGAGCCCACATGGGTTTATCTGACAGCAAAGAACGTAGTATTTGGTGGCTGGAGGTACATTAGGCATTCACAGGATACAGAAGTAAGTGTCGGCCAGTATAGGCCCCAAAAATTAGACCACATGGGTTTACCTGACAGCAAAGAACGTATTATTTGGTGGCTAAAGGTACAGTAGGCATTCAAAGAATACAGAAGTAAGTGTCGGCCAGTATAGGCCCCAAAAATTTGCCCACATGGGTTTACCTGACCGCTAAGAACTTAGTATTTGGTGGCTGGAGGTACATTAGGCATTCACAGGATACAGAAGTAAGTGTCAGCCATTAAAGGCCACAAAAATTAGCCCACATGTGTTTACCTGACAGCTAAAAACATTGTATTCTGTGGCTGAAGGTACATTAGGCATTCACAGGATACAGAAGTAAGTGTCGGCCATTAAAGGCCACAAAAATTAGCCCACACCTGAAAGCTAAGAACGCAGTATTTGATGGCTGGAGGTACATTAGGCATTCACAGGATACAGAAGTAAGTGTCGGCCAGTATAGGCCCCAAAAATTAGACCACAGGGGTTTACCTGACAGCAAAGAACGTAGTATTTGGTGGCTGGAGGTACATTAGGCATTCACAGGATACAGAAGTAAGTGTCACCCATTCCAGGCCCCAAAAATTAGACCACATGGGTTTACCTGACAGCAAAGAACATAGTATTTGGTGGCTGGAGGTACATTAGGTATTCACAGGATACAGAGGTAAGTGTCGGCCAGTATAGGCCCCAAAAATTAGCCCACATGGATTTACCTGACAGCTAAGAATGTAGTATTTGGTGGCTGGGGGTACATTAGGCATTCACAGGATACAGAAGTAAGTGTCGGCCAGTATAGACCCCAAAAATTAGCCCACGTGGGTATACCTGACAGCTAAGAACTTAGTATTTGGTGGCTGGAGGTACATTAGGCATTCACAGAATAAAGAAGTAAGTGTCGGCCAGTATAGGCCCCAAGAATTAGCCCACATGGGTTTACCTGACAGCTAAGAACGTTGTATTTTGTGGCTAGAGGTACATTAGGCATTCACAGGATACAGAAGTAAGTGTCGGCCAGTATAGGCCCCAAAAATTAGCCCACATGGGTTTACCTGACAGCAAAGAACGTATTATTTGGTGGCTGGCGGTACATTAGGCATTCACAGGATACCGAAGTAGGTGTCGGCCAGTATAGACCCCAAAAATTAGCCCACATGGGTTTACCTGACAGCTAAGATCTTAGTATTTGGTGGCTGAAGGTACATTAGGCATTCACAGAATAAAAAAGTAAGTGTCGGCCAGTATAGGCCCCAAAAATTAGCCAACATGGGTTTACCTGACATCTAAGAATGTAGTATTTGGTGGCTGGAGGTACATTAAGCATTCACAGGATACAGAAGTAAGTGTCGGCCAGTATAGGCCCCAAAAATTAGCCCACATGGGTTTACCTGACAGCAAAGAACGTAGTGTTTGGTGGCTGGAGGTACATTAGGCATTCACAGGATACAGAAGAAAGTGTCGGCCAGTATAGGCCCCAAAAATTAGCCCACATGGGTTTACCTGACAGCAAAGAATGTAGTATTTGGTGGCTGGAGGTACATTAGGCATTCACAGAATAAAAAAGTAAGTGTCGGCCAGTATAGGCCCCAAAAATTAGCCCACATGGGTTTACCTGACATCTAAGAATGTAGTATTTGGTGGCTGGAGGTACATTAGGCATTCACAGGATACAGAAGTAAGTGTCGGCCAGTATAGGCCCCAAAAATGAGCCCACATGGGTTTATCTGACAGCAAAGAACGTAGTATTTGGTGGCTGGAGGTACATTAGGCATTCACAGGATACAGAAGTAAGTGTCGGCCAGTATAGGCCCCAAAAATTAGACCACATGGGTTTACCTGACAGCAAAGAACGTATTATTTGGTGGCTGAAGGTACAGTAGGCATTCAAAGGATACAGAAGTAAGTGTCGGCCAGTATAGGCCCCAAAAATTTGCCCACATGGGTTTACCTGACCACTAAGAACTTAGTATTTGGTGGCTGGAGGTACATTAGGCATTCACAGAATAAATAAGTAAGTGTCGGCCTGTATAGGCCCCAAAAATTAGCCCACATGGGTTTACCTGACAGCTAAGAATGTAGTATTTGGTGGCTGGAGGTACATTAAGCATTCACAGGATACAGAAGTAAGTGTCGGCCAGTATAGGCCCCAAAAATTAGTCCACATGGGTTTACCTGACAGCAAAGAACGTATTATTTGGTGGCTGGAGGTACATTAGGCATTCACAGGATACAGAAGTAAGTGTAGGCCAGTATAGGCCCCAAGAATTAGCCCACATGGGTTTACCTGACAGCAAAGAAGTTAGTATTTGGTGGCTGGAGGTACATTAGGCATTCACAGGATACAGAAGTAAGTGTCGGCCAGTATAGGCCCCAAAAATTAGCCCACATGGGTTTACCTGACAGCTAAGAAGGAAGTATTTGGTGGCTGCAGGTACATTAGGCATTCACAGGATATAGAAGTAAGTGTCGGCCAGTATAGGCCCCAAAAATTAGACCACATGGGTTTACCTGACAGCTAAGAACATAGTATTTGGTGGCTGGAGGTACATTAAGCATTCACAGGATACATAAGTAAGTGTCGGCCAGTATAGGCCCCAAAAATTAATCCACATGGGTTTACTTGACAGCAGAGAACTTATTATTTGGTGGCTGGAGGTACATTAGGCATTCGCAGGATAAAGAAGTAATTGTTGGCCAGTATAGGCCCCAATAAATAGCCCACATGGGTTTACCTGACAGCTAAGAACGTAGTATTTGGTGGCTGGAGGTACATTAGGCATTCACAGGATAAAGAAGTAAGTGTTGGCCAGTATAGACCAAAAAATTAGACCACATGGGTTTACCTGACAGCAAAGAAGGTAGTATTTGGGGGCTGGAGGTACAGTAGGCATTCACAGGATACAGAAGTAAGTGTCGGCCAGTATAGGCCCCAAAAATTAGCCCACATGGGTTTACCTGACAGCTAAGAAGGAAGTATTTGGTGGCTGGAGGTACATTAGGCATTCACAGGATATAGAAGTAAGTGTCGGCCAGTATAGGCCCCAAAAATTAGACCACATGGATTTACCTGACAGCAAAGAACCTATTATTTGGTGGCTGGAGGTACATTAGGCATTCACAGGATACAGAAGTAAGTGTCGGCCAGTATAGCCCCCAAAAAATAGCCCACATGGGTTTACCTGACAGCTAGAAACGTAGTATTTGGTGGCTGGAGGTACATTAGACATTCACAGGATACAGAAGTAAGTGTGGGCCAGTATAGGCCCCAAAAATTATCCAACATGGGTTTACCTGACAGCTAAGAATGTAGTATTTGGTGGCTGGAGGTACATTAGGCATTCACAGGATACAGAAGTAAGTGTGGGCCAGTATAATCCCCAAACATTATCCAACATGGGTTTACCTGACAGCTAAGAATGTAGTATTTGGTGGCTGGAGGTACATTAGGCATTCATAGGATACAGAAGTAAATGTCGGCCAGTATAGGCCCCAAAAATTAGACCACATGGGTTTACCTGACAGCAAAGAACTTATTATTTGGTGGCTTGAGGTACATTAGGCATTCACAGTTTACAGAAGTAAGTGTCGGCCAGTATATGCCCCAAGAATTAGCCCACATGGGTTTACCTGACAGCTAAGAATGTAGTATTTGGTGGCTGTAGGTGCATTAGGCATTCACAGGATACAGAAGTAAGTGTCGGCCAGTATAGGCCCCAAAAATTAGACCACATGGGTTTA
>NC_138770.1:510800023-511044023 GCF_965119305.1 Pelophylax lessonae | reverse complement strand
CCTGACAGCAAAGAACGTATTATTTGGTGGCTGAAGGTACAGTAGGCATTCAAAGGATACAGAAGTAAGTGTCGGCCAGTATAGGCCCCAAAAATTTGCCCACATGGGTTTACCTGACCACTAAGAACTTAGTATTTGGTGGCTGGAGGTACATTAGGCATTCACAGAATAAATAAGTAAGTGTCGGCCTGTATAGGCCCCAAAAATTAGCCCACATGGGTTTACCTGACAGCTAAGAATGTAGTATTTGGTGGCTGGAGGTACATTAAGCATTCACAGGATACAGAAGTAAGTGTCGGCCAGTATAGGCCCCAAAAATTAGTCCACATGGGTTTACCTGACAGCAAAGAACGTATTATTTGGTGGCTGGAGGTACATTAGGCATTCACAGGATACAGAAGTAAGTGTAGGCCAGTATAGGCCCCAAGAATTAGCCCACATGGGTTTACCTGACAGCAAAGAAGTTAGTATTTGGTGGCTGGAGGTACATTAGGCATTCACAGGATACAGAAGTAAGTGTCGGCCAGTATAGGCCCCAAAAATTAGCCCACATGGGTTTACCTGACAGCTAAGAAGGAAGTATTTGGTGGCTGCAGGTACATTAGGCATTCACAGGATATAGAAGTAAGTGTCGGCCAGTATAGGCCCCAAAAATTAGACCACATGGGTTTACCTGACAGCTAAGAACATAGTATTTGGTGGCTGGAGGTACATTAAGCATTCACAGGATACATAAGTAAGTGTCGGCCAGTATAGGCCCCAAAAATTAATCCACATGGGTTTACTTGACAGCAGAGAACTTATTATTTGGTGGCTGGAGGTACATTAGGCATTCGCAGGATAAAGAAGTAATTGTTGGCCAGTATAGGCCCCAATAAATAGCCCACATGGGTTTACCTGACAGCTAAGAACGTAGTATTTGGTGGCTGGAGGTACATTAGGCATTCACAGGATAAAGAAGTAAGTGTTGGCCAGTATAGACCAAAAAATTAGACCACATGGGTTTACCTGACAGCAAAGAAGGTAGTATTTGGGGGCTGGAGGTACAGTAGGCATTCACAGGATACAGAAGTAAGTGTCGGCCAGTATAGGCCCCAAAAATTAGCCCACATGGGTTTACCTGACAGCTAAGAAGGAAGTATTTGGTGGCTGGAGGTACATTAGGCATTCACAGGATATAGAAGTAAGTGTCGGCCAGTATAGGCCCCAAAAATTAGACCACATGGATTTACCTGACAGCAAAGAACCTATTATTTGGTGGCTGGAGGTACATTAGGCATTCACAGGATACAGAAGTAAGTGTCGGCCAGTATAGCCCCCAAAAAATAGCCCACATGGGTTTACCTGACAGCTAGAAACGTAGTATTTGGTGGCTGGAGGTACATTAGACATTCACAGGATACAGAAGTAAGTGTGGGCCAGTATAGGCCCCAAAAATTATCCAACATGGGTTTACCTGACAGCTAAGAATGTAGTATTTGGTGGCTGGAGGTACATTAGGCATTCACAGGATACAGAAGTAAGTGTGGGCCAGTATAATCCCCAAACATTATCCAACATGGGTTTACCTGACAGCTAAGAATGTAGTATTTGGTGGCTGGAGGTACATTAGGCATTCATAGGATACAGAAGTAAATGTCGGCCAGTATAGGCCCCAAAAATTAGACCACATGGGTTTACCTGACAGCAAAGAACTTATTATTTGGTGGCTTGAGGTACATTAGGCATTCACAGTTTACAGAAGTAAGTGTCGGCCAGTATATGCCCCAAGAATTAGCCCACATGGGTTTACCTGACAGCTAAGAATGTAGTATTTGGTGGCTGTAGGTGCATTAGGCATTCACAGGATAAAGAAGTAAGTGTCGGCCAGTATAGGCCCTAAAAATTAGCCCACATGGGTTTACCTTACAGCTAAGAACTTAGTATTTGGTGGCTGGAGGTACATTAGGCATTCACAGGATACAGAAGTAAGTGTCGGCCAGTATAGGCCCCAAAAATTAGACCACATGGGTTTACCTGACAGCAAAGAACGTATTATTTGGTGGCTGAAGGTACAGTAGGCATTCAAAGGATACAGAAGTAAGTGTCGGCCAGTATAGGCCCCAAAAATTTGCCCACATGGGTTTACCTGACCGCTAAGAACTTAGCATTTGGTGGCTGGAGGTACATTAGGCATTCACAGAATAAATAAGTAAGTGTCGGCCAGTATAGGCCCTAAAAATTAGACCACATGGGTTTACCTGACAGCAAAGAACGTATTATTTGGTGGCTGGAGGCACATTAAGCATTCACAGGATACAGAAGTAAGTGTCGGCCAGTATAGGCCCCAAAAATTAGCCCACATGGGTTTACCTGACAGCAAAGAACGTATTATTTGGTGGCTGGAGGTACATTAGGCATTCACAGGATACAGAAGTAAGTGTAGGCCAGTATAGGCCCCAAGAATTAGCCCACATGGGTTTACCTGACAGCAAAGAAGTTAGTATTTGGTGGCTGGAGGTACATTAGGCATTCACAAGATACAGAAGTAAGTGTCTGCCAGTATAGGCCCCAAAAATTAGCCCACATGGGTTTACCTGACAGCTAAGAAGGAAGTATTTGGTGGCTGCAGGTACATTAGGCATTCACAGGATATAGAAGTAAGTGTCGGCCAGTATAGGCCCCAAAAATTAGACCACATGGGTTTACCTGACAGCTAAGAACATAGTATTTGGTGGCTGGAGGTACATTAAGCATTCACAGGATACAGAAGTAAGTGTCGGCCAGTATAGGCCCTAAAAATTAATCCACATGGGTTTACTTGACAGCAGAGAACTTATTATTTGGTGGCTGGAGGTACATTAGGCATTCACAGGATAAAGAAGTAATTGTTGGCCAGTATAGGCCCCAATAAATAGCCCACATGGGTTTACCTGACAGCTAAGAACGTAGTATTTGGTGGCTGGAGGTACATTAGGCATTCACAGGATAAAGAAGTAAGTGTTGGCCAGTATAGACCAAAAAATTAGACCACATGGGTTTACCTGACAGCAAAGAAGGTAGTATTTGTTGGCTGGAGGTACAGTAGGCATTCACAGGATACAGAAGTAAGTGTCGGCCAGTATAGGCCCCAAAAATTAGCCCACATGGGTTTACCTGACAGCTAAGAAGGAAGTATTTGGTGGCTGGAGGTACATTAGGCATTCACAGGATATAGAAGTAAGTGTCGGCCAATATAGGCCCACAAAAATTAGACCACATGGATTTACCTGACAGCAAAGAACTTATTATTTGGTGGCTGGAGGTACATTAGGCATTCACAGGATACAGAAGTGAGTGTCGGCCAGTATAGCCCCCAAAAAATAGCCCACATGGGTCTACCTGACAGCTAGAAACGTAGTATTTGGTGGCTGGAGGTACATTAGACATTCACAGGATACAGAAGTAAGTGTGGGCCAGTATAGGCCCCAAAAATTATCCAACATGGGTTTACCTGACAGCTAAGAATGTAGTATTTGGTGGCTGGAGGTACATTAGGCATTCACAGGATACAGAAGTAAGTGTGGGCCAGTATAATCCCCAAACATTATCCAACATGGGTTTACCTGACAGCTAAGAACGTAGTATTTGGTGGCTGGAGGTACATTAGGCATTCATAGGATACAGAAGTAAATGTCGGCCAGTATAGGCCCCAAAAATTAGACCACATGGGTTTACCTGACAGCAAAGAACTTATTATTTGGTGGCTGGAGGTACATTAGGCATTCTCAGTTTACAGAAGTAAGTGTCGGCCAGTATATGCCCCAAGAATTAGCCCACATGGGTTTACCTGACAGCTAAGAATGTAGTATTTGGTGGCTGGAGGTGCATTAGGCATTCACAGGATAAAGAAGTAAGTGTCGGCCAGTATAGGCCCTAAAAATTAGCCCACATGGGTTTACCTTACAGCTAAGAACGTAGTATTTGGTGGCTGGAGGTACATTAGGCATTCACAGGATACAGAAGTAAGTGTCGGCCAGCATAGGCCCCAAAAATTAGCCCACCTGGGTTTTCCTGACAGCTAAGAACTTAGTATTTGGTGGCTGGAGATACATTAGGCATTCACAGAATAAAGAAGTAAGTGTTGGCCAGTATAGGCCCAAAATATTAGCCAACCTGGGTTTACCTGACAGCTAAGAACGTAGTATTTGTTGGCTGGAGGTACATTAGGCATTCACAGGATACAGAAGTAAGTGTCGGCCAGTATAGGCCCCAAAAATTAGGCCACCTGGGTTTCCCTGACAGCTAAGAACTTAGTATTTGGTGGCTGGAGATACATTAGGCATTCACAGAATAAGGAAGTAAGTGTCGGCCAGTATAGGCCCCAAATATTAGCCCACATGGGGTTACCTGATAGCTAAGAACGTATTATTTGGTGGCTGGAGGTACATTAGGCATTCACAGGATAAAGAAGTAAGTGTCGGCCAGTATAGGCCCCAAAAATTAGCCCACATAGGTTTACCTGACAGCAAAGAATGTATTATTTGGTGGCTGGAGGTACATTAGGCATTCACAGGATATAGAAGTGTCGGCCAGTATAGGCCCCAAAAATTAGCCCACATAGGTTTACCTGACAGCTAAGAAAGTAGTATTTGGTGGCTGGAGGTACATTAGGCATTCACAGGATAAAGAAGTAAGTGTCGGCCAGTATAGGTCCCAAAAATTAGCCCCCGTGGGTTTACCTGACAGCAAAGAAGATATTATTTTGTGGCTGGAGATACATTAGGCATTCACAGTATACAGAAGTAAGTTTCAGCCAGTATAGGCCTCAAGTATTAGCCCACATGGGTTTACCTGACAGCAAAGAACGTAGTATTTGGTGGCTGGAGGTACATTAGGCATTCACAGGATACAGAAATAAGTGTCGGCCAGTATAGGCCCCAAAAATTAGCCCACATGGGTTTACCTGACAGCTAAGAATGTAGTATTAGGTGGCTGGAGGTACATTAGGCATTCACAGGATACAGAAGTAAGTGTCGGCCAGGGTAGGCCCCAAAAATTAGACCACATGGGTTTACCTGACAGCAAAGAAGGTAGTATTTGGTGGCTGGAGGTACAGTAGGCATTCAAAGGATACAGAAGTAAGTGTCGGCCAGTATAGGCCCCATAAATTAGCCCACATGGGTTTACCTGACAGCTAAGAACTTAGTATTTGGTGGCTGGAGGTACATTAGGCATTCACAGAATAAAGAAGTAAGTGTCAGCCAGTATAGGCCCCAAAAATTAGCCCACATGGGTTTACCTGACATTTAAGAATGTAGTATTTGGTGGCTGGAGGTACATTAAGCATTTACAGGATACTGAAGTAAGTGTCGGCCAGTATAGGCCCCAAAAATTAGCCCACGTGGGTTTACCTGTTAGCAAAGAACGTATTATTTGGGGGCTGGAGGTACATTAGGCATTCACAGGATACAGAAGTAAGTGTCGGCCAGTATAGGCCCCAAGAATTAGCCCACATGGGTTTACCTAACAGCTAAGAAAGTAGTATTTGGTGGCTCGAGGTACAGTAGGCATTCACAGGGTACAGAAGTAAGTGTCTGCCAGTATAGGCCCCAAAAATTAGCCCACATGGGTTTTCCTGACAGCTAAGAAGGAAGTATTTGGTGGCTGCAGGTACATTAGGCATTCACAGGATATAGAAGTAAGTGTAGGCCAGTATAGGCCCCAAAAATTAGACCACGTGGGTTTACCTGACAGCAAAGAACGTAGTATTTGGTGGCTGGAGGTACATTAGTCATTCACAGGATACAGAAGTAAGTGTCGCCAGTATAGGCCCAAAAAATTAGCCCACATGGGTTTACCTGACAGCAAACAACGTAGTATTTGGTGGCTGGAGGTACATTAGGCATTTACAGGATACAGAAGTAAGTTTCGGCCAGTATAGGCCTCAAAAATTAGCCCACATGGGTTTGCCTGACAGCTAAGAACGTAGTATTTTTTTTTCTGGAGGTACATTAGGCATTCACAGAATAAAGAAGTAAGTGTCGGCCAGGGTAGGCCCCAAAAATTAGACCACATGGGTTTACCTGACAGCAAAGAAGGTAGTATTTGGTGGCTGGAGGTACAGTAGGCATTCAAAGGATACAGAAGTAAGTGTCGGCCAGAATAGGCCCCAAAAATTAGCCCACATGAGTTTATCTAACAGCTAAGAATGTAGTATTTGGTGGCTGGAGGTACATTAAGCATTCACAGTATACAGAAGTAAGTGTCGGCCAGTATAGGCCCCAAAAATTAGCACACATGGGTTTACCTGACAGCAAAGAACGTATTATTTGGGGGCTGGAGGTACATTAGGCATTCACAGGATACAGAAGTAAGTGTCGGCCAGTATAGGCCCCAAGAATTAGCCCACATGGGTTTACCTAACAGCTAAGAAAGTAGTATTTGGTGGCTGGAGGTACATTAGGCATTCACAGAATAAAGAAGTAAGTGTCAGCCAGTATAGGCCCCAAAAATTAGCCCACATGGGTTTACCTGACATTTAAGAATGTAGTATTTGGTGGCTGGAGGTACATTAAGCATTTACAGGATACAGAAGTAAGTGTCGGCCAGTATAGGCCCCAAAAATTAGCCCACATGGGTTTACCTGTTAGCAAAGAACGTATTATTTGGGGGCTGGAGGTACATTAGGCATTCACAGGATACAGAAGTAAGTGTCGGCCAGTGTAGGCCCCAAGAATTAGCCCACATGGGTTTACCTAACAGCTAAGAAAGTAGTATTTGGGGGCTCGAGGTACAGTAGGCATTCACAGGGTACAGAAGTAAGTGTCTGCCAGTATAGGCCCCAAAAATTAGCCCGCATGGGTTTACCTGACAGCTAAGAAGGAAGTATTTGGTGGCTGCAGGTACATTAGGCATTCACAGGATATAGAAGTAAGTGTCGGCCAGTATAGGCCCCAAAAATTAGACCACGTGGGTTTACCTGACAGCAAAGAACGTAGTATTTGGTGGCTGGAGGTACATTAGTCATTCACAGGATACAGAAGTAAGTGTCTGCCAGTATAGGCCCCAAAAATTAGCCCACATGGGTTTACCTTACAGCTAAGAACGTAGTATTTGGTGGCTGGAGGGGCATTAGGCATTCACAGGATAAAGAAGTAAGTGTCGGCCAGTATAGGCCCCAAAAATTAGCCCACATGGGTTTACCTTACAGCTAAGAATGTAGTATTTGGTGGCTGGAGGTGCATTAGGCATTCACAGGATAAAGAAGTAAGTGTCACCCATTCCAGGCCCCAAAAATTAGCCCACGTGGGTATACCTGACAGCTAAGAACTTAGTATTTGGTGGCTGGAGGTACATTAGTCATTCACAGGATACAGAAGTAAGTGTCGGCCAGTATAGGCCCAAAAGATTAGCCCACATGGGTTTACCTGACAGCAAACAACGTAGTATTTGGTGGCTGGAGGTACATTAGGCATTTACAGGATACAGAAGTAAGTGTCGGCCAGTATAGGCCTCAAAAATTAGCCCACATGGGTTTGCCTGACAGCTAAGAACGTAGTATTTTTTTTTCTGGAGGTACATTAGGCATTCACAGAATAAAGAAGTAAGTGTCGGCCAGTATAAGCCCCAAAAATTAGCCCACATGGGTTTACCTGACAGCTAAGAAGGTAGTATTTGGTGGCTGGAGGTACATTAGCCATTCACAGGATAAAGAAGTAAGTGTCGGCCAGTATAGGCCCAAAAATTAGATCACATGGGTAGGGTTGAGCAAACCCAGACTGTATTGTTCGGGATCGTACCGGACTTTTGAGTATTTCGTACCCTGACATGGACCCGAACATTTCACTGTATGTTCAGGATACTGTCCGCTGTTTGGTATGTTTTGGCGCGGTTTTAATGGCGCGGTTTCAACAGGTGCAAGGACGCCAATCAGCAAGCGTTTAACTAGTGTGCCCTTAGAAGCCATCACAGCCATGTCTACTAATGGCATGGCTGTGATTGGCCAGTGCAGCATGTGACCCAGCCTCTTTACAAGATGGAGTCATGTAGCGCCGCGCTTCACTCTGCCCAAACTATACTATGGAGAGGTTCCTGATGCTGCTGCTGAGGGAGAGATAGGAGATTATTGTAGGGGCAGGCTGGAGATTGCTTTTAGGGAAAGAATAGGAAGAATCTTCTTTAACCACTTCAATACATGGGCACTTTCACCCCCTTCCTGCCCAGGCCAATTTTCCCCTTTTAGCGCTGTTGCATTTTGAATGACAATTGCGCGGTCATGCAACACTATACCTAAACCAAATTTATGTCATTTTCCCCCCACAAATAGAGCTTTCTTTTGGTGGTATTTGATCACCGCAAGGTTTTTTCTTTTTTGCTAAACAAATAAAAAAAAATGACCGAAAAGTTTGAAAAAAAAAAAGTTTTTTTGTTTATGTTATACAATTTTGTAAATAAATAAGTTTTTTCCTGCACTGATGAGCACTGATGAGACTGCACTGACAGGCACTGATGAGGAGGCACTGATGGTGTGGCACTGATGGGGTGGCACTGATAGACGACACTGATAGGCGGCACTGATAGGCGGCACTGATATGCACTGATATGTGGCACTGATAGGTAGCACTGATATGCAGCATTGGTGGGCACTGATAGGCGGCACTGCTGGGCACTGATAGGCGGCATTGATGGGCACTGATAGGTGGCACTGATGGGCACTGGTAGGTGGCACTGATGGGCACTAATGGGCACTGATATGCGGCACTGGTGGGCACTGATGGGCACTAATAGGCGGCACTGATCGGCACTAATGGGCACTGGTGGGCAATAATGGGCACTGGTGGGCGACACTGATAGATTGCAATGATGGGCACTGGAGGGCAGCACTGATAGGGAGGGCACTGGCGGGCAGCACTGATGGGAAGGGCAATGGGGGGCTCCCTGATCCCTGATTGCCATCCCTGGTGGCCATAGTGGGCATCCCTGGGGTCATGGGTGGGCATCCCTGGTGGTTCTAGTGGCACCCCCCCCCCGAGGGTCTGTACTGGTAATCAATAATCTGATTACCAGTGCCGACCCCCCCCTGTCAGGGGAGCCGCTGATCGGTGCTCCTTTACAAGTGCCTGTCAGGCACGTACTGAGGAAAGCCGATCAACGGCTCTTCCTGTTTACTATGTGACCAGCCGTGATTGGACACGGCTGGTCACATGGTAAAGAGCCTACGTCAGTAGGCTCTTTACCGAGATCGGAGATGCAGGGAGTCAGACTGACAACTCGCATCAACGTTCGCCGCTCTGTGCCGCGCCGCGTATTATCCTGCCGCCATCATATGACGTCCGGTCAGGATAATACAACCACATTCCCGCCGTCATTCTGCTATAGGGCGGGTAGGATGTGGTTAATCAGACATCGATATACATTGATTTTTTTGTGTGGGGGTGCAGTGCACGATCTTTTTGCCTGGAGGGAGAGATAGGAGATTATTGTAGGGTCAGGCTGGAGATTGCTTTGAGGGAAAGAATAGGAAGAATCTTCTTTAATCAGACAGCGATCTACACTGATTGAATTGTGTGGGGGTGCAGTGCACGATCTTTATGCCCTGACCTGAGCCCAGGGAGGAGGAGAAAGGAGAAAAAAAACTTTTATTAGTCTGTTAGGTGGGCGGCGTGCGATGTGTAGCAGACATTTAATGCAAGCTCAGTGCATATGTGTCTGCTTAATCTGAATTTAAAAAAGAAAAAAACTTTTTTCCTTCATATTTTACTTTGACATACAGGGCCTAATTCAGTATAAGTTTGGAGTAGAGCTGCTCACTTCTCCAGAAATAACTCCAGCCTAAACTCATTGCATCCTAATTAGGTAAGTGGCTGGAGTTAAACCATCAACTAGATGCTTTAATGAATTTGGAGTTGGAGTTAACTTAGACTGAATTCGGGTTTGGAGTTAACTTAGGCTGAATTTGAGTTTGGAGTTAACCAAATTCCCTTTGTGTTTTTCATAAAAGGAAATTTGTCTATTCTGAATCACTATTACACAGCAATGTCATCTATTATGGTTTATTTTAATTTTAAGGTATAGTTATGTATCTTATGTAAGGGTGTATGTAGTTCCGCGCTTAGGATGGGGGGTATATATGTACAAGAACACACCGCACCTAGCTGCTGCCCACTTCAAAAATGCGACCCTGGAGTGGGAGCACTTGAAAAAATATATAAAGGAGGAAGGAAGTGATTGGCGCTGCCTGGTGGGGTGTTATGGGAATATATACGTAGGGTACTATGCTTCTAATAGGATATCCTATAGAAGCCTGTGTGATAATTTAATACTAAAATCTGTGTCTAATCAACTA
Organism: Pelophylax lessonae; assembly: GCF_965119305.1. Lineage (NCBI taxonomy): Eukaryota > Metazoa > Chordata > Amphibia > Anura > Ranidae > Pelophylax > Pelophylax lessonae. The sequence continues at coordinate 511,033,717 of NC_138770.1, read as the reverse complement.
AAAACCTGGTAAATGGCAGACCTGTGTAAAACCAGAGCGGGTCTATGTGTAATTTCTAAAAATGAAATAAAACCCTATATACATAGCATCAATAAATAAATATCATACGTACAAAATGTGCAAAGAGAGGTGCAAAAAGTGAATTCAAAAGGTGAAGTGCTAGACAAGTAAAATCAAATCAAAATTGGTCCAATGTGATCCAGTGATAAATATGTAACCATAAAATGACAATTGGTAAGTATACTGTAAAAATTCTTAATAAATATAAATCAAATAACTAATAACGTATATGACCCAAAAGTGACAATTAATAAGTATGCTATTAAAAGTGCCAATAAATATAAGTGGAAAAAATGAATGAATGAATGAATAAATAAATAATTCCCAATAAATAAATAAATAGGTGCAAAATAGTGCAAAAGTAGGCCAATACTTTAGTGAATATATCCGTGCCAAACTAGCGGTACCAAAATGAAAAAGTACTGACAAAAGGGTCAGTTAAGATGATCCAACCAAATAAAAGTGCCGTCTCGGTGGTTTAAAAGTCCAAAAAGAGTCCTAAATAAGTGAAGTCCATATATGGTGGTTTTGAAGTGCTCTTTTCTCTATGCCCAAAGAATGGTGGGTGGGCAGAAGGAAAAAGTGTTCCCCTAAGCCTGGGGTCCTGCGCTTACCAGATTCCCTTACCCCTACAGGGGTAAACAGCGGGTCGATTATTAGGGGATCGCTCCCACACACTGGCAATCAGGATCTCCTGTTCAATTTTTGTTGTACAATTTTCTGATAGATTAACCACAAACCACATAATGTGATGTCAAAGCTAAACAACACTTTCACTTGTATCCAATTAGGCAGGCCTTTGTACTACATACTTGAAGGTAAATTTCAAGAAAATTGGACAGAAAATTGTAAGAAAATTGGATCATGTATGGCCATACACACTATAAGGTTTTCTGAAGACTTTTTCCTTCAGATTTACCTTTTCTATGTAGTGCAAGGGCCTGCCAGATTGCATACAAATTGAAAGTGTTTAGGTTTGACCTCATATTATCTGGTTTTGGTAAATCTAAAGGAAAAAATCTTCAGAAAATCTTATAGTGTGTATGGCCCATTAGTCTAAATAAAAAAAGCCACTTTGTGCTCATTCTGAGATTATTGAAAGCATTTCCTATGTGTGTTGACTTGATGTAGTAATTTTTTATATATATATCTATATATCTTTTTTTTTTTTTTTTTTTTGGGTTGTTGAATTCTGAGTTCTGGGGTTGCAATGTTCAATCAATTTGCAAATTCTCAGATTTGCAAGCTCAAACACTGCTATTTTTCAGAGTGTAATGTGGCTCTATATAGGAAGCAACACTAATATGGCTCCCCACTCAACAAATATATTAATTTCACACATATACAATGTTTTATTTTTGGGGTGTTGCTTGTCATATATAACAACAGACAGTTGTAGGTAGTTCAGGGATTTGAACACCCAAATACATTGTTGCATGGCAGCTGTGCTAACCACTTAGATATTTTGGTCAGTTTATTTAATCAAGCTCAAGCTCAATACATATTTGCAACATTTTTGCAAAACACAATTTACACAAACATAATCACTTTGTTACATTTATTTCATAATATATGCCACTGATAGTTTCTTAGCCTATCAATTTAAGTTTAAAATACTAATTTTCCACAGAAATAAATGTTTTAAACACCTATATATAATTTCCAGCATGCAGGATTATTTTTAAAAATTTGTTGATTTTATACAGTTTCACTAAACTAGGTTAATTATATGGGAATTGTAGTCTCTGAGGTTTTTTTTTTTTCTTTCTTGTTATCTTTATACCAAGCATACATGCACTGGCACCTTAAGAGCCCATTCACATTGAGGCGACACGACTTCGGGGGGTGACCTGTGAAGTCACGTGCACCGCTGTGCACTGCGACTTGCAGAGACTTCACATACTGGAAGTCTATGCAAGTCGCTCCGAGGTCGCCCCAAAGTGGTACAGGACCCTTTTTCTAAGTCGGAGTGACTTGTGTCGCTCCTATTAGAACGGGTCCTGTACTACTCAATGGACCGCGACATACCGCGACTTGTCAGGCTGACAAGTTGCCTGACAAGTCGCGCTAATGTGAATGGGATCTAAAAATTAATATAGTTTGATTCAATTAGTCCATCAAAAAATTTTAATAAATAAAAATTATTTGAGCTTGAATTGGGTCTAAATAGAATATATATATAATTTTTTTTTTTTAAAGTACAAATCACACATGCTTTGAAAAAAATGTCATTAGCTTTAGGTAGTTAAGTGGTTAGCACCGCTGCCTTGCAACAGTGTATTTGGGTGTTCAAATCCCTGAACTACCTACAACTGTATGTTGTTATATATGACAAGCAACACTAATACGGCTTCTCCCCAAAAATGAAACATTGTATATGTGTGAAATTAAAATATTTTTGGGGTTGGTTAGATATAGGAAGTAACAATAATATATAGTTTTTTGCATATATATATATATATATATATATATATATATATATATATATATATATACACATATGCAAAAAAACATATATTATTGTTACATTCTATATCTAACCAACCCAAAAATATATTAATTTCACACATATACAATGTTTAATTTTCGGGGAGGAGCCGTGTTAGTGTTCCTTTTCATATATATATATATATATATATATATATATATATATATATATATATATACACATAGGCAAATCAATAAATAAAACATATATATATATATATATATATATATATATATATATATATATATATACATATAATTATTTTTGGGTATCTATCTATCTATCTATCTATCTATCTATCTATCTATCTATATATATATATATATATATATATATATATATACATATATACATATATATGTGTGTGTGTTTTTATATATATATATATATATACACACACACATATATATATATTTATGTATAGATATATATTTTTTTGTGATTCATATATATATATATATATATATATATATATATATATATATATATATATATATATATATATAGACATACATAGATATGTGCAAAAAAAAAATAATTAAAAAAAAAAAATAATTTATTAGCGCCGGAATAGCGCCGTTTTACCGCGAATTTGCGGCGGTATTTGCCGCAAATTCAATAAAACTCCCACTAACGTTTTCAAAAACGTTATTTTCAGCCTTGTTTTTGGTTTGGAGCATGCTCACATGGGCTATCTGCCAGAAATTCACTCTGGAGCTATATTTGCATTTTACCCTTTTATTAATATCTTTTTTTCTACTTAACACTTTCACACAGTTTAAAAGCAGTTTAGCTCAAAATCATATAACACATCTTTCCCACACATTTTTTATTTTTTTCCTGCCATATTTTGTGATTTTGAAAAAATTAGTCCACCTTTTAGCTGGACTGTTTTTAAGTCCAGTCCTGACATTAGTTGATCTTAATGAATCTCACAGTTGGCGTTATTTTCCGCCCGCCGTTCTTTGAATACCAATTTCAGACTTAAAAATTCGCCGGTTCGCAAAATCCCGCCGAAACGCCAATTCGCCGTACTATGAATCAGGCCCACAGTGTTTAGACACAGCTTTTTCTAATCTGCACTTCAAAAAGCACCAATTAAGGGGACAATTATTTTTCAGATTTTCGTTCATACGTTACAGTGAGATACACCCTTTGCATACGGTCGTATTATTCTGCTTTGCAATAAAAACCCATTTAGGGGAAAAAAATAAATTGCAGCCTAGTCTACATATGGTACAGTGAGATACACCATTTGCATACTGTTGTTGTATTCCGCTTTGCAATAAAAACCCATTTAGGGGAAAAACATTTAATTGCGGCCTAGTCTGCATATGTTACAGTGAGATACACCCATTGCATACTGTTGTTGTATTCCGCTTTGCAATAAAAACCCATTTAGAGGGGGAAAAAAAAATTGCAGCCTAGTCTGCATATGATACAGTGAGATACACCCTTTGCATACTGTTGTTGTATTCCTATTTGCAATAAAAAACCCATTTAGGGGGAAAAAAAATGTAATTTCGGCATAGTCTGCATATGTTACAGTGAGATACACCCTTTGCATACTGTTGTATTCCGCTTTGCAATAAAAACCCATTTAGGGGAAAAAAGTTGAATTGCAGCCTAGTCTGCATATGTTACAGTGAGATACACCCTTTGCATACTGTTGTTGTATTCCCCTTTGCAATAAAAACCCATTTCAGGGAAAAAAATGTAATAGCGCCCTAGTCTGCATATGTTACAGTGAGATACACCCTGTACATACTGTTGTTGTATTCCGCTTTGCAATAAAAACCCATTTAGGGGATAAAAATTTAATTGCGGCCTAGTCTGCATATGTTACAGTGAGATACACCCTTTGGATACTGCTGTTGTATTCCGCTTATCAATAAAAACCCATTTTGGGGAAGATCCAAAATTCGATAAATATGAGGAGAAGGTCAAATAAGGGACGTGGCCTGGGTTGTGGTGTTGCTGGTGGAGCTCCTGTTGCAAGGAGAGGATGTGGTCAATCTGTGCCAGCTACACGCACAGGTGAACACCTTTCTCAGCTGTGAGTAGGCGACAGAACCTGCAGCAGTATTCGGCAGGGCCTAATGTGCCTCGACTCTGTTAGCATGGTTTCCCAGGGCCATCCACCTAGCCCTGCCCCAGAAGTGGAAGAGATTGAGTGCACCGATGCCCAACCACTTATGTCTCCAGATGAGTACATGGGAGGACCATCGCAGCACGTCTAGGATGATGACGAAACACAGGTGCCAACTGCTGCGCAATTCCGAATTGTGGAGACCGACAAGGGTTGCAGGGGTGAAGACTGGGTGGAAGACGATGTGGAGGACGATGAGGTCCTCGACCCCAAATGGAATGAACGTCATGCAGGTGATCTGAGTGGTTTGGAGTAAGAGGCGGTGGTCGCACAGAGCCACCAGCACAGCAGAAGAGGAAGCAGGGTGCAAAAGCGGAGCGGCCGTGCCCTAGACACTACGCCTGCTACTGCCCTACCCAGCAAGGGACCGAGCACACCAAAGCCAGCTCAAAGGAGTTCCCTAGCGTGGCAGTTCTTCAGACAATGTGATGATGACAGGACACAAGTGGTTTGCACGCTGTGAAATCAGAGCCTGAAGCGAGGCATAAACCTTCTCAACCTCAGCACAACCTGCATGACCAGGCATCTAAGTGCAAAGCACGAGCTGCAGTGGAGTGCACACCTCAAAAACCAAGAAAGGTCTCTGGCTCCTCCTGCTTCCTCTTCTGCTGCTGCACTCGGCCTCTTCATCCACCTCTGTAGTGACAGTGGCACCTGCCACCCCGCAAACAGAGGATCCACCAGCAACACCACCACCTGGGTCACCAACAACCATCTCCACAATGTCCCGTGGAAGCATTCAGGAAGTACCCCCTACCCACCCGCGATCCCTGGCCCTTAATGCCAGCATTTCAAAATTCCTGGCCTTTGAAATGCTGGCATTCCGGCTGGTGGAGATGCAGAGTTTTAAAAGCCTTATGGCGGTGGCTGTCCCAAAGTACGTCGGGCCCAGCCACCACTACTTTTCGCAAGCCATTCCTTCCCTGCACAACCAAGTGGGTGACAAAATCAGGTGTGCACCCACTTGGCACAATGCCATCTGTGGCAAGGTCCACCTAACTACGGATATGTGGACAAGTATTCACAGTCAGGGACATTATATCTCCCTAACAGCACACTGGGTAAATGCAGTGGCGGCTGGGCCTGAGGCAGATAGCAGTTTGGCGCATGACCTTCAACCACCGAGGATTGCAGGGCGCTTTAGTTTGCCTCCTGTTCCTAACTCCTCCTACTCCGCTTCCTCATCCTCTACCGACTCCTCTTCCAGTCAGCGTAAAACCTTCACATCCAACTTCAGCACAGCCAGGGGTAAATGACAGCAGGCAGTTTTAAAGCTTGCCTGTTTGGGGAAAAAACCACACACAGCGCAGGAGTTGTGGAGGGGCATTGAACAGCAGACCGATGAGTGGTTGCTGCCAGTGAGCCTCAAGCCCGGCCTGGTGGTGTGCGATAACGGGAAAAATCTCGTAGCAGCTCTGGGCCTAGCCGGTTTGACACACATCCCTTACCTGGGGGGCAAGCCAACAGTTCCATTGCAAATTGTGCAAGTTCTGGCCAGAGGTCAAGCCTGCCCACCAAGTAGTCTAGGGTTTTATCACTCCTCAGAGCATCCACATTGGCCGTTAACCAGATGTAGTCAGAAATCTGTCAGTCTAGGCCTTCCCTGATGCTGGATCTGGAGTACAGCTGTCGATGGGTCGGCTGAAAGAACGATCTCATATCTGAAGTGACCAAGACATCTTCAAACCGCCCTCTTCTTGCAGGCGCTGTTGGATTGCTACCCGCAACTCGCTCTCTGTGACTGGAAATTCTCCTGCCAGCGCACGCAAAAGCAGAATGCAGCATTTACCGTAGCAAGGCCTGGAAGTGCTGCATTCTGACCGCCCTCTGTGATTGTGGTAACATTTCCGCCATTTTTTGTTTGTACCGGGGGTCTAAGTACGTTGCCACCCAGTACTGGTCGTTGGCCTTTATGCTTTTTATACGGGGTTCCCCTTAAAACACTGGAGCATGAAGGCCCCATTAACACTAAACTGGAAGCGGTGTAGTGGCCTGATTCCAGCACATCATCCAGGATAAAGTCGTCCTTGTTCTCCTCCCCCCATCCACGGATAACCCCAGGGATCCCAGAAAGGTTTAAAGCATGCTCTTCTTGCTCCTCCTCTGACTCCTCTCCAGACTCCTGTTGTTGACTTGTCTCAGATGGAGTAGCACCCAATGGGAATTCATCCAACATTGCGACTTCCTCATCTTCCTGCTTCTCGACGGCTTGATCAATGACACGACGCAATGCATGCTCCAGAAAAAAGGCGTAAGGTACGATGTCACTGATGGCACCCTGGCCATGACTGGGCAGTTTGGTGATCTCATCGAATGGCTGCATGCGTCGCACATGAGCAGCCACTGGCGAGGTGAAAAAAAACAAGCTCCCCAGAACCTGTCCTGCCGCAGAGTTTGTACAGGTAGTCATTAACTGCACATTTCTGCTGGAGCAGCCTATCAAGCATATGCAACGTTGAGTTCCATTGCGTTGGACAGTCACAAATAAGATGCCTGACGGGCGGGTAGTGTCGCCGCTGAATGTCAGCAAGGCGAGCCATCGCTGTGTAAGATCTTCTGAAATGGCCCGAGATTTTCCTGGCCTGCTGCAAGACGTCCTGGACCCCAGGCTATTTGGCAACGAATCGCTGCATGACCAAGTTCAGGACGTGTGCCATGCATGGCACGTGTGTTATTTTGCCCTGTTTTAGCGCGCTCAGCAGATTGGCACCATTGTCGCACAACTCTATACCAACTGTCAAATTGAGCGTTGTCAGCCACTGATCTGCCTGTGGACGCAAAGCTGAAAGGAGTGCAGGACCAATGTGGCTCTTGGCTTCCAGGCACAACAGACGGAGCACAGCATGGCAACGTCTCACCTGGCATGTGGAATAGGTTCTGGGGATCTTAGGCTACGCAGGGGAAGAGACTGTAGCAGCGGGAAAGGAGGAGTCAGCCAAGGAGGAGAGGGAGGATGGAGGAGGAGGAGGATAAGAAGAGGCAGGCCTGCATGCAATCCGTGGCGGTACAACCAAATCTACACGGGTGCCACAGGTTATATGCTTGACGGTCGTCAGAAGGTTCACCCAGTGGGCAGTAAAAGTGAAATACCTTCTCTGCCCATGTTTGCTAGACCATGTGTCTGTGGACAGATGTATCTTGGCACCAACACTGTGCCAGAGATATATTCACTTGCCGCTGAACATAACCATACAGCTCTTGAATGCCCTTCTGCAAGAAATATTTCCTACCTGGGACCTTCCATTAAGGTGTTCCAATGACCACAAATTTATGAAAGGCCTCCAAGTCCACCAGTTGATATGGAAGTAGTTTCTCTGCCTGTCATGTTTTTAAATTACCCTGTGACAAAAGTCTCTAGAGAATCGCAGTATATCTGGAAAAAGGTATATAACACGCAGTATATCTGGAAAAAGGTATATTCAATCTGTGGTATTGGGGGCCACAGGTTTATCACACCAGTTCTACAAATAATTGGCCAGTAACTGTTGTCACTGTGTGTAGCACAGTTAACACAGCAAAAGAGGCCAAATTTTTGCAGGACTAAAATACAATCTTAGAAAAGTATAATGTTAAATAACACCCCACTTAAATATGTGGTATTGGGAGGCCACTGGTTTATCACACCAGTTGTTAAAAAAATTGGCCAGTGAGTTTGGGACTGTGTGTATCAGACTTAACGCAGCAAAAGAGGCAATATTGTTGCAGGACACAAATACACTTATGAAAGTATACTCAGATAACACCCCACTTCAATATGTTGTATTGGAGGGGCCACTGGTTTATCACATTAGTTGTTCAAAAAATTGGCCAGTGAGTTTGGCACTGTGTGTATCAGACTTAACGCAGCAAAAGAGGCAATATCATTGCAGGACACAAATACACTGATGAAATTATACTCAGATAACACCCCACTTCAATATGTGGTATTGGGGGGCCACTGGTTTATTACACCAGTTGTTCAAAAAAATTGGCCAGTGAGTTTGGCACTGTGTGTATCAGACTTAACGTAGCAAAAGAGGCAATATTGTTGCAGGACACAAATACACTTATGAAAGTATACTCAGATAACACCCCACTTCAATATGTGGTATTGGGGGGCCACTGGTTTATCACACCAGTTGTTCAAAAAATTGGCCAGTGAGTTTACCACTGTGTGTATCAGACTTAACACAGCAAAAGAGGCAATATTGTTGCAGGACACAAATACACTTATGAAAGTATACTCAGATAACACCCCACTTTAATATGTGGTATTGGGGGGCCACTGGTTTATCACCCCAGTTGTTCAAAAAATTGGCCAGTGAGTTTGGCACTGTGTGTTAATAGACTTAACGTAGCAAAAGAGGCAATATTGTTGCAGGACACAAATACACTTTTGAAAGTATACTCAGATAACACCCCACTTCAATATGTGGTATTGGGGGGCCACTGGTTTATCACACCAGTTGTTCAAAAAATTGGCCAGTGAGTTTGGCACTGTGTATCAGACTTAACGCAGCAAAAGAGGCAATATTGTTGCACTACACAATCCACTTATGAAAGTATACTCAGATAACACCCCACTTCAATATGTGGTATTGGGGGGCCACAGGTTTATTACACCAGTTCTACAAATAATTGGCCAGTAACTGTTGTCACTGTGTGTAGCAGAGTTAACACAGCAAAAGAGGCCACATTTTTGCAGGACTAAAATACACTCTTAGAAAAGTATACTGTTAAAAAACACCCATCTTCAATATGTGGTATTGGGGGGGCCACTGGTCTATCACACCAGTTGTTCAAAAAATTGGCCAGTGAGTTTGGCACTGTGTGTATCAGACTTAACGCAGCAAAAGAGGCAATATCGTTGCAGGACACAAATACACTGATGAAATTATACTCAGATAACACCCCACTTCAATATGTGGTATTGGGGGGCCACTGGTTTATCACACCAGTTGTTCAAAAAATTGGCCAGTGAGTTTGGCACTGTGTGTATCAGACTTAACGTAGCAAACAAGGCAATATTGTTGCAGGACACAAATACACTTTTGAAAGTATACTCAGATAACACCCCACTTCAATATGTGGTATTGGGGGGCCACTGGTTTATCACACCAGTTGTTCAAAAAATTGGCCAGTGAGTTTGGCACTGTGTGTATCAGACTTAATGTAGCAAAAGAGGCAATATTGTTGCAGGACACAAATACACTTTTGAAAGTACACTCAGATAACACCCCACTTCAATATGTGGTATTGGGGGGCCACAGGTTTATTACACCAGTTCTACAAATAATTGGCCAGTAACTGTTGTCACTGTGTGTAGCAGAGTTAACACAGCAAAAGAGGCCACATTTTTGCAGGACTAAAATACACTCTTAGAAAAGTATACTGTTAAAAAACACCCATCTTCAATATGTGGTATTGAGGGGCCACTGGTCTATCACACCAGTTGTTCAAAAAATTGGCCAGTGAGTTTGGCACTGTGTGTAGCAGAGTTAACACAGCAAAAGAGGCAATATTGTTGCAGGACACAAATACACTTGTAAAAGTATACTCAGATAACACCCCACTTCAATATGTGGTATTGGGGGGGCCACTGGTTTATTACACCAGTTGTTCAAAAAAAATTGGCCAGTGAGTTTGGCACTGTGTGTATCAGACTTAACGTAGCAAAAGAGGCAATATTGTTGCAGGACACAAATACACTTATGAAAGTATACTCAGATAACACCCCACTTCAATATGTGGTATTGGGGGGCCACTAGTTTATCACACCAGTTGTTCAAAAAATTGCCCAGTGAGTTTGCCACTGTGTGTATCAGACTTAACACAGCAAAAGAGGCAATATTGTTGCAGGACACAAATACACTTATGAAAGTATACTCAGATAACACCCCACTTTAATATGTGGTATTGGGGGGCCACTGGTTTATCACACCAGTTGTTCAAAAAATTGGCCAGTGAGTTTGGCACTGTGTGTATCAGACTTAACGTAGCAAACGAGGCAATATTGTTGCAGGACACAAATACACTTTTGAAAGTATACTCAGATAGCACCCCACTTCAATATGTGGTATTGGGGGGCCACTGGTTTATCACACCAGTTGTTCAAAAAATTGGCCAGTGAGTTTGGCACTGTGTGTATCAGACTTAACGTAGCAAAAGAGGCAATATTGTTGCAGGACACAAATACACTTTTGAAAGTACACTCAGATAACACCCCACTTCAATATGTGGTATTGGGGGGCCACAGGTTTATTACACCAGTTCTACAAATAATTGGCCAGTAACTGTTGTCACTGTGTGTAGCAGAGTTAACACAGCAAAAGAGGCCACATTTTTTGCAGGACTAAAATACACTCTTAGAAAAGTATACTGTTAAAAAACACCCATCTTCAATATGTGGTATTGGGGGGCCACTGGTCTATCACACCAGTTGTTCAAAAAATTGGCCAGTGAGATTGGCACTGTGTGTAGCAGAGTTAACACAGCAAAAGAGGCAATATTGTTGCAGGACACAAATACACTTGTAAAAGTATACTCAGATAACACCCCACTTCAATATGTGGTATTGGGGGGCCACTGGTTTATTACACCAGTTGTTCAAAAAAAATGGCCAGTGAGTTTGGCACTGTGTGTATCAGACTTAACGCAGCAAAAGAGGCAATATTGTTGCACTACACAATCCACTTATGAAAGTATACTCAGATAACACCCCACTTCAATATGTGGTATTGGGGGGCCACAGGTTTATTACACCAGTTCTACAAATAATTGGCCAGTAACTGTTGTCACTGTGTGTAGCAGAGTTAACACAGCAAAAGAGGCCACATTTTTGCAGGACTAAAATACACTCTTAGAAAAGTATACTGTTAAAAAACACCCATCTTCAATATGTGGTATTGGGGGGGCCACTGGTCTATCACACCAGTTGTTCAAAAAATTGGCCAGTGAGTTTGGCACTGTGTGTATCAGACTTAACGCAGCAAAAGAGGCAATATCGTTGCAGGACACAAATACACTGATGAAATTATACTCAGATAACACCCCACTTCAATATGTGGTATTGGGGGGCCACTGGTTTATCACACCAGTTGTTCAAAAAATTGGCCAGTGAGTTTGGCACTGTGTGTATCAGACTTAACGTAGCAAACAAGGCAATATTGTTGCAGGACACAAATACACTTTTGAAAGTATACTCAGATAACACCCCACTTCAATATGTGGTATTGGGGGGCCACTGGTTTATCACACCAGTTGTTCAAAAAATTGGCCAGTGAGTTTGGCACTGTGTGTATCAGACTTAATGTAGCAAAAGAGGCAATATTGTTGCAGGACACAAATACACTTTTGAAAGTACACTCAGATAACACCCCACTTCAATATGTGGTATTGGGGGGCCACAGGTTTATTACACCAGTTCTACAAATAATTGGCCAGTAACTGTTGTCACTGTGTGTAGCAGAGTTAACACAGCAAAAGAGGCCACATTTTTGCAGGACTAAAATACACTCTTAGAAAAGTATACTGTTAAAAAACACCCATCTTCAATATGTGGTATTGAGGGGCCACTGGTCTATCACACCAGTTGTTCAAAAAATTGGCCAGTGAGTTTGGCACTGTGTGTAGCAGAGTTAACACAGCAAAAGAGGCAATATTGTTGCAGGACACAAATACACTTGTAAAAGTATACTCAGATAACACCCCACTTCAATATGTGGTATTGGGGGGGCCACTGGTTTATTACACCAGTTGTTCAAAAAAAATTGGCCAGTGAGTTTGGCACTGTGTGTATCAGACTTAACGTAGCAAAAGAGGCAATATTGTTGCAGGACACAAATACACTTATGAAAGTATACTCAGATAACACCCCACTTCAATATGTGGTATTGGGGGGCCACTAGTTTATCACACCAGTTGTTCAAAAAATTGCCCAGTGAGTTTGCCACTGTGTGTATCAGACTTAACACAGCAAAAGAGGCAATATTGTTGCAGGACACAAATACACTTATGAAAGTATACTCAGATAACACCCCACTTTAATATGTGGTATTGGGGGGCCACTGGTTTATCACACCAGTTGTTCAAAAAATTGGCCAGTGAGTTTGGCACTGTGTGTATCAGACTTAACGTAGCAAACGAGGCAATATTGTTGCAGGACACAAATACACTTTTGAAAGTATACTCAGATAGCACCCCACTTCAATATGTGGTATTGGGGGGCCACTGGTTTATCACACCAGTTGTTCAAAAAATTGGCCAGTGAGTTTGGCACTGTGTGTATCAGACTTAACGTAGCAAAAGAGGCAATATTGTTGCAGGACACAAATACACTTTTGAAAGTACACTCAGATAACACCCCACTTCAATATGTGGTATTGGGGGGCCACAGGTTTATTACACCAGTTCTACAAATAATTGGCCAGTAACTGTTGTCACTGTGTGTAGCAGAGTTAACACAGCAAAAGAGGCCACATTTTTTGCAGGACTAAAATACACTCTTAGAAAAGTATACTGTTAAAAAACACCCATCTTCAATATGTGGTATTGGGGGGCCACTGGTCTATCACACCAGTTGTTCAAAAAATTGGCCAGTGAGATTGGCACTGTGTGTAGCAGAGTTAACACAGCAAAAGAGGCAATATTGTTGCAGGACACAAATACACTTGTAAAAGTATACTCAGATAACACCCCACTTCAATATGTGGTATTGGGGGGCCACTGGTTTATTACACCAGTTGTTCAAAAAAAATGGCCAGTGAGTTTGGCACTGTGTGTATCAGACTTAACGTAGCAAAAGAGGCAATATTGTTGCAGGACACAAATACACTTATGAAAGTATACTCAGATAACACCCCACTTCAATATGTGGTATTGGGGGGCCACTGGTTTATCACACCAGTTGTTCAAAAAATTGGCCAGTGAGTTTGGCACTGTGTGTATCAGACTTAACGTAGCAAACGAGGCAATATTGTTGCAGGACACAAATACACTTTTGAAAGTATACTCAGATAACACCCCACTTCAATATGTGGTATTGGGGGGCCACTGGTTTATCACACCAGTTGTTCAAAAAATTGGCCAGTGAGTTTGGCACTGTGTGTATCAGACTTAACGTAGCAAAAGAGGCAATATTGTTGCAGGACACAAATACACTTTTGAAAGTACACTCAGATAACACCCCACTTCAATATGTGGTATTGGGGGGCCACAGGTTTATTACACCAGTTCTACAAATAATTGGCCAGTAACTGTTGTCACTGTGTGTATCAGAGTTAACACAGCAAAAGAGGCCACATTTTTGCAGGACTAAAATACACTCTTAGAAAAGTATACTGTTAAAAAACACCCATCTTCAATATGTGGTATTGGGGGGCCACTGGTCTATCACACCAGTTGTTCAAAAAATTGGCCAGTGAGTTTGGCACTGTGTGTAGCAGAGTTAACACAGCAAAAGAGGCAATATTGTTGCAGGACACAAATACACTTGTAAAAGTATACTCAGATAACACCCCACTTCAATATGTGGAATTGGGGGGCCACTGGTCTATCACACCAGTTGTTCAAAAAATAGGCCAGTGAGTTTGGCACTGTGTATAGTAGAGTTAACACAGCAAAAGAGGCAATATTGTTGCAGGACACAAATACACTTGTAAAAGTATACTCAGATAACACCCCACTTCAATATGTGGAATTGGGGTGCCACTGGTCTATCACACCAGTTGTTCAAAAAATAGGCCAGTGAGTTTGACACTGTGTGTATCAGAGTTAACGCAGCAAAAGAGGCAATATTGTTGCAGGACACAAATACACTTAGGAAAGTATACTCAGATAACACCCCGATTCAATCTGTGGTATTGGGGGACCACAGGTTTATTACACCAGTTCTACAAATAATTGGCCAGTAACTGTTGTCTAACTGTTGGGGCCACTGGTCTATCACACCAGTTATAATACATTAAAAGTGGTTTTGTCACTGTTTGTAGTATTGCTGCAGCAACGCTCAGTCACCACACCAGTCACAATGCTGCACAGTGCACAATACAAATCCAGTATAATATGCTTTCTATATTACAAAGTATATTATACCGTGGATTACACCTCTATATAGTGCACTGCACACCTATACCAAATAAATAGCAGCCCTTGAAATGACTTTTGTGGACATTAACAGAGCGATTTGTGTCACTGCCGATCTCGATCTGTCCCTGATGAACACTGCATGCCTGTCCCTAAACTAAAAAGAAAGTGTAGTAGACCTATACCAAATACCAGCCCTCAAAAGGACTTTTGTGGATCTTAACAGAGCTATTTGTGTCTGGCAATCTTTCCCTGATGCGCACAGCCAACCTCTCCCTATGCTTACAAAAAGCAGAATGTGAAATGGCTGCCAGCTCTGGTCTATTTATAAGGTAGGGGGCATGTCCATGTGCTGAAATGCTTCAATTGGCTGTCCCGTTCCACCTGATGGCTGTGTCATGGGTCAAAGTTCTCCCCAATGTAAACTAATATGGCCGCTGCGAACAACATCATGTGTTCGCAAAATTGGCGGGTAGCGAACAAGCAAAATTTGCCGCGAACCGACCGCCGGGCGAACCGCAAGGCCATCCCTATTGAGGACACCATTGATCTTGACTAAATCTCCAACTCTATTTGCAGAAATGCAGCCCCAAACTTGCAAAGAACCTCCACCATGCTTCACTGTTACCTGCAAACACTCATTATTGTACCATTCTCCAGCTTTTCGGGAATAAACTGCCTTTTGCTACAGTGAAATATTTCAAATTTTAACTCATCCGTCAAGAGCACCTGCTGCAATTTTTATGCACCCCGGTTTTTATGTCTTTCTGCGTAGTTAAGTCGCTTAGCCTTGTTTCCATGTCCTATGCGTTTATTTAATGTTAATTTATTAATTTACTCTCCATTTTGTTAATTGATAAAAAATAAACTTTTAACGCCTCTATTTCTGAAAGCATTCTTAATTGACTATATATACGGTATATATTTATATATTGCATATAAAAATGTTCCTATATGCACCCTTGCTTTGGTTTAATTAATAAGTCAAGGACATGTCTAAAGAATTATGTTCATTTTAGTGAAGTTCTTGTCATTTTCTCATTTCTTTTATTACATTTAAATTTCTTTCAATTTTAACACAAAGGAAAACTTTAATTAATTGCAGTAAAATGAATGAATTCCAAAAGAGATGTCTATTTAAAGTTCATAAATGATATGGGAAACCTTATCTATAAAGTACAACCTCTTTCCATATATTCTTTTTATGTTATGAAGAAAAGAGTAAAGTAAAAATAAAGACTTTTATGCCTAAAAATGATAGAGTACTCGTTTTTTTTAAAGGATGAGGGACGTTGCTGCATAATACAAATTTTGTCTCTTTTCGCAATTTAAATGCTGTGATCCATTCTGATGTTTAAGACAAATTTTGAATCTTTAATTTCCCAGATGATCCTTTTAAATTCGTCTTCCTCTCATTTGAATGTTGAAATTCAGATTTAAGTCTGTAAACTGACTAGAGCGCTGAGTCCCTTATGAAATAAATATGAAAGGCTTGTTTGCTCAACTAGCCAATTTGAAACTCTAGGGGGCTTTAGAAGGGGTTATCAAAATCCCACCTGATTTCTCATATTTTGGAAACAACATCTTTTCAAGTTTTCTGGCTGGCAATGTTTTATCTTTACCTCATTTTGCTCAGTTGTAACATATTGATAGTTCTGACTGAACAAGATGAAGTACTAAACAGGCTTTGTATTTGCATGTCTCATCATGCAATCCTTCTTATTCTGCACTTGACACAATGATCTCTCATGAAAAAAATAGGCAGTATTGCTTTTTTTTTAAAATGATGAACTATTAAAGGGACTGTTCTCACTGGTCTGCACAGTAAAGCACAGGGTCTTACCCTACTGGCAGCTGTCAGTTGAAGGTCTCAGAAAGACCTGTGTGATTAGGTACACCCCACTGTGTACTCTGTTTTTCCTTTTTTCTTCCAATTTTATTGAAATGTCAAAGTGACACTTAATACATTTCTATGCTGTTCTTTGATCTGTTTAATATTCAACTGCTATGATGCTGCACATGTGATCAGTTATGACACCAGCTATTGGATGGTTTGACAGTTTGATTAACAGCACAAGCAAATGTGACAGTTAGCAATCCCGGCATGCCGGTAATGCAACTGTTTTCTGAACCTGTTAAATCAATGGGTTTACTTCCGCTTTAAAGCTGAACTCCAGATTTACTATCACTTTAAATTGTTAATTTGTGCCAGATGACACTGAGCTGGGATTTGCAAATAGCTACCTGCCAACAAATTGGTAACCCATCATCCCTTTTGGAGAAAATCCTGGAAATTATCATCCCATGGCTTGTGTTCACATCAACAGTCTCTTGTCTAATCTCATGGTCTTACACAATGAGACTTACAAAGGCTGTCTTTTTCTCCATTCCTCTTCATTATTAACAATGGAAATATTGCTAGGATGGCCAAAGATAACCCCATTTCTAAAGACCTCGTTGTGGGTGGGCAACACCACAAAATTGACCCCTATGCAGACGATATGGTTGCTGTATATTTCATTTCTAACCCTAGACTATCATTATTTTCATACTGCAGGAATTCCACATGTTCGGTCAACAGAAAATTTAAAGTGAACAATAACAAATCAGTAACATTAAATGTGACACTTTCCCAAACCAAACAACAACAGTTCTGCCCATAATTTCCATTTTAATGGGCCCAGGGATATATAACAAACTTAAAGTATATCTGAAGCCAAAACCTTTCATTCTGGACAGAGTAGGGATAAGTTAGCAACCCCATTCATAGTTCTGTCTGTGTCCCTGCTGGGGAGATTTACTCAATCTATGTGTCCTAGTGGCCATTGTCACTGGTCCAAAAAGTAATGAAAAAAAAAAAAAAACTAGAAGATGTAAATGGAACAAGAATAAAGGAAAAGTCTTCACATGGGGACACTCACTTCGGATAGATTTCAGCTTCTGTTGTGTCTACATGACAGGAAAGGAAGGGAAGTCTTCCTAATGCCTAATGAGACAAGGCTTTGGCTTTAGGAATCATTCTATTACTTGAGGTACAGGAAAACGCTATTTTTTTAATATGTATCTATATCAGACCTGTGCTATCTCTGCATAGGGGTAGCCTCCAGTGTGGAAAATGAGTGTTACCACAATTTATATTTTCATGTTATTTTAGAAACTGTATTTCACATTTTTTTTTTTTTTTTTTATATACCAAGAGTTTCTAAACTGTTGTAATAGTAAACACTGTTTATTGCTGCTATTGAATGAGAATGAAGTGTATTTTATATACAGCTAACAGTTAACATACGTATCTGAATCTTTCATTAAATCAGTCTTCTTCTGCAAGTACATGTGCTGACAGACAGCAGAATGAGTTGAATTGATGACTTATCAGTATGTTGCTGTTTCTCCATCTTCCAAGTAGCAGGCTGCAGTTAGGAAGGTGACACCACTGTATTTCTTTACTCTAACAGAAAATGTGGGATCATCCTCCAAGCTGTGCTATCGGTCAGTGGCTACTAAGGACATTCCATCCTGTTGCTGGCCTATCTCCATGATCTGCTTTCAAAATCACTATGACGACTATGGAAAGTCAGTAAATATGAGTCTTATGTTTGCTGATCATTTTTAGGCTGTGAATGAAACCATATTGCACTATTGGAGCATTTCTGTATTATGCTCAGTGTGGAGCCTAGTGTTGGACTTTTGGAAAATTAGGTCTGAATGACTCTTATATCTCTCTGCAAACACAGTGGAGATATATATATATATATATATATATATACTCCTAATATTTCCATAAATAGAACTCATCACCACCTGAGTTTACTTCCACACAAGGGACCTGTCAGTTTCCCTGTGACAGTAATAACATCAAATTAAAAAGGTGAAAATGATTACTGTAAATTATTCAAACAGTAAAATGTAAGATAATTAAAAAATAAAAAGCACATTAGTTTTGAAAAGAAAAAACCCCATGAAGTTAGAAACACAGGGAAATGTATTAGACCACTATTGATTTTTGGAGACTATGCAGTGTTTATGTACCCTACTGCATTTTTGTTAAAAGTATATATCTATATATGTATAGTATCTCACAAAAGTCAGTACACCCCCTCATATTTTTGTAAATATTTTATTATATCTTTTCATGTGACAACACTGACAAAATGACACTTTGGGCCTAATTCATAGTACCGCTATTTGGCTAACGCCGGGATTTTTGCAAACTGGCGAATCTTTACATCTGAAATTGGTATTCAAAGTACGGCAGGCGGCCAATAATGCCTAGTGTTAGATTTATGAAGATGCTACAAGGTCAGAGCGCGACTTAAAAACAGGTCAGCTAAAAGCTTGACTAATGTTTTGCCAAATTTTTCCCTGTACCCCCAAAAATCCCAAATCACTGTGAAAGGTGTGATGAATTTGGATATGACTAGCTTTTAAAAAATGTCAAAAACTGACCTAGAAAGAGAGATATCTGCAAAAGTGTAGAAAGTAAAAACAGCTCCTCAAGTCCCGAGCTGCAAGAGCGTGAATGTGCGCATGCGCAACGCCAACTAGGCTCAAAAAGTTCCGCTTTCGCGAATTTGGGCACGCTATTTTTTGAATGCGAACTAAAAATCCGCTGTAGCGCCCATATAAAATGGAAAGAACCGGCGGATTTGAAAAACATGCACACTTCTACCAAGGGATCCCTTAGTAAACACCATCACGTTCCCATACACCTTTCCTGCTAACTCTGAAATAATAACAGTGAAATCTACAGTGTTTATATAGAACCTCCACATTATCTAGGTTATCCCACAAAATATTATATTGGGAAACATGTACTCAGATAGAAGAAAAATAGAAAAATAGATGTAAAACTTATTTCAAAAAAAGATTATTAACATATGCAGGTATATATCCCCATACTTGGCTAATTAGCAAAGTATGGCCAACAAACAAATATAGCTTTAGCTCTCAATATTACTAGATATTGACTTTATGTGGCATCTTTTGTATTTAGTTAATGTCTTTATATTAAAAGTTTGGTGATACACATGCCTTTTTCAAACATGAGCAAAAGTATTGATGCTAACATTTGGAGGGTTGGAGACCTCCAATTGTTGCCCATACAGAGGGCTCATTCTGGATTCAAACTTACAAACCTACAGCAGGAAGGCAGACTCCCTAATTATTGTGCTATTTCTCAGTCCTTACTGGCATTAACGAAGCTCATGTCCTCTTGTGAGCGTTGGGCGTTTTCCTCATGCCGTCAAAATGCTCACGTGTGAACAGGGGCCATTGAACTGAATAGGATTTGACTTTTTGGCTGTTTTGTGAGTTGATCCTCGAGCTGTAAAAATCCCCCCAAACGCCCCAAAACAGGCTATGTTCACATGTAGGCGTTGTGGTCTGTTTTTGGGGCTTTTTCATGTCATTCCATATAAAAATGCCTGCACAAAAAACGCATGTCAAAACGCCTGTGAAAACGCCAACAAAAACGCCCATAAGAACGCCTGATATAATTGCCACGCCAAGATTATGGATGTTCATGAGTGATGAGTCAGATTGTTGGCTTAGATATCTGTTCAATCTTCACAATCCCAACTCCCAAATAAAAAAAGGTGTGTTTCAATTGTTTCCCTAAATATATATTTCTCTCTCTCTCTCTAGCTCTCTCATGTAATTGTATATATATGTATGTATTCCTGTATCTAAACATTATAAATAATGAATAGAAAACTTGAAAAGAAAAATTTCTCAATTCACATATATACACACATACATACATACATACATACATACATGTATTTGGTATGTTTAGGTCTCTCTCTCTCCTCTCTCTTTATTTCTATTTCCCTTTTTTTTGGAACTGAGCATGCTCCAAAACACACAGGACACACACAGTTAAATTTTTGCCTGGGAGTTACCATTACTGGGTGTGTGTTTTCCTTGATTATATATAGACCACTCAGACAGGAGCAAAGATTTGGCCTGGCAAGAGGTCCAATATATTGTGTGTGACATGCTTTATGTTTAACATTTGGGGGCCTTTGTTATTTATGGAGGTGGGATTTGGCTGTGTTGTCTGTTATGTCCAAAGACACATAGCCCACTTGACTCTCTGTAAGTATTTATTGGTGATAACATAATTGTGTATTGTTCTGTCAATCTGCACATGTATCCAAAGATTATTGGCTCTTTGTCGATGTATATGGTATAAATGTTGTACAAAGGTTTTTTTTGTAAAAAAAATTAAATTCTGTGGCTTCAGTGGGATACTGTGGAGACTGTGCCAAAAATATGTCATGTGAAATGTTTGAGCTATCCTCTTAGTAATAAACATTGATGGTGTTAGGCGGTCATGTTTCAAATGTCTTCTCAAAATGTCTTCATGTGTATAAATAATAAAGTTTTCTGGTGTCCACAAATGTATGTTATGTTTTATTTTGCTATGTTTGTTAGACATGCTGAATGGTTGAGTAAGGTGCCTATTTTTTGCGAATTCGCTAACATTAAAAACAGCGTTCTCACATTTGTAAATGCAACCTGAAACGACACTATTTGTGGGTGCACACGTTTCCGGAAACTGTACAGGTCCTCCCGCAATTCTGAGCAATATGGCGCCAGCTCTTTTTACAGCCGAAATTGTGGCATTCATGTGCAAGGTGAGGAGGGGGGGGTGGGTGTGGGTGTGTGTGTGTATGTGTGTGTGTGTGCGCGAATGTGCGAGATGTTAGTTAGCCAGTGGGGGGGGGGGGGGGTTGTCGCTTATCTAGCGGGTGTGCAAGTAACTTTTTGTCTAGTGATATGCGCATGCACTTCCTGCCTATTAGACGTGAGATAGAAGCTTCCTGTTAAAGAAACTTCCTGTATGTGAACCGGTTCCCTACTATATATATATATATATATATATATATATATATATAAAGGGCGGTGACTTGCGCGGTCACTTTGGCAACAGGACGCTGCACGACCTCGAGGTCCGGAGCTTCCGGGATGCTGAGAAGCAAGCGGGAGTCCGGTAAGCGGTCGGCAGTGACCGTAGCGCCATATTGATTTGTACACGCTGGTTTTATCTGAATTGATGTGAGTGTAATGGGTGAGGGGGGGAGTATTTGAATAAAGGTGCATGTTTTTTCAAAAAACGGTATTGCCCTATGTGTGTCTTTGCTCCCTCCTTATGCACCTCATCTTTTGGAGATTACTACTTTCACGATCGACTTCTCCAGGGATCTGATTGCTGTGAGAGTCCAGGCATGATTTGTTCTACGGGCTTTAACATACGAGCCATCTGGTAAGCGTATTTACTCATGTGTCCCACGAGTGGTGAGGTGGAGGTACACATCGGGTAGCGCCATACGTGGAGCTTATAACATCATACCTACACTGAACAATTGTGGTGATGGACTTTCTATTGCACGGACTCTGTTTTAACCGTTTTTAACCATTTTTATTGATGTTTTAATGGTTACATATTGCATTCAATAATTTACTTATGTTCGGATAGGTCATATTACCTGATTTCATGGTATTTTGGGTTTTAGCGCCGCTTGTGTATATTTATATGCACCTTTTTTCCATTTGTCTTGTTTAATTTAGGCGGCTGCTCTCTGTGCATTAGCACAGTTTTTAGATTAGTACAGAGCGCTGGGTGATTGAGTTTTCAGGTGTTCTTGGTGCTCAGTCCTTTTATTTTTATATATATAGATATATATCTATATCTATATAGATTATCTATATCTATATCTATATAGATATCTATATAGATATCTATATCCAGGGCTTTTTTTCAGCCGGAACGCGGGGGAACGTCGTTCCGGAACCTATGACAGCCCTCTCCTCTCCAGCCTATGTCACGCAACTCAAGTCATCGGGTCGCAGCAGGGGAATCAGCAGCTGCCTGTCTCTCCTCTACTCACAATTGTAGCACGGGGTGGAGGAGAGCTGAAATTTCACCCCAGCTACAGTTGTATTAGCTCCTCGATTGGCTTAAAAAAAAAAAAAGAGCACTGACTGTGGAAGAGGTGAGGGAGTTGAGTTATGACTGGGAGAGAGTTCTGCAGAGACTGAGATCACGAAGAGAGAGAGGAGAACTAGGAAAGAGTGGGGGAGCGGGGGTCGTGCAGAGTGTAATACTGTAAAAATATGTGTGTGGAGTACACAGGACTTCAAATGCCTACTAGAGGATTCTACCCAGCCTGCAGCAACATGCCCCCTAAATGAAGGAGGGGGGCTGTGATGTGAAGGCATTTCTGATGTGTAGGGGGCAACTTGTGTGTGTGTGTGTGTGTGTAAAGGGGGGGGGCACTGTGATGTGAAGGTGGAGCTCTAATATGCAAGAGGTGACTCTGGTGTTAGAGGACTATGTGATGGCAGAAATATAATGTGGGGAGTTGGAGGACTCTGATGTGATGTGGGAGACTCTAATATGAAGGGGGAACTCTGATGTAAGGGAGATGGGCTGTGATGTGAAGGTGAGGCTTTGATGTAAGGGGGGAGCTCTGATGTGTAAGCAAAGACTCTGATGTGAAGGGGGGCTCTGATTTGAGGGAGGGGGGCTGTGATGTGAACGAAACTTTGATGTAAAGACTCTGATGTGCAAGATGTGCACCATGTCATGTATCGTGTCTGCAGTCTCTGACCATCTCTAGTATCATATCTGCAGTCTCTGACCAACGTGTTTACAGAGAGGAGAGCTGGGGTGGAAGCGGGGGGGGGATGGGGTGGTGACAAACTGTGAAAGTGTGTGGAGGATTTGAGCACAGAGAAGAACTGGAGGGCATTGTAGAGAGGAGAACTAGGAAAGTTTATGTGTGGGGGGATTTATGCATAGAGGCGAGCTGGGAAAGTCAGGGGGATTTGTGCATAAAGAAGTGCTGGAAAGGGGGGGGGAGATTTGTGCAGAAAGGAGAGCTAAAAAGGGAGGTAATTTGCATGGAGCGGAGAGCTGGGAAAGTTGGGGAGATTTGTGCAGAGCAGAAGCTGGAAATGTCGGTTAAATTTGTGCAGAAAGGAGTGATGGAAAAAGGGGAGGATTTGTGCGAAGCGTAGAGCTGGGAAAGTTGGGGAGATTTGTGCAGAGCAGAGAGCTGGAAATGTCGGTTGAATTTGTGCAGAAAGGAGCGATGGAAAAAGGGGAGGATCTGTGCGAAGCGTAGAGCTGGGAAAGTTGGGGAGATTTGTGAAGAGTGTAGAGCTGGGCAAGTGGGGGGGGGGGATTTATTCAGAAAGGAGAACTGGGGTGGAGGAGGAGGATTTGTGCACAGAGGAGAGCTTGGAAAGTGGGAGGATTTTTGCAGAGAGGAGAACTGGGGGGAATTTTAGCAGAAAGGACAGCTGGGGGGTGGTAATTTGTGCAGAGAGGAGAATTGGGAGGGGGGAGCTTTGAGCAGAGGTTAGAGGTGCAGAGGGAAGAAGGTAGGTTGTGCAAAGTGAGAGATGAGGAGGGGAGGATAGGTTGTGCAAAATTAGAGGTGTGAAGGTTGGGGTAGGTTGTGCAGAGATGAAAGCTGTAAGGGAAGCTGGGGGTGCATAGGTGAAACTTGGGGGGGGGTGGCAAAAGTGAGAGCTGTGGATTGGGGTGAGCTTTAGTTTGTGGTTAGCGGGGTGCAGAGGTGAGGTTTTCGTGGGGGGGGGTGAATTGTGGATAGGGGTGCAGAGTAGAGCTGTGGATGGGGGACACAGAGGTAAGTAAAGAGATAAGCAGAGGTGATGATTTGATGGTTACTTTTGGGGGAAAGCAAAAGCAATTTTCTGGGGTACTGTAAAGCATACAGAGTTGGTGACCAAAATTATGTAATGTATGTCACAGTGTGCAGGGTCCAGTGGTGATAATTCTGTAGCACCTTGTAGATTACATATTCAGAACCGCTATACTTTGTATGCTGTATGTTACAAATTAAAGGCCCCTGGATGGTACTGCTTAATGCTGTACTCTGCACAAAGTATTTTGCCTTACATACTCCTGAGCCCTGCACTCTGTATCCTGGACTGCATATTACATATGCTTTACAACTGCTCTGTGTGCTGGGTTCTGTGTTACATATTCCTGATCCCTGCAATCTGTACACAGGGCTATATGCTCCATATTTCTGAAAAAAAGGGACACTTCGCATTGAATGTAAGTACTATTACATATTACATACGCTTTACAACTGCTCTGTGTGCTGGGTTCTGTGTTACATATTCCTGATCCCTGCAATCTGTACACAGGGCTATATGCTCCATATTTCTGAGAAAAAGGGACACTTCGCATTGAATGTAAGTACTATCCTGTTTGCTGTTTTTTTTTTTTTTTTTCTGCGCCTTTGTTATATGCACTGCACAATACACAGTCCTCAGCCCTGTGTGTTATGAAGTGCTGAGTCCTATATTCCTGAACCACGCGCCTTTTGTGATACGCAGTTCTAAGCCCTAACTTATTGCAATCATTTGGCGCCGCTGTACTTCTCTCCTCTAAAGAAGGTGTGTCTGGGCGTGGTTGGGGGTGGGGTTTGGGTGGGGGGGGTGAGTTCCTGCACCTATTTTCTGAGAAAAAAAGCCCTGTCTATATCTATATAGATATCTATATCTATATAGATATCTATATCGATATCTATATCGATATAGATATATCGATATCGAGATATAGATATAGAGATAGATAGATAGATAGATAGATAGATAGATAGATAGATAGATAGATAGATAGATAGATAGATAGATAGATAGATAGATAGATAGATAGATAGATAGATAGATAGATAGATAGATAGATAGATAGATATAGATATAGATATAGATATAGATATAGATATAGAGAGTTTATTAGTTTCTACTTTTGGACAAAATGATACACAATTATCTGTTACAGATTGCCATGACGCTTTGGAATCTGTCTAGATAAAGACAAATGTATAGCCCCTTTTCATATATGCAAGATTAGAAACATTATATTCTCTAAATACATTGAGAAAATAATTTTTGGCTTAAATACATACATACACACTGCAAGCTCTGCAAGGTTTGTCTGAGAGTCACCATCATAAGATGGATGTGCAGACAGCAGCTAATTTGTTCACCTGAGATGGAATGAGTGATCACAAAAATCTGGACTGGTCAGTGGTCATGTCTTCAAAGGATTGCATTGAAGAAATCACCTCTACAGGCAACACATGAGTGTATTTTCACTTGATACTGATACTGATGTGATAACACTGTGATTTGCCAGCGTCTTAATGGATCACATTCCCAGCACACGCATCTCACACTGCCATATGTGAATCCATGGGGGTGTCCAATGCAAGTTAAATTCACCCCCAGATCCCATTGCTTTGGGAATTTACAGATCTAACTGGAATCCGATGGCACTGCTGTGAACCACTATGCCATCAAATTCTGCTGGGGACCTTTAAAAAGGATTATGTGTGATTGGACTGTGATTGTGTGGATAATTCTGCCACATTTAATTGATCCAAATTTGTTAGGCCAATTAGATTCAAATTGTATTGTGTATGGACAGCCTAAGTAATCACACAAGTCATCCCAGTGTGAAAAGGGTGTCAACACATCATTAGCTTGATCAAGAACGTATGTTTGTGTTGAGACTTGGATGTTAGCTCTAACATGTGATCCCACAAATTACATTGGTACAGATTCCACGATGTGTCAAGAGGCACTTTAGCATGTACATGATAAAACACCTCACAAATAAAACATCTTCAAAAGCAACAAGAGAGATTGTGCTCTTTCTTGCTTGTTTTGCTTTTGTGAAGTAATAAATAGGCAAACAGTTGGGATCAGGGAATGTCAGAGCTCCCCTGTAATCTAACATCTCTAGGCGCCCTGTCACTACTAACCTAAATAAGCGTGTCCATAGATTGGACATGGACATTCTTCCAGGGAAGTCCCCTAAAGGCTTTACTCATCTCTGTGTCTATGAGACTTTGAGATGTAGGATTTATGTTTTAAAAAATTGTGTTCTCCTATCATTGGCCCTCCACATTTCAAATGTCCCTCCCTCCTGTCAATGAGTATGTATTGTGTTAAGTAAGACATAACTAAAGTACTTAGTAGACTTTTGTTTGTGGGGGGTGGGGACGGGATCTGCTTGTCAGATTACTAATGTGGCTTCTGCCTATGTGCTACAACCCCCCCCCCCCTCCCCAAACACTAGCCATGGTGATGTGTATAAGCCTCCACATGTTGTTATGATACTTTGAGGTGTGTATTGAATGGACAATTGAGAAAATGCCAATATCATGTAGAGGTAATCACCAGTGTGGGTCAACCTATGTCATGGAGCTAGATCTGGACATCGATGTATATGTATCACCAGAAATGGGATTCTTTGTTCTACAATATCTAAAAGACGATCTAGCATGTTTTTGGAAGAATGTACTTTTTTGGACATAGTTTGACTCAAACATACACTGCTCTTTCCACAGCTCCTCCTCCTCTGGGTTATGACAAGATAAACATGCATCTTCACCAAAAGCACAACATCATGTGTCGTGTCCGGATGAGGCTGCGGCTGAGATTCCAGTTCCGGCCCCTTGTGGTGGATCTCCAGCGGGCCTTGAGTGACGCCAAAAGGCGCTCACCCAGGCTCCTGCAAAAAGCTGTGGAGCAAATCTCTGGTAAGTAAAAATATACATTACATGTGACCAGATAGGTTACTATTTTTTGGGTAGGTGGACATGTGTTTAGGTATGCAACAACACAACCACCCCCCCTCCCTCTCGCCCCTACCTTTCCTACCTCCATCAAGTGTCTATTTACAACCTTTATTACTACTATGTACATTAGTCTTTTTTATGTTTCTTTTTTATCTTCTGCTTCTAGCCAAAGCGGACGGGCGACACCCTGTTGTGTATTTGGTGAAGAAGGGGAGGAGGAGGACGGCCACACTGCACGATGTTGTCCCAGAGAGTGAGCCACTACAGCAGCTCCGAATTGTGGATGGTAAGTAGAAACATTTTAATTGTAGAAATGTCAAATCTCTAATCACATTTCACAGAGCCCCCTTTACATCAGAGTCTCCAGACTCACTACACTGTAAGAGGGAAGTCTGAAGACTCTGATGTAAGGAGAGTTCTGGGAACCCTGATTTGAGGGGGGAAGCTGGGGACTCTGGTGTAAAAGGGAACTCTGTGGTCACCAAAGCTCCCCCATGCATCAGAGCTTCCAGAGACTCCTTTACACTTCCCTTCCTCAGTCCACCACATTCTAGGGCACTATAAGTCCAAGCATAGTGGGCTGTCATTCCTCAGTCCCTCACAGCTTGGGGCAAAAACAACAGAGTTAAACATCTAAAGGACAACTCCAAACAAAAATACCAATAATGGACAGAGTCCATATGCTATATAATGTCAAAGACCCGCTACCCCTCACCTTCCACCTCGGGTGCTGTCATTGTGTAGGGCAAAGGGCTCCAGCTCCACCATGTTTGGCTTTGATGTCAGATATGCAGGACTTGCTCAGCTCCACTCTCTTCCCTGGCAACTGACTCTGGCGTCATTGGGGGCCTCTCCTCCTCTTGAAAACACCCAGGGGCCCTCTCCTTCTCCCCCAGCCACCCAGGGCCTTCTTCTCCTCCTCCTCCTCCACCAACCATTTTCGGACTCTTCCAACTTCCCTGGGGCTACTCACCCCCTTTGCATAGTAGACACCACAAATCTATGACCAGCCTGCAAAATAACAAGTCTGGCCCTGGTTACCTGTATGTTCCTGGTCCAGGGCAGAGCTCTCCTCCCAGAGCAACAACCGATGATAGCAGAGTTGACTGTGCAGTCACTTCCTACTGGTGCAGGTACACGCCCACCGATTCCTCAACATCTTAGGATTACATGATCAGACGGCCAATCCCCAGGCAGAGAAGGAGGGGTAAGTGTCAGCGGACAACAGACACCTGGCAGCCGCAGTGAAGGGACTGCAGCACACTGCTGCAACTTTTATATCCGAGGATTTAAAGCAATCTTTTACTTGGGAGATTTACCTGACTGCGCCCTTCTAAATGTTGTTGCTCCGCCACTGGCCGCAAGGCCCCTGTAGGTGCAAGGCCTTAGGCGACCGCCTAATTTGCATGGTGGCCTCCTGTTTCTAAACATGGTCATTGCATCTCATTGGTGTAAGTGCACTTCTATGTTCTGAATTGTAGGGGCATTGAGTATGGTGCTAGCATGATGAGAGGTTACTGCCTACTTGTGTCCATAAATAGTATATACATTTTATTTTTTATTTATTTTTTTAGAAACCAGTGACGAGGATCTGGAGGCTCAGCCTTCTCAGGCCCACTGTAAGTAATGTGGATGTGCTGGTGTGTTGTGTATTAGGTCTAACTTGGAGGAATGATTGTTTGTTTTGTTTTCTTTTGTGGTTGATGTAGCTTCAGCAAGAGAGGAGCCTCAGCAGGCAGGGCCAAGTCGTTTGGCCCAGGACCAGGAGGAAGTCGGTGGCAAGGAACAGGCCGATTTGTCCCTCAGCGAGGAGGACCTCGGCTCTCCTCAAATGGGAAGTAAGTATTCTACATAGAAAAAAAGAGGACATTTTCATTGATACAACTCATTTGTTCAATGAAAAAAGGGGGATATATAGCAGACTTTACAGGCACATGTCAGGCAGGCAAAGTTTGTTTCTTAAAAAACATATATTTTATTGAACATATATTAAAAGTATTTTTCAAGAAAAAACAAGACAAGACATAACATACACACTTTACATGTGTTAAAAGTTCACATTTTCTATGAATCAATTTTGGGTATACATGTAGTTACATATGTGAGAGAATATGATACTGGTATGAAGAGGTCGACGCGTTTCGCCTTAGCTTCTTCTGGACCTCAGACATGTATGTGTTTTCTTTTAATGAAGACAAAAAACATGCAATTAATATTCACATATGCATATATAAACATAATATTTACTTTAGCGTTAATGCTGCAAAACACACCTTTCAAGACCGTAGAAATTGTGCACTTCGTGGCCGTATTCACCCCAAAATAGAGGGGTGGGGGGCAGGGAGAAAAGGGTATATATGAATGGACGGGAATAGGCAAAAATGTGAAGGAGTATCTCCTGTATATATTAAAACAAAAAAGGAAAGTTGTAATCCCCACAATGAGAAGGCAGAGGGGTATATATCTCTCTCTCGATTAGTTTGTATATGTCATGGTTACCTAATTCTTCAAGTAACAGAGTTTGGCTGGGACAGAGAGTGGCGGTATGGCGACTGGTGTCAGCAGGCAATGTCTAATCAAAAAGAATACATATCTATATCATATGTGCAAGCAAATTATTATGGGAAGTAAATTTCTTGATGGCTTTTTTGCAATAGAATGATATTTACCTTATATATTTAATTAGTTTAATTATTCTTCAAAAAACTGGTTCCCTTCTATCAAAAGGAGAAGTCCCTTGTGTATTTATCTAGGATATGTTCCACTCAATTCTCCTGGTGTGGGCTATAGATATAACCAGATAGTAATAGGTTATAATCAAAAAAGTATATAATAATATCTTGCCTTTATCTCTAATAATGTATCTATTACTTACATGTTATGGTATATCTGTGTATAGCATTCAGGCCCCGTTGGGGTACCCCAATATATGTCAGTAGTCACCTTCAACTCATGCACCTGAAGCGGAGGCAGATATCTCATCCACAGAAAAAACTGTTGGAAGAGTTGAAGAAAGAATATATCTAATGCCCGTATACAATTATATACTAAATAATGATCCTTATCTTTGTCATTAAACTTACTGTGCCATACGCTCTCGCCAGCACCTCTCCTTGTCCCGCCATCCTCGATATGTTTGTGTGTGTACCTTGTATCTCCCAATCATCAGGGCAAAAATTTGTTTCAGGTGTTTGTGGCCGCGCACCCGGAAGTGCGTCATTTCCCGCCATTGATCCCTGTCTCTGGCGCCTCGGAAGTGCGTCACCTACTTGCGTCCGGTCGCTGTGTTCTATGAACACAAGGGCGCCGGAAGGAAGTCAAAGAGGTCAACCGGAAGTGACGTTCGCTCACCAGCAACTCCGAAGGGGTGGGTCATCGCCGCCCTGTCACTGTCCACATGGAAGTCCTCTTCGGCTTCTTTTCACTGTATCGTTATTCGTACTATGGCACATTTTCTACAATGAAGAAAGGGGGGAAGCATTTACATTACGCTAATCACAATAAATCATCAGCAATTAAACATTTTTGTATTGGCCCTAACGACACTATGATTATTAACCTGCTATGACATTTATAATATTGAATGCAACATCTTTTTATACCTTATACAGAATATATATATCTCTTGTTTAACCATTATATTTCCATAAACTCTGAAAGTTTTCTTATATGGACACATTCCTTATTATATAATATATAATATATACAGAGTTTATGGAAATATAAAACACCACGACCGGACGTAAGTAGATGACGCACTTCCGAGGCGCCAGATACAGGGATGAATGGCGGGAAATGACGCACTTCCGGGTGCGCGGCCACAAACACCTGAAACAAATTTTTGCCCCGATGATTGGGAGATATAAGGTACACACACAAACATATCGAGCATGGCGGGACAAGGAGAGGTGCTGGCGAGAGCGTATGGCGCAGTAAGTTTAATGACAAAGATAAGGATCCTTATTTAGTATATAATTGTATACGGGCATTAGATATATTCTTTCTTCAACTCTTCCAACAGTTTTTTCTGTGGATGAGATATCTGCCTCTGCTTCAGGTGCATGAGTCGAAGGTGACTACTGACATATATTGGGGTACCCCAACGGGGCCTGAATGCTATACACAGATATACCATAACATGTAAGTAATAGATACATTATTAGAGATAAAGGCAAGATATTATTATATACTTTTTTGATTATAACCTATTACTATCTGGTTATATCTATAGCCCACACCAGGAGAATTGAGTGGAACATATCCTAGATAAATACACAAGGGACTTCTCCTTTTGATAGAAGGGAACCAGTTTTTTGAAGAATAATTAAACTAATTAAATATATAAGGTAAATATCATTCTATTGCAAAAAAGCCATCAAGAAATTTACTTCCCATAATAATTTGCTTGCACATATGATAAAGATATGTATTCTTTTTGATTAGACATTACCTGCTGACACCATTCGCCATACCGCTATTCTCTGTCCCAGCCAAACTCTGTTACTTGAAGAATTAGGTAACTATGACATATACTAACTAATCGAGAGAGATATATATACCCCTCTGCCTTCTCATTGTGGGGATTACAACTTTCCCTTTTTGTTTTAATATATACAGGAGATACTCCTTCACATTTTTGCCTATTCCCGTCCATTCATATATACCCTTTTCTCCCTGCCCCCCACCCCTCTATTTTGGGGTGAATACGGCCACGAAGTGCACAATTTCTACGGTCTTGAAAGGTGTGTTTTGCAGCATTAACGTTAAGTAAATATTATGTTTATATATGCATATGTGAATATTAATTGCATGTTTTTTGTCTTCATTAAAAGAAAACACATACATGTCTGAGGTCCAGAAGAAGCTAAGGCGAAACGCGTCAACCTCTTCAGACCAGTATCATATTCTCTCACATATGTAACTACATGTATACCCAAAATTGATTCATAGAAAATGTGAACTTTTAACACATGTAAAGTGTGTATGTTATGTCTTGTCTTGTTTTTTCTTGAAAAATACTTTTAATATATGTTCAATAAAATATATGTTTTTTAAGAAACAAACTTTGCCTGCCTGACATGTGCCTGTAAAGTCCGCTATATATCCCCCTTTTTTCATTGAACAAATGAGTTGTATCAATGAAAATGTCCTCTTTTTTTCTAGTCAATAGGATTATGGCACACAAGGGATAGCTCCAAACCCCTTCTCCCTTTAAGTATTCTACATGTGTTTGTGTGTTCAATGTCTCCTGGGAAATATAAGGGCTGTAATATATAAATTTTGCCATTGGGGTTATGTAGCAGCTGACATTGAGGATGTTTGTTGTGGAGGACTGGGGAAGAGGGGCCGCTGCTTACCCAGTCCACTGTAACTACTACCTTCAATGTTTAGGGACTACTTTCTGTGTGCCTTTATAAAATAGCTGTTGTTCAAGGATTGTATTCTTGTCTTTGTGTTTCTAGGAGCTCCAACACCATCACCCCATGCAGGGTCTCCCCCATCCTCCCCCACTCCAGGGGTGGAGGTGGATTACTCTACCGATGTGTGTGGCTCCCCTGAACTAGACTGTAAGTACATTAAATGTGATTATCACATGCATTGTGTGTGCTAGGATGATGTGTATCTGTGATAATCTAAGTTGTAGTCAAAGCAAGTGCAGTTTTGCTACATGTGACTGGAAGGTTGGTCATGAAACACTCTTGCTTAACCTTCATGTTTGGAAGGTGGTATTGGGGAGCATTACAGGACATGTTATTATTTTTAAGCTTTCTCAAGCCACCCTCTTCTAAATTTGTGTTAGTTTCCCTACATTGGTAATGGTGTGCTTTGTACTTCTAAATTATTTGGGGCCATGTTAATTAACTCATGTCCTGATTTAGTCAACACTGAAAATGCGTGTGGCTTGGCTTGAACATTGTGTGTGTTTCACAACCTTTCAGAAATACTCTTCCCCGGTAATGTCCCACATTCCAGTTCACAATTTGTGTTATTTTTGTGCAGCTTCTCATGACCCAATGCCATCAGGCTTTGTGGGCCCACAAAACATTGTTGATGGTAAGTTATATGTGCTTTTGCTGTAATGTGTCTACTTAGTAAGTGGAGAAATGCTACATGTGTATGTCCCCGATCAGGCTTCAAGTTGTTCTAAAGGCAGCAGGTTCTTTATGTGAATGCATTCTATGCATTAGTATTCCAAGTGATAGGTGTGCATATTCCCCCTTAGACTTACCGGGACCATTTTATTACTGCCCAAAATTTGGGCCAAATACTTTTCTGGTCCGGACTCCCCCTCCTCCTTAGCTGAGGTGACAGCATGCCAATATTGCTTCCTGATGCTGTCACTCCTAATCATTGAGACCATCGGAAGGGAGGGGGGCAAGGCTGGCTCACAGCCTAGTGGCTTAACAGGCACAGGGTGCTTGGCTTCATCTCATGTGCCTCCATAGCAAGCTGCCTGCTGTGGGGTCAACCAACAGGAGGGAGGTGCCTAGAGGGGTGTACAGGGGCCATTTTAAGAGGAGGATCGTGATTTCTCTCGTCCCAAAAAAGCTAGAGCGGGTAAGTCTAACCTGATTAGTTTTGCCCAGCCATCCAAAAAGGAGATGTTACCAACACTTTGAACAGGCAGGGCTGAGGCAGAAAAAACATCTGAGAAACACAATCAGCACAATAGCATGGAGTACGTATCCTTAACGCTACAAGCTTCACCCAGAAGAATGAAGCTTGCACTGTACAAATCAGCATCACCACCGTATCAATGTCTAAATGAAACTTTCAGGGAAGTGTGGAGGGGGAAGGAGTGGGTGTTAGAGTGTTTTCATGACTGCCTAACCTACAGTTAGCGTGAGTCTATTCCTTGAGTAAAATTTTATTCTCTCTTAACACAGCTGGGATGGAGCAAAGGGGCTCTGAGGTGAAGAAGGATCAACCCCTGCCAGCAGTCGTGGTCAAAATTCCAAGTGATGAGTCTCTACTATGTGTCTGTTTCAATCTATAGACAGTAAGAGGGAGAGAGAACTCTCCACAAATTCCAATGGTGATAGAGATAGATGTGTGCACATGATACCATTGACCCATTGACATGATACACATTGACCCATTGAACACATTCTTCAAAATGATGGTTGTGTTGACATGTAAAGCCTTTTACTTAGCTTTGGTGGAACTGCTACTAACATTCCAAGCCATCTTGTGTAACCTTTTGAACAATTTGCAGTGGAAGTTTAAGGTCCAGGTTTACAACAGCAACTTATCATATTTGCACCAGAGTGTTGAGAAAAGCCACCCAATAGACTAAAAAGCATATTTGTTGAGGCACATTAATTACAATCCTTGTTTGGGTCATTTTGCATCAAACTAATTTTCTTTTTTTTTCTCTACCCAGGGCACACCCACCTCACTGTGGAGGTGGCCAGTAGGCATCTGAGGTGGTGTGCCGCTTGGATAGCCCTGTTGGAGCGGCGGCACGGGGAAGATCCAGACCCCGAAAAGCCCTTTATTAGAGATTGCACCCCATTGGAGTGATGTTTTTGGCATGTTTATTGTTTTATGTTGCACGTTGCAACCCACATTTATGGCATTTGTGATCTTAAAATAATATATTTTTTTATTTAAAGATTTTAAGATTTTATATTCCTACATTTTGGAGTTAAATAAATATTTATGTTTTATGACAAAATTAGTTTGTTTGGTGTACACATCTAATCTCTGGTGTGTTGTATTTGTTTAGTTGCTTCTGAGTGGTGTGGTCTGTAATTGTTAGCATGTTGTATTTGGTTTATGTTATCTATGAGACTTGTTTTGTGGCTAAATGTGAAGGGAAACCTTTTCTTGGGTCATTATGTGAACAGTGAGTTTAGAAAATGGAAATGTAACCATATGTTTGGAGATAGAGAAACACATGTGTAGAAATGCCTACATTAACCAGGGCCCTTACTTGGCCACCAACACTCCCAAAAAAACAAAGATCAAACACAAACTAATCATTTTCAAAATAATTGTATTGCATCACCAAAAAAAAATATAAAAAATCATATCCTGCCACCCGCAAATTGAACATAAAAATGGCCCCACAATTTTGCCAATGGTCACATGTCTAAATCATATAACAAAAAGATAACAAAACAATAAAACAAATATAAAATTAAGGGGGTTGAGGAGGAGTTGTGCTTGACCATGGGAAAGTTCCTGCCAACACTAGCTGGGCCAAACGGACGGTCTGCTCCTGTTTCAGATTCAGACCTTGTACAATTTGTCCCATCTGAACGAGGTTTTGTAGGTGTGCCTCTGGCTGTGGCTGCGGCTGCGGCTGTGGCTGTTGCTGCAGCTATGGCTGTTGCTGCGGCTGTGGCTGTGGCTGCTGCACCCAGGCTACTTGATGATGCTGGTGGAGCAAGGGTTGTGAAGATGTGTGGGGACTTGTGCCAGATTGTTTGATGTTGTGGGCCATGGTGCGGGGGGGAAAGGAGATGTCGGAGTGGTGACAAATAAGGTAGACGGCCTGGGGAGGAGTGAGTCGAGAAAGGTGTGGAGGGAGTGTAGTCAGTTGGAAGGGGTATTGTGGAACCAGTGCGCAATGAGGTTGTGCAGGAGGATTGCTCATTGAGGGGTGTGGGATTCCGAAGGGAGTGTGAAGTGCTGGGAGTGGCTACAGGAGGAATTGTCCCCTCCCCAGCTGCCTGCCAAGTGGCCAACACTGGCATCACCCTCCCACTACCACAACCTGCAGTGGCAGGTGATTGTGATGTTTGGGAGGGCTCTGCCAATGGGTCATCTTCAGCTCCAACCAGGCGTTGGCGTGTGGCCAGCACCTGAGTGTCAACACTTTGCCGATCCCGTTGATGCTGGTTTGCTAAACTTACCAAGCAGTCACGCATATCCTGTTGAACCTGTACCATCGTTGCTACAGATTCCTGTATGAGCCCTAGCAGCCGTACTACCTCACTAGATTGCTGAGTAGGCCTCCTTAACTCATTTTGGAGCCGATACTCGACAAGCAGCATCTGGGCCACATCCAGCAGAGATGGACGAGGTGGGGTAGGTGACAATCCCGCTGCATCCAAGGCTGCCTGAAATCAGAAGAAATAGACCAAATCTTTATAAAACATCATTACTAAATAGTTCAGATTAGTTTGACAACTTAACACCCCAAGCAGAACGTAGAAAAGTTGGATGTGCTTCTAATAAGTACTTGTTCATTGTAATATTATCCAAGCTAGCAACACTTCTGATAATGGGTACATATTATGTTGGTATGACTAATATGATAAAGGCAAAACCGTTTCGACATGAAGCTGTTCCCAATTAACCCTGGTGTGGTAGGTTGTTTCTGCTTTTGGTAAGTCTGTTACTACACCAATGACTTTCAACATCTACCTATGTTGTATAAAATCTCGCCATCAATCGGCTACAGGACAACCCGACAAAACGACACACATGAATTTGGACCTGTAAAATCAAAGACTGGCCGGACTTTAAAGGTCCTGGATGTTTTTGGCACATTTGTGGCACCCCAAATTATAACATAATTCCCTGACGTTCAAGATCTAACTCTTGTTGTGCTGGTGCTTCGTCAGAATGTCATAGCACAAATTTAACACACACAATGTAAGCCACATCTAGCCCAAAAACATTACTACCATTGAAATGTTACATGTGCGGGGGCGTGTCCGGAAGCCGAGCAAGGTGGACCCTTTGGAAGAGAGCTCCGTTTCCCCAACTTGCTCATCTGTTACCATCCACCTACAAAACTCCTTCCACTGCCCCAAAAACATCAGGGGATAACCCCCGAGACCCACTACAGAGGTCGAGATCGGTATTGGGGGCCATACCTTCAGCATTCCGGAGATCCAGATTCGGGGCCTACACATCATCCGAAGCCGCAGCCTTTCCTAACGGTCGCCGCGATCCGACGTCCGGAACTGCAGCATCCCTCTGGGCTCCTAGACACTCTCCACGATCGTTCCTCGAGCTGACAACACCTGCCTGGGCACCCTCGGACCGCCATCCACCGTTTGGGACACAGGATTCAACACAATAGAGGCGCCCGAGATTGCGGCCTAGCCGCCCTAGAAGCCGTGGTTTCGCCTGAATCAGGGATCCGGACACCGGGTAAGCACTGTACCCCGCAAGTTACTGGCCATCTACCCCAGCAGATACATCAGGCCTTCCTGCCCTCTGCCCACACTTTACCTATTATAGTGGATCTCACCCAGCTACCCAACCTGTACACCACTATACCCTGTCCAGTCACAGAGACAATCTCAAGCGAGCAGAGTATATACCATATCCTGGACTGACACAGATCTTTGCCTTTTACTATCTTGATCAAATATGCACCAATTAATGCCATAATGCTCGGCGCGAAGATGGACGGGTGCTAAGTGCGCAGCTCCGTCGGAGAGGAGAGAGAACGGTGGGATCCCCGGGGCCAATTTAGCTCATACTTGCCCACAACTTTCAACACCCCCGGGGGAACACCTGGTGCATGCCGTCAGCCAAGAAAAAGAATCGGGGGGGTCCGCCAAAGCATTCCCTGACGACCTATTTGCTCCGCACGAAGGAAATCACCAGGATGCCTCAAGATGGCGCCCAGGCCCTCCCATCGCCTCAGGCAGAACCAGCACAACCACCTTCAACTCCCAGCTCTCAACCAGGGACCCGTGAGTACTCATGTGTTGTCACATGGGACACTTGGGACACTTGTGTTGGGCCTGTTGGTACCTCTTGATTTATATGATATGTCTAACTTGACAGTTCTGACCCCTCATGTGTATTTGACTATTTGATAGTCTGCTATACTATGACCAATGCTCGGCGTATACTTGCTATGTTTTTAGAGTATTTTTCTATGCAATATATAGATATTTTTTTTATATGTGATGTTACATTGTTGACCTGTGTAAGCGTTATTGTTTTTTTGTACTGACTTTCTAATAAAATCTTTTGTAAACAAAAAAAAGAAATGTTACATGTGCACCTTGTTCCCTTATATCACATACCCCAGCATTGGATGCAGAATTGTCGCCAGCTCCTGATCCAACTCCAGCTGCTACTTCAAGAGGGGCCTGATGTTCTTTAAAAAAAAAGTACAAAACAGGTTTAGTACATAACCTTAGGCAGTAATGATTAGGGCCAGATTTCCCTCCTAGCTTCAGGAATTAAGCATTGAGGCCAAACATTCAAAAGTGCTTTCCTGGGCTCATAGGACACTTGCTAAAACCCTCCCAAAGGTTAAGAAGGCATGGTCTGAATACTAATGACGGCACCCATTAATGCTGACAACGGT
Organism: Pelophylax lessonae; assembly: GCF_965119305.1. Lineage (NCBI taxonomy): Eukaryota > Metazoa > Chordata > Amphibia > Anura > Ranidae > Pelophylax > Pelophylax lessonae. Next base: position 510,995,042 of record NC_138770.1, on the reverse strand, counting down.
GTTTTGCAGGGTAAACATCTAAAAGGCAACACTCTTTCTAAAGAAAAGACATGTGCGTTAACTGGGTTAATAAGATTCCTAAAAAGATACATTTGCTATACATACCAACACCTTCCTCCAGGCCTTGCTGCACTGGGGGGGGTTCCCTGCTGCTGATCTTCTGTAAAGAGGACATAGCAATATGAGCTATCTTGGAAAGAATAAAATATACATCTACATTGTTTGGCACAGTACGATATGGGACCTACCAGGAGGAGGGTCATCACTGATGTCAGCACCTGTGAGTCCGTCTGGGTCGCCAAGATGCATGGGCTGTGGAGGGGCTGAGATCCGTGCTACAGATGAACAAATTGCAGGTTGGGGAAAAGAAAAAAGGACAATTGGAAGGCCAAGTATAAAAGTCTATTCATGTCACACATAGGATAGTAGTTCATCTTTTCACAACAACTCACACAATTGACATCCAAGTTAATATCCTACCTTGACGCAAAGCATCCGAATCTACGTCCTCTCTGGAAAAGATGGTATCGGGGCCTAGAATCCTCAAAAAAGGTACTTCGTAATTCCAGAGAGAAGCTTGTGCACTTGGATCCAGCCGACCTTGTCGGTCATAAAGACCCTCCGCAGCCCATGCAGTTAGCTTATTCCGAACGGACACACGGATGTGGTTGACCCTCTTCCGCACACTGTCAGTGTGGCAACGTTGACCACCCAGTGCATTTACAGCATCCCGGATTTCATCCCACAATCTTCGCCTCTCAGTTACAGAGGTAGCCGGGGCCCTGGTCCCATGTATCGGATCATATCTGGCCATATAGGCCTGGACCAGGACCCAGTTCTGATTGGGGGTGAAACGGGGAAGCCGGTGTAATGTGGACAAGCTGCCTCTGGTGGAAGGACCCTCTCCAGGACTACTGTGAGAAGAGGCAGCTTGTCCACTTGGTGTGTTAACACCTCCCCTGGCTTCCTCCTCCGGGCTGGAGATGATGGACTCCCTCCTGGATACAGCTGGAGCCTCCCTCACACCAGAGCCAGACGATCTGCCCACCCTGCCCCCCCTGGCCACCCTACTACTTCTCCTAGGCCTTCCAGTAGGTGGGGCCCTGGGAGCACGAGGTGGGCAGAGAATCTGGCTGTCCAGCAGCAGCAAATAGCCCCAAACGCCTACATCTGAAATGACAAAAGAGAAAAAAGGAAAGAGAAAACAGAAAAAAAGATGAGTTGCAGATTGCTCTTAATATACAGTATAATTAGTGAACAGTTACAGAACACACTTACCAAAGCTAGCCACTGCTTGGTTTCAAAGCCGCGTTGGTGGTGGTGGCAAATCAGAGCCTAGGAGGCTGCAAAGAAATACAAAAAAAATAATTAGAAATCGCATATGGTCAAACCTCACACGAGGCCCTCCAAACACTTACCTAACGGCACAAACAGACTGTATTTGTTGTTGGTGTTGTTGTTGGTGGTGGTGGTGGTGGCAAATCAGAGCCTAGGAGGCTGCAAAGAAATACAAAAATAATTATAAAACGCATATGGTCAAACCTCACACGAGGCCCTCCAAACACTTACCTAACGGCACAAACAGACTGTATTTGTTGTTGGTGTTGTTGGTGTTGTTGTTGGTGGTGGTGGTGGCAAATCAGAGCCTAGGAGGCTGCAAAGAAATACAAAAATAATTAGAAAACGCATATGGTCAAACCTCACACGAGGCCCTCCAAACACTTACCTAACGGCACAAACAGACTGTATTTGTTTTTGGTGTTGTTGGTGGTGGTGGTGGTGGCAAATCAGAGCTTAGGAGGCTGCAAAGAAATACAAAAATAATTAGAAAACGCATATGGTCAAACCTCACACGAGGCCCTCCAAACACTTACCTAACGGCACAAACAGACTGTATTTGTTGTTGGTGTTGTTGGTGTTGTTGTTGTTGGTGGTGGTGGTGGTGGCAAATCAGAGCCTAGGAGGCTGCAAAAAAATACAAAAATAATTAGAAAACGCATATGGTCAAACCTCACACGAGGCCCTCCAAACACTTACCTAACGGCACAAATAGACTGTATTTGTTGTTGGTGTTGTTGTTGGTGGTGGTGGTGGTGGTGGTGGCAAATCAGAGCCTAGGAGGCTGCAAAGAAATACAAAACTAATTAGAAAACGCATATGGTCAAACCTCACACGAGGCCCTCCAAACACTTACCTAACGGCACAAACAGACTGTATTTGTTGTTGGTGTTGGTGGTGGTGGTGGCAAATCAGAGCCTAGGAGGCTGCAAAGAAATACAGAAATAATTAGAAAACGCATATGGTCAAACATCACACGAGGCCCTCCAAACACTTACCTAACGGCACAAATAGACTGTATTTGTTGTTGGTGTTGTTGTTGGTGGTGGTGGTGGTGGTGGTGGCAAATCAGAGCCTAGGAGGCTGCAAAGAAATACAAAACTAATTAGAAAACGCATATGGTCAAACCTCACACGAGGCCCTCCAAACACTTACCTAACGGCACAAACAGACTGTATTTGTTGTTGGTGTTGTTGGTGTTGTTGGTGGTGGTGGTGGTGGCAAATCAGAGCCTAGGAGGCTGCAAAGAAATACAAAAATAATTAGAAAACGCATATGGTCAAACATCACACGAGGCCCTCCAAACACTTACCTAACGGCACAAATGAGGTATATTTGGTGGTGGCAGTGGTGGAAGCTTTTAGAGGCAAAAGGAGGCTGCAAACATTAAACATACATGAGAAATCGCATGACCTACATACGTGCACATAATAAATTACAGTTAGCAGGAAAAGCAAAAATGGGGTCTTTGGAAGCTGGGAAGGTAAAGGGGCAGGTTTAGACGCCAAATATAGACTGCACACCTTTACCAAACATGAGAAAACACATGTCAAAACCACATGCACATGGGGCCAACTGACAATGATTAAAAGACACTTGAGGGGTTCCCAAGGTATTGTGGGTTGGAGGGGATTCACCATAGACAACTAAAGCACACCCAAGATAAGTACAAATTTTCTCCTTCAGGAAACAATAACGGTGAGCAAGAACACACAGACAGACATATCTATATATATATATATATATATATATATATATATATATTTATATATATTTTGAGAGAGAGATACAATTGTCTTACCTAAAGATAATGGACGTTGTGGGTCACAGGGTCTTGCTAGCAGATAACAAACATCCATCTATAACATCCAGCAGCCATATTGGCCATGTGCTCATTTTATAGCTGGCTCACAGGTGTGACCATTAGCGGCCGTTTGTATATATATCTGCGCATGTGCGAATTTGCGCGCTCAAAATGGAGAACGAAAACCCAAGCGCTTTAGATGGTGCGATGTTAGCATTTATCGGTGCCCTGTTTGAGGAGGCCCTAGCACAGGAGGCAGCAGAAGGTGGGGAAGCAGGTGCTGGGGAAGCAGCTGCAGCAGCACCTCCAGTCCATGTGCCCTTACCTCGCCAGCCACGCATTTTTACTCCAAGGATATATTTGGACAAGCTGCGGAATTCTGATGTCAGGAGGAAGTTCCAGGTCGAGAGAGGAACTATTCTACACCTCTACCAGCTGATAGAGAACAAAATTCAAGCAGACACACAGCGCGGCCATGCGGTGCCCGGCATGGCCAGATTGCTGGACACTTTGTATATCTTAGGGCGTGGCAGCTTCAAAGCCACTTCTGGAAGTATAATGGGCATTAGCCAGCCCACAGTTTCAAGGGTGTTCATGTTGGTCATTAATGCCATAGTGGATATAGTGCCCGATTTTATCCACTGGCCACAGAATGAAAATGAGTGGAATGAAGTGAAGTTGGGCTTCTACCTGCGGGCACACATGCCGCAAATCCTAGGGGCAATAGATGGCACCCACATAGCCATCAGGCCACCAAGGAGCCACGAAATGGAGTACCGGAACCGCAAGCAGTACCACTCCCTGAATGTCCAATTGGTGTGTGACGCCAAACAACGCATAATGAGTGCCAACACTGGTCACCCAGGGTCGTGCCATGATTCCAGGATGTTACGTAACAGTTCTCTGTACCAGGAGTTTAAAAGTGGCCAAATGCCCGAAGGTGTAATGTTCTGGTACCTCTGGTACCCTTTATTCCACTTTCCAAGTCAGTGTATGCGTCCCACCATTCTCTTCTGGTAGGTGCGCATACACCTTTAAGACCGATGCTGTCATCACTGAGCGCCGCAGAGCGGCTATTTCAACCGCCGGCGTTCTCACTCACATGTTCGTTCAACCTGCCTTGAAGCTCACATGCTCACAAGCGTACCTCGCTGTCGGAACCTCGCTACTGATCCCTGTATCCCGCTACCGGATCACTCGCTCATACCGAACCTCTCTACTACTGCTTGCTATTAGTGATAAGTACCCCGCAGGGGAATCCTCCATGAACCTTCCTACTAAGCTTACACTATCTAGCTCTGCATATTAACGACTGTTACTATCATCTGCACTGTTGTTTAGATTGCTAGCTCTTGAGCCTACTAACATCTATCCTTGCACTGGGTTAGTCTCTCCTGTATGTCATCTGCTATCCTACCACCTACTACCATACATGATTGCTAACCTATCTGCATCCTACCTGTTACCATCTATACTCTCATGAACATTTCTCTCAAGTGCTGTTCACCTATTGTCACTGTGCATACCTGTCTCTTTAGCTCATCACCACTATACTGCTATATACATCTATCACTCCAGGAACATCTTATTGAGTGTGTATATTTGTATGCTGAATCAGACAGACCACAGTGATGAGTCTTGGGAGTTGGAATTGGTATTTCAATGTATCTCTACATGACTACTGAGTGGAGTTTTTCTGCAGCTGCAAATCCATCTTGTTTCAGAAAACGCAGGAGCGTTACAGATTGAACGAACCACAATTGGATTCAGCAGATTTACCCACTCAAGTGACACAATTAAAACAACAAGTGACTGCGTTAATACACGCTCTTACTGAATTAAAAGAAGACAATCAGGCTCTGAAGCAGCAGGTAACCCGTCTATCACAACTTGCCGCTGCTCAGCCCCCTGAACCCAAAATAAATCCTCCTCTAGTGTTTACAGGTGAACGCAAAAAATTTTGTGAATTCAAAAACGCCTGTCAGTTACTTTTCTTGCTAAAACCTCGTACCTACCTTACTGATCATATCAAAGTCTGTACTATTATTTCATACCTAACGGGTGATCCACGGGCCTGGGCAGACTCTCTCTTTGAGAAAAATGATCAGCTTCTCAACTCCTATGCTTTATTCCTAGCAGAACTCGCTAGTCTATATGATGACCCCAATAGGCAGAGTACTGCCGATATTCAATTGAGGTCCTTGAAACAAGGTAGGAGACCTGTAGAAGACTTTATAGCAGAGTTCAAAAGATGGACCCTTGATTCAGGGTGGAATGATACATCTCTGAGAACTCAATTTAGACTCGGTCTATCAGAAGCCGTTAAAGACGAGCTCGCCCGAGCGGATTTACCGGACACCCTGGATGCTTTGATACAACTCAGTATCAACATAGACAGGAGGCTGCGAGAAAGAAAGGCTGAAAAAATGGGAATGGCATTGTCCAGTCCTTCTCGGATTTTGGCCGTTGACCCTACTCCTATGGAGGTAGGAACCATACGCCCACCTTTATCAACTACTGAAAGAGCCAGGAGACGATCCAGTAATCTTTGCTTGTACTGCGCATCCCCCGATCACATGATAAGCATCTGTCCCCTTGTCCGCAAAAAAGAGGGTGATGCCCCATACACACGTGCAGATTATCTGCAGACTTTTGTCTGCAGACTTACCTTTTCTATGTAGTGCAAGGGCCTGCCAGATTGCATACAAATTGAAAGTGTTTAGGTTTGACCTCATATTATATGGTTTTGGTAAGTCTGCAGACAAAAGTCTGCAGATAATCTGCACGTGTGTATGGGGCATAAAGGCCCGTACACACGTACCGATCGTCGGCATACAAACGTCGGTGGACGAAGGATCTGCCGATTGTACGCGTGTTAGTATGGTGCCTCCGACAGATGTCTGCGCACAATCCGCGGACAAAAGTCTTTCTTGCAAACATGAAAATATTTGTATGCCGACACCAGAACGGACGATTGTTCGCCTGTCAGTACACAATTCTGCCGACACACAGCTACAAATCCCAACACGCATGATCAAACCAAATGAGTTCCCGGAAGAATTTTCTCTAGTAAACTCAACATTTTATTCAGAAAGAACTTTCGGCTCGCGGAAGTCCAAGAAATAGGTGAAATGCGGAGCACATGCTCATCTTGATAAATGTGAGAAGAAGGAAGATGCTGCTCATAATGCCATACTTTTCTAATAAAAAGGCATGTGTTCTGTTATGATGAAGATAATGTTTGTCTATTCTATCTGTTCTATCAAATTTTAGAATTAAATAATTTGAACTCTTCACCATTATTTTTGTATTTTCACACCAAAGATCTAACTATTGATATGACCCTTTATTCTTGTATGAATTAATGTCTAAAACATATTTTTCAGGTTATGCACAATATTAAACATGTTAACAAATTCTGATAGGCCATTTTTTATTTTCAATTTTCTTTATTTTTTGGATCTCAGCAAAAAAAAAACAAAGCAAACATCATTACTTTCCGTATAATAAACTAAACATAAAAAAGGTCCATTTGGACAAAATTAAACTAGAAACTGGCAAACAGGGGTAAAATAAATAATAGGGGGTTACACAAATTAAAGTTGCTGGTAACTGTAATCAGGTTGCCATGAGGGCAGGTTTGGATCCTGCTGGCCATATTGCCACTGGCCATGTGGCATTTGGCGAGGTGGTGGGTGTTGTGGAGGTGGAGGTGGAGGTGGAGGTGGAGGGCACGGGTGCTCCTGGCATGAGTGGCTGTGCTCAGTAAGTATGCCGTTTTCTGCGTTTTGCAGCACATCCAGAATAATTTTTCTGGCATACTGACACTGCCTGAGGTCCACCTTATCCAGGATTTTGGCAGTCATATTCCCGAAGGACTCATTGGCCTCCGGTTTCCGACGTAGGGCTATGGTGGCCTCCTGGATAAACTCGTCGGTGATGTCATCCACGTGCTTCCTCTTTTGCCTCCGTTTGGCAGGAGGAGGTGGTGGTGGAAAGAGTTCCGCAGGCTCCTCAGGCTCCGCAGGCTCCCCAGGCTCCTGGCTGCAACCTGGCTCCTCCTCAGTGACACTTCCCTGTTGATGAAATGAACAATTGATTAGAATGTTATAGTGTATATAAAAATGCATGTTTGTTATATTATTGTGAACAAATAGCAGACTTTACATACAGTGGCATATCTAGGGTCTCCAGTGCCCTTGTTGAGGAGCTGTATTTGGCAACAACCCCCCCCCCCCAAGATCAATGTAAAACTGTAACCCACCCCCCCAAAAAAAAATTAAAGGGCATTAAAAGTTTCTAATTTGCCCCTTGTTTGCCCAGTGTAGAGCTCTCTAGTGGGCAATCATTGTCTCAGGTGTGAAAAAGAAAGAGAGGGTTGAGAGCTAGAGAGAGGGAGAGAAAGAGGGGGTGTGAGAGAGAGAGGAGGGGGTTGCAGAGAGAGAGGGGCCTGAACTTGCAGAGGACTTGATGTAGGGCATTGAGGGTGAAGCAGTGCAGGGAAACATGAATAAGGAAGCCACCTGCCTTGCTGACCCAGAGTGAGAGACCAGAGACATGGAAGCAAGGATGGATGGATCATTTGCAGGAGCTGTTAGTTTTGTATTAAAAAAGGTTGAGCCAGAGGAATGCTGAGGCTACAGCAGTGTTTCTTAGGACCAGAGGTGTGCTGGGGATGCAGCAGTGTTTGTAAGACCAGAGGTGTGCTGGGGATGCAGTGAGAGGCAGTCTCAGTCTCCTGGTCTTTTGGCTCAGCTGCTCTCAATGTTTTACACCTGCATGAAGCAGCTCTCAATGTTTTACACCTGCATGAAGCTGCTCTCAATGTTTTACACCTGCATGAAGCAGCTCTCAATGTTTTACACCTGCATGAAGCTGCTCTCAATGTTTTACACCTGCATGAAGCTGCTCTCAATGTTTTACACCTGCATGAATCCGCCTGCAAACTGGGGGTTCTGGGGTGTGCAGGCTGAGTGGATTGTTAAAATAAACAATAAAACAATGCCAATGTTTTTGTGACCCACCCCCCTTGGCCTGCGCCCCTGGCGGTTGCCTGTCATGCCAACCCCTTGCTATGCCCGTTTACATAAAGGGTCAATTATGGTTTAGCTTATAATTTTGTTACATGATTACATTTTAGCAGACAATATATTGTGAAATGCCATACCTGAGTAAAACTCTCCTCCAGGAAATCCTCATCCTGGCTTGGATCTACCGACACTGAGCCCTCTGCCGAAGTAGAAGGCAGTGTAGAAATTGACGGCCTGGATTCCATGGTGTCTGCCAGGAACCGCATGTTATCATAGTACCACAGCCGTGGTACATATACATTCCGTGCCCCTGCTCCAGACTGGGTGGAATCTTCTATTTTTTTTAACTCCCGCCTGTAGGCAGTGCGAATACTGTTTATTTTTTTGCGGATATAATCAAAATTTGCCCCAGGACAGACGGGCTTGTAGAAGGCCACCAAATGTTCCATGGCCTGTTTTCTGAGTTTTCGATTTTTATAATCTGCGGACTTGACTTGCCACAAACAGGGCAGTTGCCTGAACTCATCAATAAAACTTATTAAAAAGTTGTGGGTGGTGAAATTGTCCACCATATTGCAGGACAGTATATGCCTGCAAGACACAAAACAACACAAAACATATTAAAATAGCATGTATTTTGGCACATAATAAAGATATTCCTAATAAAAGCTGTATAGGGCCCAAAACACACACTTTCTATTAAAAGAGTCGTACCTTTGTTTGTGTGGAAAAGTCGTGATTCGCCGCTCGATCGTGCTCCAACTCTCGATATGTCCGCTAGCGAATCGTCGGCCGAACGATCTGGCGTCCTTTAAATACAGCGCAGGCGTCAACTCCTCCTCCAGTGGCGGGCTTGTGCAGGGGTGTGTACGTGCCGAAGATCAGGCCTACATGCGACACTCACACCTGAGGCAGTGGAATAATCATTGTTTAATTAGGAACCATGTCTCAACAATCTGGGAGCTCAATTAGTGGGGGCCGAAGTGATTGGGCCACCCGAAAATCAAGGGCTACACCCATGTCAAAGCCAGAAATAGTGGAGATGGTCTCCATTTTAGAAAAAATGGATTACGATGGAAAGTTGGCAAATTACGATCGGCCCAATGCCAGGAAAGATGGCATCATGGACAAGGTGGTGGCCTGTTTGGTCAAAAAATTCGGTGTCGAGCGATCGAAAGATCAGATTCGGAAACGGTGGTCTGACCTCAAACACCGTGAGCAGGATCAGCTTTCCCAAATCCATCGGATTTTGAAAAAAAGTAAGTTTTATTTTTTTTATTTTTTTTAATCATGCAATATGTTTTTTATAATTTGGTGTATGTTGTATTAACATGTCTAGATTATAATGTCTATGTAAAAAGTTAGATTACTCATTTTAGTTGTCATGTCGTGATTTGATCGATCTATTGTTGATGTTTTAGTATATGACATTAAAAGTCAGGAAGCCATAGTTAAAAATATATGTATTGTGTTGCAACGAACGTTCTTTCCTGCACGAATCTTCTCAGCAAACATTCCTATTAATCACAGATTATTATTCAAACCTTTAAATAGGAGAAAAACGTAAACTCCGTGCCAAACAATGGGAAAGGAGGAGGAGAGGTTTGGCAGCTCCATCGGCAGTTGTGGAAGAAGAGGAGGACATGGGCCCAGATGGTGGCACAGATTCCACTAAAGGTAATTGGTTCCTATGCACTGTCAAACATTAATGTACCATATTTTTCGTAGATAACCATGTACATGTCTTCATATTTGTTACTAAAAGAGCTATCAAGCAGGGCACCATGTCCTAACAAATGTACCTCTTGTGACTTTTATGATATGGCCAATGTTTTGTATTATGTAGATGAAGACATTATGCCTGAGGTGATTCTGGTGGAGCCTACAAGTGACCAGACACCAGAACAACAAGAAGGTTGGTAGTCACAGATTTTTGTGTAGTGGGATCATAGAAATATGTGTATTTGCAATGATTGTTTAACCTTATATTCTTGTATTCCCTTACAAATTTACATTGCAGATGTTGCGTCATGCCAGGATGTGGCATCCCCAGCCAGGTCTGAACCAATATCTCCTGGCAACTTGCCAAGCAGCATGGAAGCCACTTCAGAAACTGTGGAGGAACCAGGACCAAGTGTCCAAGAGCCAATTGTGTGCCCACGTAGGTTTTTTCAGAATGATTTTTATCAGTGTTATTTTTAGCCTCCAATTTACAACACTAGTTCCCTATGGGAGCCTCTTTATTTGAATGGAAGTCGCACCGTAAGTCGGATCAGGATGCTCTGACTTGCGGGGCCACTTGCGTTGTGAAGATTTTTGAGGGGGAACTACACCCAAAAATTGAACAACCCACCGTGGGTGTCCCCCCAAGTTCACAACCAGGCCTTTTGTGTGTGGTATTGAGTTTGAGGGTATGCCCACAACAAAAAGACAGCGTGGGTTACCCCCAAAACCCCTACCAGACCCTTATACAAGCATGCAGCTTGTCAGGCCAGGAAAGAGAACGAGCAAGCGGACCAAACACCCCCTGGACCACAGCAGGACACATGCCCTCAACATGGGGGGGTTTTGTTGCTTTGGGCCAGGGGGCCTCTGCACCGCACACCCAAAAGCACCTTACTCCCATGTAGAGGAGGACAAGAGCCTCATCCCCACAACCCTGTCTGGTGGTTTTGGGGGGTCATGCGGCCAGGGGGTTCCTAGGACTTTGGAAGCAACCTTTAACAAAGGGTGGCCCCCAGATCCCAGACCCCAATCACTATGTGAATGGGTATGGGGTACATAGTACCCCTACACATTAACCACATAAATGGAAGTGTATGTGAATAACGACAGGAGACGTTTATGAAATGTTCTTAAAGATCTTCATCCGGTCTTCTCCACTCTGCTCTTTGGATCTTCTCCTCTCCACTCTTCTGCTGTCCAATCTTCTGCTCTTATGTTGTCTGCTCTTTTGCCCTAGGCTCTTCTTCTTCCTCCTGTCCTCCTCCAATGCTGTTGCCGTGCATTCTGCCCGTCTCTGGTCTCTGCATCTTAATATATATACATTACAACCATGCCCTCACAATGACGTCATCATGCGTTCACACCCCTAATGAATATATAGTAAGCTCAGGAGACCGGCAGAATCATCAGCAACAGCATCGGAGGAGGACAGGAGGAAGAAGAAGAGCCTAGGGCAAAAGAGCATAAGAACAGGGTAGGTATTAACTCGAGAGGAATTTAAGATTACCTGGACACCAAATGTTTCTCTATTATTATGACCTCATGTAGGTGATTCACATTGACTCATTTTTGTTTAATTTTTACAGACCATGTTTTACATAGTTGCACATTAGCCAAATTGACCCGTGAGGCTCTCCAATGCTGCGCAGACCTGGAACAAATAAAGGAGACTGCAACGGCATTACAAATCAAAATGCGCAATTTTGTGGACATGATTGGCAAATTTTAAGCCACAATTTTACTAGGTTTTTAATGTTTGTATTGGGATGTTCCTGATGTTACAATTTTTTTAGAATGTTTTAGGGCATTTTAATTACACTCAGATGTTAAAGAGTGTACCCAAGTTTGGGAAAAGCACTTTACAACACCCTAACCCTAACCCTAACCCTAACCCTAACCCTAACCCTAACCCTAACCCTAACCCTGTGAATGTTTGATACTAAAACGTTTTTACATTCAACAATGTGTGTTCAATTCTTTATTAGACTTTAGTTGGGGGGTCGAGGTCTAAAGCTGTGTAAAGAAGCACTAAATGTATGATGGCTGTCCTATTCCCATATTTACATGTTAATGAAAGCATTTTGGTCACTGCCATATGCGAGTTGCTGGAGGTGTCAATGAAATGTTAAAGATACCCCCAGTTTTAACGCATATCACAGTGCGATCTGACATTTCACACAGGATCGGATCACACAAGTTTGAACGATTGTGCGATCCTATCCTGATGTGGCTGAATAAATGCATCATGTGCGACTTTTGTGCGAGTGCAGTGCGAATTGAGCCATACAAACTGTATAGCTGATTTTCGCATGAACATCTGATCGCATGTAATAAAGGAGCAGTGCGCTACGATATTACATGCCATCAGATGTGCAGTGTGAATTGAGACATACACTTTGTATGGCTACATTCGCACTGAACACGCATACAAGTCGCACATGACCCTTTATTTCTGATGTATCTGGATTGGATCGCACAGTGCTTAACACTTGTGGAATACAATCCTGTGCAAAAAGTAAGTGGCGGGTCACCCTTATGCAATGCTGGAAGGCTGCAAAGTCGCAGACTTCCCGCATCGCATAAGTGTGACTCAACACTCAAGGTACTAGCAGTCCTAGGATTCAATATGGCATTGATATTGCCAGTAGCAATCAGTGTAGGGAGATCAGTGTAATCTATAGTGTATTGCTTGTTCGTTGCTCTAGTTCACTTTCCATTACCTATATATATAACACTTTGAGATGAACAATGATCAAGTTTCACATAACACTGACATATCCTAACATTGGTGGGCAGTGAGAAGGATGTCATAAATGAACACAACATAACAGGTGTAGGTACTTTGTTAATACCCTAATGTATTATATGAAATATATAGTATGGGCAACTTCTGGACAATGAACACCAATGTAAGGTGACATTAGATGAACCTTGGGTGTGACCTAGTTCTCAATGTGACAGGGTTTGTGTACATTTTGTGGGGTGCAGAAGGCCCTTGTATTTACACCACTGGCTAAAAAATAACACATGGCCATCATCACTTTGGATCAGCTGGTGAGAGACTACAGTCAAGAAACACACTGATGAATGTATTAACCCTTCCAAAGTCACACATATATAACACATGATTAACCCAAATAATTGTGTTTGGCATATGTGCCCAAATGATTATAATCCACAATACAGAATCATTGCAATTTTTGTTTAATGTGTTGAAAAATAATATATCTCTGACATTTATCTTGTGTGTCCAATCTTTAACAAGATTAATGGGTGTGTGACAGTGATTGCTGCCAGGACACAGCTCCTCTCCCCACGAAATAGTCCAGATATTCCTGGCGGATCTGACGGGCCCTGTGTGATGCCAATGCTGACCGTCCAACTTCCATTGACGTCATGGACTCCACTTGGTTAGAAGGTTGGGCCTCTCCACTTGTACCTGGCATAGCAGGGTCAGTATCCAGTTGCTGCAAGACATAATTTTGTGCATTCCTGCGTAGGAAGTTGTGCAAAATGCAGCAACACAAGACCACATTATCCACTTTGTACAGTGCCAGGTTTATGGACGTCAGGAATATCCGGAACCGGTTGGCCATTATCCCGAAGGCATTCTCCACAACTCTGCGAGCTCTGGACAACCGGTAGTTGTAAATCCTTTGGTCTGGGGTGAGGTTCCTCTGAGGGTAGGGCTTCATGAGATGCTCCCCAAGCGCAAAAGCCTCATCTGCGATAAACACAAAGCTCATACCCTCAACAGTTTGCTCCCTGGATGGCAGGTTCAGAGTGCCGTTCTTTAGACGACGAGCGAACTCCGTCTGATCAATAACTCCCCCATCCGAATTGCGGCCATTTTTGCCAATATCCAAAAAAATAAACTCATAGTTTGCATTAACTATGGCTAGCATGACTATACTAAAAAAACCTTTATAATTATAATAAAATGTGCCGGAATTCGGAGGGGGGACAATGCGGACGTGCTTCCCATCAATAGCACCCCCACAATTGGGAAAATTCCACTTCTCCAGAAATTGATCAGAAATCTCCAGCCATTGCTCTGCGTTTGAAGGAAACTGTGGGGAAAAAAAAAAAAAAAAAAAAAAAATAAAATTAGTGCTTGAGCACATCACATTATTAATTACACACACAGTTGTCTGTTAAATGCTTATGCAACTTGCTAAAAAAATATACAACAGGAAGGCAAAGGTTTGGATATGGGGATGTAACATCTACATACATTTCTTTTCAACCTCCTATTGTTCTTATATTGTAAAGGGCCATACACACTAGAAGATTCTCTGAAGACTTTTTCGTGCAGATTTAACTTTTCTATGTAGTGCAAGGGCCTACCAGATTGCATAGGATTTGAAAGTGTTTGTTGGACCTCATATTATTTGGTTTTGGTAAATCGGAAGGATAAATTGTTCTGACAATCTTCTAGTGTGTATGGCCCATTATACTCACCAGCTAGAGCTGAGATTTACAAACTACGGCCCTCCAGCTGTTGCAGAACTACACATCCCATGAGGCCTTGTAATTCTCTGACATTCACAGACATGACTAGGCATGATGGAAATTGAAGTTCGTGAACAACTGGTGGGCCATAGTTTGAAGACCTCTGAACTTGAGCTTTGGTATATGCTGACTTTGAGATTTAGCATGTGGGTGGGGGGATGGGTAAGTAAAACTGGGCATTTATACATCAATTAGGGCTTGTGGTCAGTGAAGGTTTTAACATCATTACATAAACATACAGAATCATAGGTGGGAATGGATGGACTGATGTATTTTAGATAAATCATTAACTAGGTACTAAAACATTGGCCAAGGAATAATTGTTTGAGGGAAAGCAATAAAATGACCCAAATTCAAAATACTGTTAACAGGCAATGCGTTTAGGGACACATAGGAGAGAATGGTGGGGTGGTTAGTGGGTAATTTTACAAATGGTTAAAGATAATCTACATCTTTACTACTATGTGCATGCGGACAGAGGGTAGTTTACAAATAATGGCCTGTGTCAATTGCTGTACATCCAAAAACATCATAATTCGGGTGAAACGACTAATACATGTAATGTAATGTAAAAAATCAAACATACCTTGATATAGTCCTTCTGCAAGACCTTGATGATGGCAGAGCAGGTCTCAGGGATGATGACTCCAAGAGCTTGGGGGGAGATGCCTGTGGTGAACTTCAGATCCTGCAGGCTTCTCCCTGTTGCAAGATACCTCAACGTCGCAATTAACCTTTGCTCAGGAGTAATTGCAAGCCGCATACAAGTATCCTGCTTCAGAATATAGGGGGACACCAGGGCAAGAAGACGGTAAAAGATGGGATCCGTCATCCTCAAATAATTCCTGAAGTCATCAGGATTATTTTCCTGGAGCTCCCTCAGCAAGGACATATGAGAAAATTGATCACGGTTAAGCAACCAATTTTTCGTCCAGGAGGTCCGCTTCTTCTTCCTATTGCTCGTACGTCGTCTCAGAGCCAAAACTCCAACACTAACGACAGCAACGGACGAATTCACGGTCGCCATAATAAATTCTCGAACGATGTCTCGGAAAATAGCGAAATGTCGTCAACCAAACAAATGCTACCGAAATCAGCGCGAGATGCCCAGAAGGGTCACGGCCAAACACTCACTTCCTCTTTTGTAGCGGAGAACGTGCGTGGAACGTAGTGACGTCATTTTCTGTCGGAAGACAAATGTCCTGGGCAAGTTTGGAGCACTTTTCAACAGACAAACAACAAACACACCAGCCGCGAACATTTGTAGGACGTTCCGTCGGCCGACGATCGGTACGTGTGTACGGGGCTTTAGTGTTCACATGTCCTCCTAGGGGGATTGACAACTTCATTTACTAACCCTTATCTTTTTGTTCGTTTGACATTGCAGTGGGACCAGACTAGGATTACCACTAAGGCCATGATCGACACAGGATCTTGCGGAAATTATATCGATATACGTTTTGCTACTTTAAATAAAGTACCTATTATTTCAAAACCTAAGCCTGTCTCTGTGAGTCTTATTAACGGTATTCCGTTATCTTCTGGCCCAATCACTAATCAGACACAAGCACTCCTAGTCACCACTAACGAGTCTCATACGGAGACCACTACCTTCGACCTATTAACTTCGCCCCACTTTCCCATTGTTTTGGGACTTCCCTGGTTACACACACATCAACCAACCATAGATTGGAAGAAACGGACCCTAACCTTCCTCTCTTACTATTGCGAGAGTATGTGTAACCTCCCGTCTTATGGAAAGATCCTGTCTGTGGTGTCAGATGAGATTGCACCACTATGCTATCAGGATCTGTCCGAAGTTTTTCTTGAGAAAAATGCTCAAGTACTGCCTCCCCATAGGGATTATGATTGCACTATTGATCTACTCCCAAATAGTAAACTGCCTTTTGGTCATGTTTATCCTCTTTCGCAGGATGAACTTTCCCATCTCAAGGAATACTTGGATGAGAATTTGACAAAAGGTTTTATTAGATCTTCCACTTCTTCCACAGCTGCAGGACTTTTTTTTGTCCGCAATAAAGACTCAAGTCTCAGGCCTATTATCGACTATAGGCAATTGAACGCCATTACAGTAAAAGATCGCTATCCTTTGCCGCTTATCCCTGAACTCATTGAACAAGTGCGTGGAGCTACCTACTTTTCAAAATTGGACCTGAAAGGGGCATACAATCTAATCCGAATCCGTGATGGAGATGAGTGGAAGACAGCATTCAGAACCAGATACGGATTGTTCGAATATCTTATAATGCCATTTGGGCTATGTAACGCTCCCGCAGCTTTCCAACGATTCATAAACGATATCTTTAGAGACTTACTTGATGTCTGTGTTGTGGTATATCTGGACGATATACTTATTTATTCACGATCCTTGTCTGAACATATAAAACATGTAAGACTTGTGTTATCCAGATTACTCACACACAATCTATACGTGAAACAAAAAAAATGCTTATTTCATAAAGAAGAAGTATTATTCCTAGGATACATCATATCCAAAACAGGAATCAAGATGGATATGAGTAAGATATCCTGCATTCAGGATTGGCCTATACCAACCACCCGCAAAGCACTACAGCGATTCCTTGGATTTTCAAAATTCTATAGGAAGTTCATCAAGAACTTCTCTGCCATTGTGAGACCTCTCACACAACTCACAAGTATTAAGAAACCATTTAAATGGTCAGATGAACCAAATGAAGCTTTTCGCTTGTTAAAAACAAACTTTACCTCTGCTCCCATACTACGCCATCCAGACCCATCCCTCCAATACATTCTGGAAGTAGATGCGTCAAATATGGCAGTAGGAGCAGTAGTCTCCCAACGACCAACGAATACTTCACCACTCCATCCAGTCGCCTTCTTCTCTAAATCTCTAAGCAGCCCAGAGGTGAATTACCCAGTGGGTGAAAAGGAACTGCTTGCTATAAAACTGGCTCTGGAGAATTGGCGACATGTACTTGAAGGCACCCGATTACCAATACTCATATATCCAGATCATAAAAATCTTCAATATCTTCAGACTAACAAAACCCTCTCCCACCGGCAGGTACGATGGTCACTATTCTTTCTACGATTTAACTTCCCAGTGACCTACACACCTGCAGACAAGAATAAAAAAGCGGATGCGCTATCACGATTAACTGAAGATAATTGCTCCGAAATCCCTTCCGTTCCTATAATACCCTACAAGCGTATTATTGGGGTTGTCCGTTCCTTGAAGGAAGAGATTCTGCATGGTATAGGTTTGGATTCACCTCCACCACAACTAAGTGCTGATGCAGAAGGCTTCCTCTACTACAACGACAAACTCTACATACCCCCTACTATGCGCACCAAGATCTTGGAATTGTCACATGATGTGCCTATGGCAGGACATATGGGTATGACAAAGACCCTTAATTTGCTTACCAGGCAGTTTTGGTGGCCTGATATGAAGACATCTATAAAAAAATTTGCCTCTTCATGCAACGTCTGTGCCAGGTCCAAAATTGACACTACAAAACCATCCGGTCTACTATGCAGTCTACCAATACCCCAAACTCCATGGGAAGTTGTGTCCTTGGACTTTATAGTAGAACTACCACCTTCCAAAGGATTTAATACCATTTTAGTGTCAGTGGACCATCTGACAAAGATGGCACTTTCGTTGCTATTCGCAGACTACCTTCGTCCAAACAAACAGCGGAACTACTGATGAAACATGTCTTTAAGTTACATGGAATTCCAAAAACTCTTTTGTCTGACCGTGGATCACAATTCATCTCCAAGTTTTGGCAAGAACTATGTCACATACTACGAATTGAGCGAAAGCTCACTTCACCCTACCATCCTCAGACCAACGGACAGACTGAAAGAGTCAACCAGTGCATCGAGCAATATTTACGTTGCTACACATCATACCTACAGGATGATTGGGTGGATCTCCTCCCTCTGGCAGAATTTGCCTACAACAACGCAACCCACAGTACGACCAAACAGAGTCCGTTCTACTTGAACTATGGGTTTCATCCCACTATTCTTCCACCACGCATCCTTCCATCAAGTAACCCAGTAGCCTCAGACTATCTTACCCAAATAAAAGACTCTCTGGGTTTACTTAATACTACCATCTCACTCGCTCATAGTCAACAAAAAAAGTACTATGACCTTCGTAGAAGACCTTCTCCTCAGTATGCTATTGGGGACCTCGTTTGGCTATCAACAAAAAACTTAAGATTAAAGATCCCTAGCAAAAAGCTTGGGCCTCTATTCTTGGGACCCTTCCCAATCAGGAAACTTATTGGAAAAGCTGCAGTACAGCTCACATTACCAACAGACCTCAAGATACATCCCATCTTCCATGTGTCGCTACTGAAGCCCCATGTTCCTGACCAAGGAATAAGGCCTACCATCCCACCTCCACCTCCTGTACAAGTTGAAGGCGGAGAAGAATATGAGATAAAGGAGATTCTGGATTCTCGTATCCACAGAAGAAGACTCCAATATCTAGTACGATGGAAGAACTATGGGCCCCAAGACGGCACCTGGCCGGATACCTCTGATATACATGCCCCTAGACTGATTCGCAATTTTCATGCGAAATACCCGGAAAAAACAGCTCTAGAGGCCTTCAGGAGCCGGCCTTAAGGGGGGGTACTGTAATGTTCTGGTACCTCTGGTACCCTTTATTCCACTTTCCAAGTCAGTGTATGCGTCCCACCATTCTCTTCTGGTAGGTGCGCATACACCTTTAAGACCGATGCTGTCATCACTGAGCGCCGCAGAGCGGCTATTTCAACCGCCGGCGTTCTCACTCACATGTTCTTTCAACCTGCCTTGAAGCTCACATGCTCACAAGCGTACCTCGCTGTCGGAACCTCGCTACTGATCCCTGTATCCCGCTACCGGATCACTCGCTCATACCGAACCTCTCTACTACTGCTTGCTATTAGTGATAAGTACCCCGCAGGGGAATCCTCCATAAACCTTCCTACTAAGCTTACACTATCTAGCTCTGCATATTAAGGACTGTTACTATCATCTGCACTGTTGTTTAGATTGCTAGCTCTTGAGCCTACTAACATCTATCTTTGCACTGGGTTAGTCTCTCCTGTATGTCATCTGCTATCCTACCACCTACTACCATACATGATTGCTAACCTATCTGCATCCTACCTGTTACCATCTATACTCTCATGAACATTTCTCTCAAGTGCTGTTCACCTATTGTCACTGTGCATACCTGTCTCTTTAGCTCATCACCACTTTACTGCTATATACATCTATCACTCCAGGAACATCTTATTGAGTGTGTATATTTGTATGCTGAATCAGACAGACCACAGTGATGAGTCTTGGGAGTTGGAATTGGTATTTCAACGTATCTCTACATGACTACTGAGTGGAGTTTTTCTGCAGCTGCAAATCCATCTTGTTTCAGAAAACGCAGGAGCGTTACAGAAGGGTGGCTTATTGGTAAAGTATTTTGTCTTAACAACATAAACTGTAAGATTACATAGACATAGGAATAAGCTACATCGGTGTACACCCTGATTTAAGCAAAGCCTACATAAAATGTATGTGTTATGAGTTGTCAGGCTGTTTGCACACAACCAGATCATCAGCCTACCAGCTCACAACAGAAAGATTTCCAAAGTTGTCTTTGAGTCAAATGAAGGTGGTAAACCAATGTGTAAATGGTGTCCTATAGCCACCCCTGCAAAACATAAAAGTGATTCCAATGGTATTGCCATATCCCAAAAGTACTTTGCATAAGTGAGTCAATATTGGTTTCCTCACTCTAGTTTAAGATATATTCCAGAAGTAATGCCTATGCTAATGTAATAGGAACAAAATACAGGACAAGTTGGAACTTGCAAGAGAAACACACCACTTTGTGTGTCCTTTTTCCCATTTGTATTAGTGATTTAGGCAGTTAGACAGAGTTGAGATGTTTCATATGAGTTTTAGCACACAGATGAGCAGGTTGTTTAGAAAAATGCATCATTGTCTCCCATTTTGAGGAGTCATCTAAAGTCACATGATATGACGAACTAATGTATATTTTTTTTGTTTTCAGGGGATGCTGGTTACCCGCAGCTGACGTGGCTGATGGCTCCAACTGGGTACCCCCAGGGCCGAGCTGAACAGAACTACAACAGGGCCTTGCAGAAAAGCCGGAGTATCATTGAGTTGACCATAGGTCTTCTCAAATCCCGGTTTCTCTGCTTGGCCCGGCCTGGGGGTGAACTCCTGTACTCTCCTGCAAAGGCTTCCAAGATCATCCTGGCATGCTGCGTGTTGCACAACATGTGCGTTGCCCGGGATGAATCCTGGGAGCTGACGGAGGAGAGGGAGCCAGAGGTCCGTCAGCTGGCGGCCCCCAGGCGGCGGAGCACCGCTGCAGGTATGGCCACCCGGAATACCCTGGTTGCTAGCCACTTTACATGTAAGTACTGTAACCGGTCGAGATAGGGCATGTGTATTAACTTGCTAGTTAGCAGAGGTGCCACTCACAGGGAGACAGATGGTAATTATCATCTGCCAATGACACTTGCCATTGTAGATAAAGTGTAGTCAACATTTGTAAACTGTGTTACTTGAGCAAGAACATGCACCTCTAACCATAAACATGTTGGTATTGTGAATGTGGAAAGGGCTGAGAAGAGCTGGCAGGTGTTCAGTTGTGTCTATGCCACCTGTGTAGTTATTGATAACATGAACGGCTGCTTGGTATCTTATGGTGTCCTAATTTTTCTGAATCTGGACATCTTATATTGGAATCATGGCACGTACCAATAGAAGCCTGTGGTGATGGGCTGTCTGGCGCCACAGGTGTGTATTCAAATGTTTGCATTAATGATTTCTGGTTTGTGTAAGTTGTGAGAAAATGTGTAATTTCACTCGTGATGTAGAAATTTAATGAAGTTCAGAATGAAGCAAACGGGCATTAAGATGTGATTTTCATGATGAAATGTCTTATCCTTTGCTTTATTTTTCCAGGAGTGGTACTGCTTGCGGTTGTAGCTGGTAGAAACCCACCTTCATGGACTCCACTCATCTTCATTTATGGTCAGTGTATATTTTGTGAGGCACATGGCCAGAACTGGCATCGATGACCAACATGAACACCCTGGAACTTCCGAAGTGGCTTGGAAGCTGAACAGCAACCTGGCCATGCCTGTCCTCTATGAGCTGGTAGAGGTGCCGAATTGCTTCTTGACTCTGCATGAAGTTGGTGAAGATATCAGAATCCCGTATCCTTGCCTAATGTAGCCATGGAGCAAAGATCGTGGGCTGGCGCTGTAAAGGCACACGGACTGGAGACTGTCAATATTAGCTTGCTGCATCCCTCCTTATGCTGTAATTCCATGAACAATAAATAATTTTGAACGGAACATGTGTTTTTTTTTGGGTGGGTGGCTACAGACTAAAGGGCCATACACACTATAAGATTTTGAGAAGACTTTATCCTTCAGATTGACCTTTTCTATGTAGTGCAAGGGCCTGCCTAATTGCATAGAAATTGAAAATGTTTAGGTTTGACCTCATATTATATGGTTTTGGTAAGTCTACAGGAAAAAGTCTTGAGAAAATCTTATAGTGTATGGCCCATTAAGTTGCCAAGGCCGTAGATTTGCACTTTGCATGCTGCTTGTACTGGTAATGTGAGGGGTTGGAATGTAGGGTAGGGATGTGACAGTGTTGTGTTGAGGTGTGAGGCAAATGTAGTGTTGGACTATGAGGGTCTGTGTTGTTCAAATATGGAGAGAGTCCAATATCAGACACCTATGTTTATTGGTCCAGAAATTGTAAGAACCATGGTAAATGTGTAAAGAATTGCAGCTCCAGAAAACTAGGACCACACTCATAGAATAAAAATTGTGTTGGTTCCATTAATGTGCTGGAAATTTGGGTAGAACACACCCCCCCTCCACCCACCCCCAAAATTAGATACTCTTTACAAAATCTATAAAATAAATGAGAGTGAAAAGAGATCCCAAGTGTAGTGATTGTTGGGATTTGAAACCATGACGTTGTTAACTGCAGTGAAGTTGCAAAGCACTTAGCTATTGTGCAGAATAGAGCTGTCTGGTGAAAATAAAGGAGTGTGTTAAGGCTAAAAAGCACATATAGCTAAAGTACTAAACATTGTATGGAATCTCGGAAGAAGACCATGGGAAAATTGTGAGGTTTCATCTTGACCTGAAGTGGTGTAGTGGTGTAGTGGTTTGGTGACTTGCCTTTGCTACTTGGAATCATAAGATCGATTCTACAGACAGACGAGATCATAAAATCACTTAAGATGTTGTAAGTTTGCAAGCGCTTCTGGGTGTAACATTATTTAGCAATATATATGATCCAATCCGTTACATTTAAAAAAAAATAAAAAATAAAAAAAAATGAAAAAAGAAGTTAGGTGGAGATGGTAAGCCTCGAACCTACAGCAAAGGGAGATGATGTGTGCACAGAGGATATGTGCAGGAACCCACTAGACCACATTGAAATGTCCAAATTGGGCCCAATTAGCCATTTTCCCTCCCCGGTGTCATGTGACTCGTTAGTGTTACAAGGTCTCAGGTGTGAATGGGGGGCAGGTGTGGTAAATTTGGTGTTATTACTCTCACTCTCTCATACTGGTCACTGGAAGTTCAACATGGCACCTCATGGCAAAGCATAATTACATAGTTACATAGGGCCGGATTTAAAGAAACTGCAGCTTCAAACATCTATGACGTGTTTCAGTTTCGCCGCGTTCAAATCAATTAACTGGCGCTGCGGAGTATTTGGCGAGTAAAACAGCAATAATGAATTCCGCCGTCAGCGGGATTCACTTACGATCGCGGCTTCGCCAATTCGCAAACTTATGTCTTCGTGCTTATAGCAGTTTCACATAGCGATGTGGGCTAGTGGATTAGTGCACACATCACATGTCTGTAATTCATCTCCCTCTGCTGTAGGTTCGAGGCTTACCATCTCCACCTACTTTTTTTATTTTCTTTTTTTGTTTATATTGCTAAAATGTAACGGATTACATCATATATATTGCTAAATAATGTTACACTCAGAAGCGCTTGCAAGCTTACACCATTTTAAGTGTTTTTTTGATCTTGTCTGTGTGTCGAATCGATCTTATGAAGGAAAGTACCAAAGGCAAGTGACCAAACCCCTACCCTACTTCAGGGCAAGATGAAACCTCACAATTTTACCATGGTCTTCTTCCCACATTCCATACAATGTTTAGTTCTTTAGCTATATGTGCTTTTTAGCCTTAACACACTCCTTTTTTTCCACCATACAGCTTTATTCTGCACAATAGCTAAGTGCTTTGCAACTTCACTGCAGTTCACAACGTCATAGGTTCAAATCACATCACTACACTTGGGATCTCTTTTCACTCTCATTTTTTTTAACAGTTTTTTTAAACTATCTTGAATTTGGGGGGGGAGGGGGGTGTCCTACCCAAATTTCAAGCACATCAATGGAAACAACACAATTTTGATTTTATGAGTGTGGTCCTAGTTTTATCGAGATGCAATTCTTTACATATTTACCATGGTTCTTACAATTTCTTGACCAATAAACATAGGTGTCTGATATTGGACTCTCTCCATATTTCAACAACACAGACCCTCATAGTCCAACACTACATTTGCCTCACACCTCAACACAACACTGTCACATCCCTACTCTACATTACAACCCCTCACATCACCAGTACAAGCAGCATGCAAAGTGCAAAACTCCGGCCTTGGCAGCTTAATGGGCCATACACTAACAATTTGTCTAGACTTTTTCCTGTAGACTTAACCAAACCATATAATATAAGCTCAAACCTCAACACTTTCAATTTGGATGCAATCAGGCAGGCCCTTGCACTACATAGAAAATGTCAATCTGAAGGATAAAGTCTTCTCTAAATCTTACAGTGTGGATGGCCCTTTTGTCTGTAGGCACCCACACAAAACAAAAAAACACATGTTCAATTCTAATGTATTTATTTATTTGAGAATGACAGCAGAAGGAGGGATGCAGCAAAAGAATATTGTCACTCTCCAGTCCGTGTGCCTTTACAGCGCCAGACCACGATCTTTGCTCCATGGCTACGGGATTCTGATGTCTTCCACAACTTCCGGCAGAGTTCAGAATCCATTCTGCACCTCTACCAGCTCATAGGGGACAGGCATGGCAAGTTTGCTGGTCAGCTTCCAAGCCACTTTCGAAGTTCCAGGGTGTTCATGTTGGTCATTGGCCATGTGCCTTACCAAATATCCACTGACCACAAAAGAAAATGAGTGGAGTCCATCAAGGTGGGTTTCTACCACCTACACCCGCAAGCAGTACCACTCCTGGAAAAATAAAACAAAGGATAAGACATTTCATAATGAAAATCACATCTTAATGCCTGTTTGCTTCATTCTGAACTTCATTTAATTTCGACATCACGAGTGAAATAACACATTTTATGCCAACTTACACAAACCAGAAATCATTAATGTAAACATTTGAATACACACCTGTGACGCCAGACAGCCCATCACCACAGGCTTCCCATGGTACGTGCCATGATTCCAAGATGTTGATGTTCTGGAAAATTACAACACCATAAGATACCAAGCAGCCGTTCATGTTATCAATAACTACACAGGTGGCATAGACACAAATAAACACCTGCCAGCTCTTCTCAGCCCTTTACACTATTCACAATATCAACATGTTTATGGTTAGAGGTGCATGTTTTTGCTCAAGTAACACAATTTTACCAATGTTGACTACACTTTATCTACAATGGCAAGTGTCATTGGCAGATGATAATCACCCTCTGTCTCCCTGTGAGTGGCACCTCTGCTAACTAGCTAATTAATACACATGCCCTATCTTGACCGGTTACAGTACTTACATGTAAAGTGGCTAGCCACCAGGGTATTCCGGGTGGCCATACCGGCAGCGGTGCTCCGCCGCCTGGGGGCCGCCGGCTGACGGACCTCTGGCTCCCTCTCCTCCGTCAGCTCCCAAGAATCATCCCGGGCAACGCACATGTTGTGCAACACGCAGCACGCCAGGATGATCTTGGAAGCCTTTGTAGGAGAGTACAGGAGTTCACCCCCAGGCCGGGCCAAGCAGAGAAACCGGGACTTGAGAAGACCTATGGTCAACTCAATGATACTCCGGCTTCTCCGCAAGGCCCTGTTGTAATTCCTCTCTGCTGGGCCCTGGGGGTACCTGATTGGAGCCATCAGCCACGTCAGCTGCGGGTAACCAGCATCCCCTGAAAAATAAGTAAAATATACATTAGTTCTTCCTATCATGTGACTTTAGATGACTCCTCAAAATGGGAGACAATTAGGCATTTTACTAAACAACCTGCTCGTCTGTTTGCAAAAAATCATATGAAACATCTCAACTCTGTCTAACTGCCTAAATCACTAATACAAATGGGAAAAAGGACACACAAAGTGGTGGGTTTCTCTTGCAAGTTCCAACTTGGCCCCTATTTTGTTCCTATTACATTAGCCTAGGTCTTACTTCTGGAATATATCTGCAACTAGAGTGAGGAAACCAATATTGACTCACTTATGCAAAGTACTTTGGGGATATGGCAATACCATTGGAATCATTTGTAGGTTTTCTTTGGGTGGCTAGAGGACACCATTTACACATTGGTTAACCACCTTCATTGGACTCAAAGACAACTTTGCAAATCTTTCTTTTGTGAGCTGCTAAGCTGCTGATCTGGTTGTGTGTGAACAGCCTGACAACTCCTAACACATCCATTTTAGGTAGGCTTTGCTTAAATCAGGGTGTACACCGATGTAGCTTATTCCTATGTCTATGTAATCTTACAGTTTATGTTGTTAAGACAAAATACTTTACCAATAAGCCACCCTTCGGGCATTTGTCCACTTTCAAACACCTCGTACAGAGTACTTGTTCTTAACATACTGGAATCATGGCACGACCCTGGGTGACCAGTGTTGACACTCATGATGCGCTGTTTGGCGTCACACACTAATTGGACGTTCACGGAGTGGTACTGCTTGCGGTTCCGGTATTCACTTTCGTGGCTCCTTGGGGGCCTAATGGCTATGTGGGTGCCATCGATTGCCCCTAGGATTTGCGGCATGTGTGCCCGCCGGTAGAAACCCAACTTGACTTCATTCCACTCATTTTCATTCTGTGGCCAGTGGATAAAATTGGGCACTATATCCACTATGGCATTAATGACCAACATGAACACCCTTGAAACTGTGGGCTGGCTAATGCCCATGATACTTCCCGAAGTGGCTTGGAAGCTGCCACGCCCTAAAATATACAAAGTGGCCAGCAATCTGGCCATGCCGGGCACCGCATGGCCGCGCTGTGTGTCCGGGTCAATTTTCTCTGCTATGAGCTGGTAGAGGTGTAGAATAGTTCCTCGCTCGAGCCGGAACTTCCTCCTGACATCAGAATCCCGCAGCTTGTCCAAATAGATCCTTGGAGCAAAAATGCGTGGCTGGCGAGGTAAGGGCACACGGACTGGAGGTGCTGCTGCTGGAGGTGCTGCTGCTGCTGCTGCAGCTTCCCCACCTTCTGCTGCCTCCTGTGCCAGGGCCTCCTCAAACAAGGCACCGATAAATGCCAGCATTGCACCATCTAATGCGTCTGGGATATCGTCCTCCATTTTGAACGCGCAAATTCGCGAATGCGCAGATATATATAGAAACGGCCGCTAATTATCACACCTGTGAGCCAGCTATAAAAGGAGCACATGGCCAATATGGCTGCTGGATGTTATAGATCGATGTTTCTTATGTGCTAGCAGGACCCTGTGACCCACAACCTACATTATCTGGAGGTAAGACAATTGTATCTCTCTCTCCCAAAAAAAAGGAAGGAGAGAATTTGTACTTATCTTGGGTGTGCTTAAGTTGTCTATGGTGAATCCCCTCCAACCCACAATAGCTTGGGAACCCCTCAAGTGTCTTTTAATCATTGGCAGTTGGCCCCATGTGCATGTGGTTTGGACATGTGTTTTCTCATGTTTGTTAAAGGTGTGCAGTCTAGATTTGGCATCTAAACCTGCCCCCTTACCTTCCCAGCTTCCAAAGACACCATTTTTGCTTTCCTGATAACTGTAATTTATTATGTGCACGTATGTAGGTCATGCGATTTCTCATGTATGTTTAATGTTTGCAGCCTCCTTTTGCCTATAAAGGATTACACCACCCCCCCTCCACCAAGTCTGTTTGTGCCATTAGGTAAGTGTTTGGAGGGCCTTGTGTGATTTGTACCCATATGCGTTTTCTTATGTGTTTTTTTTTTTCCATTTCTTTGCAGCCTCTTCTGCTCTTTGCCACCACCACCACCACCACCACCACCACCACTGTGTTTGTGCCATTAGGTAAGTGTTTGGAGGGCCTCGTGTGATTTGTACCCATATGCGTTTTCTTATGTGTTTTTTTTTTTCCATTTCTTTGCAACCTCTTCTGCTTTTTTTGCCACCACCACCACCACCGTGTTTGTGCCATTAGGTAAGTGTTTGGAGGGCCTCGTGTGATTTGTACCCATATGCGTTTTCTTATGTGTTTTTTTTTTCCTTTTCTTTGCAGCCTCTTCTGCTCTTTGCCCACTACTACCACCACCACCACCACCAAGTCTGTTTGTGCCATTAGGTAAGTGTGTTCTGTAACTGTTCACTAATTATACTGTATATGAAGAGCAATCTGCAAATCCTGTTTTTTCTGTTTTCTCTTTTGTCATTTCAGATTTAGGAGTTTGGGGCTCTTTGCTGCTGCTGGACAGCCAGATTCTCTGCCCACCTCGTGCTCCCATGGCCCCACCCACTGGAAGGATGAGAAGGGGCAGGGTGGCCAGGGGGGCCAGGGGGGCCAGGGGGGCCAGGGGGGGCAGGGGGGGCAGGGTGGGCAGATCGTCTGGCTCTGGTGTGAGGGAGGCTCCAGCTGTATCCATGAGGGAGTCCACCATCCCTATCCTGGAGGAGGAAGCCGGGGAAGGTGTTAACACACCAAGTGGACAAGCTGGCTCTTCTGACAGTAGTCCTGGAGCGGGTCCGTCCACCAGAGTCAGCTTGTCCACATTACCCCGGCTTCCCCGTTTCACCCACAATCAGTGCTGTGCCCTGGTCCACGCCTATATGGCCAGATATCAGGCGATACATGGGACCAGGGCCGCGTCTTACTCAGTAACAGAGAAGAACAGATTGTGGGATGAAATCCGGGATGCTGTAAATGCACTGGGTGAAGCACCTCGCCACCGTGACAGTGTGCGGAAGAAGGTCAACGACATCTGTGGGTCCGTTCGGAAGAAGCTAATTGCATGGGCTGCGGAGGGTCTTTATGACCGTCAAGGTCGGCTGGATGAACGTGCACGAAGTTCTCTCTGGGATTATCAATTACCTTTCTTGAACATCATAGGACCCGATACCATCTTTCCCAGAGAGGACTTAGATTCGGATGCTTTGCACCGAGGTAGGATATTATCTTGGATGTCAATTGTGTGAGTTGTTTGGAAAAGATTAACTACTATCCTATGTGTGACATTAAGAGAATGTGATACTTGCCCTTCCAATTGTCCTTTTTTTGTTTTCCCCAACCTGCAATTTGTTCATCTGTAGCACGGATCTCAGCCCCTCCACAGCCCATGCAGCTTGGCGAACCAGACGGACTCACAGGTGTTGACATCAGTGCTGACCCTCCTCCTGGTAGGTCCAATATCATACTGTGCCAAACAATGTAGATGTTTTTTTTTTTCCAAGATAGCTCATATTGCTATGTCCTTTACAGAAGATCCGCAGCAGGGAACACACCCAGTGCAGCTAGGCCTGGAGGAAGGTGTTGGTATGTCTAGTCAAATAATGTTTTTTTGAATCTTATTAACCCCATTAACACACATGTTTTTTCTTAGGAAAGAGTGTTGCCTTTTAGATGTTTACCCTGCAAAACACAGTTGACAGCATTAATGGGTGCCGTCATTAGTAGGCAGACCAAGCCTTCTTAACCTTTGGGAGGGTTTAGCAAGTGTCCTATGAGCCCAGGAAAGCACTTTTGAATGTTTGGCCTCAATGCTTCATTCATGAAGCTAGGAGGGCAATCTGGCCATAATCATTACTGACTAAGGTTATGTACTAAACATGTTTTTTTTTTTTTGTTTTTAAAAGAACATCAGGCCCCTCTTGACGTTGCAGCTGGAGTTGGATCAGGAGCTGGCGACGATTCTGCATCCAGTGCTGTGGTATGTGATATAAGGGAACAAGGTGCACATGTAACATTTCAATGGTAGCATTGATTTTGGACTAGATGTGGCTTACATTGTGTGTGTTAAATTAGTGCTATGACATTCTGACGATGCACCAGCACAACAAGAGTTCTATCTTGAACATCAGGGAATTATGTTATAATTTGGTGTGCCACTAATGTTCCAAAAACATCCAGGATCTTTAAAGTCCGGCCCGTCTTTGATTTTCCAGGTCCAAATTCATGGGTATCGTTTGGTTGGGTTGTCCTGTAGCCGATTGATGGCAAGATTTTAGACAACATACGTAGATGTATAAAGTCATTGGTGTAGTAACAGATTTACCAAAAGCATAAACAACCTACCACACCAGGGTTAATTGGGAACACCTTCATGTTGAATCTTTTTTGCCTTTGTCATATTAGTCATACCAATATAATATGTACCCATTATCAGAAGTGTTGCTAGCTTGGATAATCTTACAATGAACAAGTACTCATTAGAAGCACATCAAACTTTTCAACGTTCTGCTTGGGGTGTTAAGTTGTCAAACTAATCTGAAATATTTAGGCATGATGTTTGATAATGATTTGGTCTATTTCTTCTGCTTTCAGGTAGCCTTAGATGCAGAGGGATTGTCACCTACCCAACTTCGTCCATCTATGCTGGATGTAGCCGAGAGGCTGCTTGATGAGTATCAGGTCCAAAATGAGTTAAGGAGGCGTACTCAGCAATCTACTGAGGCAGTACGTCTGCTCGGGCTCATACAGGAATCTGTAGCAACAATGGTACAGGTTCACCAGGATATGTTACAGGTTCAACAGGATATGCGTAACAGCTTGGTAAGTTTAGCAGACCAGCATCAACGGGATCGGCAAAGTGTTGACACTCAGGTGCTGGCCACACGCCAATGCCTGTTTGGATCTGAAGATGCCCCATTGGCAGAGCCCTCCCAAACATCTCACTCACCTGCCACTGCAGGTTGTGGTAGTGGGAGGGTAATGCCAGTGTTGGCCACTTGTCAGGCAGCTGGGGATGGGACAATTCCTCCTGTAGCCACTCCTAGCACTTCACACTCCGTTCGGACTCCCACACCCCTCAATGAGCAATCCTCCTGCACAACCTCAATGCGCACTGGTTCCACAGTACCCCTTCCACCTGACTACATTCCCTCCACACCTTTATCACTTCACTCCTCCCCAGGCCGTTCTTCTTTTTTGTCACCAATGCGACATGTCGTTTGCCCCCGCACCGTGGACCACAACAAACAATCAACCACCACTCCCCACACATCTTCACAACCCTTGCACCACCAGCAGCATCAAATAGCCTTGGAGCAGCAACGATCCCATCTCATGGTAATGGCACACGTTGCCCAAATGCTTAGGCTGACCCCAGAGCAGATGACACTATTGGCACAACATCTTCTGTCTGGGACATTTCCAACGTTCAACACCCTGCATCATCAGCAGCCTCAGACAGAAGATATGATCCTAATGGGCCACTTGAGCACAACTCTACAGTTAACCCCAGACCAGATGGAACTATTGGCCCACCATTTGATGGCAGGAAACTTAACAGTGCTCACCACACTGCTTCAGGCACCACCACCAACTTGATTTTTTGTTTTTTTGTTTAATTTGGTTTAGTTTTGTTAATGATTTACATTGGCCAATTTGTTGGGCCATTTTTTTTTTTAATTTGAGGGTGGCACAATATGATTTATTATAGTGCTTCTTTTGGGGATGAAATAAAATTTTATGCAAAATGATTAGTTTGTGTTTGCTCTTTGGTTTTTTAGGAGTGTTGGTGGCCAAGTAATGGCCCTGGTTAATGTAGGCATTTATACACACGTGCTTCTCTATCTCCAAACATATGATTTCATGTAAATTTAGATAACTCAATGTTCACATAACGACCCAAGAAAAGGTCTCCCTTCAAATGTAGCTTCAAAACAAGTCTCAAGGCTAACATAAACCAAAGCCAACATACTAACAATTACAGACCACACCACTCAACTAAACAAATACAACACAAAAGACATTCGATGTGTACACCAAAAAGAAAACTTGGGTAATAAAATAAATGTTTTAATAACACATGTGGGTGTCTACCAACTGTAGCGTACAAAAAATATATTACAATATATAATAGAATGAACTAAATTGCCAGTGTAACATTTTTGTTGCAAAGAGCAACATACTTAAATTTAATTTAGATAAACATTTTAAACATTTTTTATGTTTTGACATCATTTTTTGGAAGGTTTTCACAAAAACAATTCTTTTTTGTAAACATTTGTGGTTTTGTCGTTTGCCCTAAAAACAACAAGGCTTTTTTGTAAACATTTTTGGTTTAGTTTGTTACCAAAAACAACAAGGCTTTTTTGTAAACATTTTTGGTTTAGTTTGTTACCAAAAACAACAAGGCTTTTTTGTAAACATTTTTGGTTTAGTTTGTTACCAAAAACAACAAGGCTTTTTTGTAAACATTTGTGGTTTTGTCGTTTGCCCTAAAAACAACAAGGCTTTTTTGTAAACATTTTTGGTTTAGTTTGTTACCAAAAACAACAAGGCTTTTTTGTAAACATTTTTGGTTTTTTCCGTTGCCAAAAACAACAAGGCTTTTTTGTAAACATTTTTGTTTTTTTCCGTTGCCAAAAACAACAAGGCTTTTTTGTAAACATTTTTGGTTTAGTTTGTTACCAAAAACAACAAGGCTTTTTTGTAAACATTTTTGGTTTAGTTTGTTACCAAAAACAACAAGGCTTTTTTGTAAACATTTTTGGTTTTTTCCGTTGCCAAAAACAACAAGGCTTTTTTGTAAACATTTGTGGTTTTGTCGTTTGCCCTAAAAACAACAAGGCTTTTTTGTAAACATTTTTGGTTTAGTTTGTTACCAAAAACAACAAGGCTTTTTTGTAAACATTTTTGGTTTTTTCCGTTGCCAAAAACAACAAGGCTTTTTTGTAAACATTTTTGGTTTAGTTTGTTACCAAAAACAACAAGGCTTTTTTGTAAACATTTTTGGTTTAGTTTGTTACCAAAAACAACAAGGCTTTTTTGTAAACATTTTTGGTTTTT
Organism: Pelophylax lessonae; assembly: GCF_965119305.1. Taxonomy (NCBI): domain Eukaryota; kingdom Metazoa; phylum Chordata; class Amphibia; order Anura; family Ranidae; genus Pelophylax; species Pelophylax lessonae. The sequence continues at coordinate 510,962,319 of NC_138770.1, read as the reverse complement.
TCCGTTGCCAAAAACAACAAGGCTTTTTTGTAAACATTTTTTTTTTTGGGTTGCCAAAAACAAGGCTTTTTTTGTTTTTTTTTGTTTTTTTGGGTCCCAAAAAAAGGTTTTTTTTTAAATTTTATATTTTTTTTGGTTGCCAAAAACAAGGCTTTTTTTGTTTTTTTTTGTTTTTTTGGGTCCCAAAAAAAGGTTTTTTTTTAAATTTTTATATTTTTTTTGGTTGCCAAAAACAAGGCTTTTTTTGTTTTTTTTTGTTTTTTTGGGTCCCAAAAAAAGGTTTTTTTTTAAATTTTTATATTTTTTTTGGTTGCCAAAAACAAGGCTTTTTTTGTTTTTTTTTGTTTTTTTGGGTCCCAAAAAAAAGGGTTTTTTTTTAAACTTTTTTTGATTTTTTTGTTAGATTTTTGTTTATAATGGGCAACAATTACAAATGTGACATTTCTTTGTGTTGCAACGTGCAACATAAGTAAACAAACAAAAAAAAAAAATACTAGGATCTTTTTAAAGGTGTGACATTCCTAACGAATGGCTCCTTAGGGTCTGGATCCACGCCACAAAGGTGTTCCAAATAGAGAATTCGGTCTCCGCACCACCTCATATAATCCAGGAGGACCTCGTAGGTGAGGTGGGTGTGCCCTGGGTAGAAAAAAACATGACAATTAGTTTTAGGCAAAATGATCCAAACAAGGATTGTAATTAATGTGCCTCAACAAATATGCTTAGGAGTCTATTGGTTGGCTTTTATCAACACTCTGAAGCAAATATGCTAAATTGCTGTTGTAAACCTTAAACTCAAACTTTCACAGCAAATTGTTCAAAAGGTTACATAAGATGGCTTGGAATGTTAGTAGCAGTTCCACCAAAGCTAAGTAAAATGCTTTTCTGCATGTAAACACAAGCAATCATTTTGAAGAATGTAAGGTGTTTTGGGTTCAATTGGTCAACACGATACATGTGCACACATTTATCTCTATCACCATTGGAATCTGTGGAGCGTTCTCTCTCCCTCTTACTGTCTATAGATTGAACCTGACACATAGTAGAGACTCACCCTTAGGAATTTTGAGGGCCAGTTCTGGACGGAGCAGATGTGTCTGCTCCCCTGATCTCCTTTCCGCCATCCCAGCTGTGTTAAGAGAGAAGAAAAAGTTTATCAACAAATGGACTCACGCTAACTGTAGGTTACGCAGTCATGAAAACGCTCTAACACCCACTCATTACCCCTCCACATTTCCCTGAAAGTTTTATTTAGACATTGATATGGTGGTGATGCAGATTTGTACAGTGCAAGCGTCATTCTTCTGGGTGAAGCTTGTAGCGTTAAGGATACGTACTCCCTGCTTTTGTGCTGATTGTGTTTTTCTGATGTTTTTGGTGCCTCAGCCCTGCCTGTTCTAAGTGTTGGAAACATATCATTTTGGGAGGGCTGCGGAAAACTAATCAGGTTAGACTTACACTCTCTAGGTTTTTGGGGACAAGAGAAATAACAATCCTCCTTTTTACATGGCCCCTGTACACACCTCTAGGCACCTCCCTCCTGTTGTTTGACCCCACAGCAGGCAGCTTGCTATGGAGGCACATGAGATGAAGCCAAGCACCCTGTGCCTGTTCAGGCACTAGGCTGTGAGCCAGCCTTGCCCCCCTCCCTTCCAATGGTCTCAATGATTAGGAGTGACAGCATCAGGAGGCAATATTGGCATGCTGTCACCTCAGTTAAGGAGGAGGGGGAGTCTGTTCCAGACAAGTATTAGTGCAAAAATTTGGACCGTAAAAAATGGTCCCAGTAAGTCTTAGGGGGAATATGCACACCTATCACTTGGAATACTAATGCATATAATGCATTCACATAAAGAACCCGCTGCCTTTAGAACAACTTGAAGCCTGAGCGGGGACATACACAGTTAGCATTTCTCCACTTACTAAGTAGACACATTACTGGAAAAGCACACAACTTACCATCATCAGGTTTTTTTGGGGCCCCTGAAGTGGATGGCGTGGCTGGCTCTGGAGAAACTGCACAAAAAGAACACAAATTGTGAACTGGAATGTGGTACATTACCGAGGAAGAGTATTTATGAAAGATTGACAAACACACATTTTCAGTGTTGACTAAATCAGGACATGATTAAATTACAATGTCCCCTAAAAATTTACAAGTACAAAGCACACCATTTCCAATGTAGAGAAACTAACACCAATTTAGAATAGGGTGGCTTGAGATAACTTACAAAAGATAACATGTCCTGTAATGCTCCCCAAAACCACCTTTCAAACATGAAGGTTAAGCAAGAGTGTTTCATGACCAACCTTCCTGTCACATATAGCAAAACTACACTTGCTTTGACTCCAACTTAGATTATCCTAGATACACATCATCCTAGCACACACAATTCATGTGAGAATCTAATTTTAGGTACTTACAGACTAGTTCAGGGGAGCCTGGAGTGGGGGAGGATGGGGGAGACCCTACATGGGGGGATGGTGTCCCTTCATGGGGGGATGGCGTTGTATCTCCTAGAAACACAAAGACACAAATACAATCCTTGAACAAAAGCTATTTGATAAAGGCACACAGAAAGTAGTCTGGAAACATTGAAGGTAGTAGTTACAGTGGACTGGGTAAGCAGTGGCCCCTCTTCCCCAGTCCTCCACAACAAACATCCTCAATGTCAGCTGCTGCAAAACCCCAATGTCAAAATATATATATTACAGCCCTTATATTTACCAGGACACATTGAACACACAAACACATGTAGAATACTTACTTCCCCTTTGAGGAGAGCCCAGGTCCTCATCCGAGTCGGACCAATTGGCCTCTTCTTGGCCAACAGTTTGTTCCTGGCCCGGATCCAGGCGACTTGGCCCTGCCTGAGGCTCCTCTCTTGCTGAAGTTACATCAACCACAAAAGAAAACAAAACAAACAATCATTCCTCCAAGTTCGACCTAATACACAACACACCAGCACATCCACATTACTTACAGGGGGCCTGAGAAGGCTGAGCCTCCACATCCTGATCACTGGTTTCTAAAATAAAAGAAAAACATTATATATTATTTATGGACACAAATAGGCAGTAACCTCTCATCATGCTAGCACCATACTCAATGCCCCTACAATTCAGAACATAGAAGTGCACTTACACCAATGAGATGCATTGACCATGTTTTAAAACAGGAGGGCACCATGCAAATTAAGCGGGCGCCTAAGGCCTCGCACCTACAGGGGCCTTGCGGCCAGTGGCGGAGCACCAACATTTCGAAGGGCGCAGTCAGGGAAATCTCCCAAGTAAAAGATTGCTTTCAATCCTCGGATCAAAAAGTTGCAGCAGTGTGCTGCAGTCCCTTCACTGCGTCTGCCAGGTGTCTGTTGTCCGCTGACACTTACTCCTCCTTCTCTGCCTGGGGATTGGCCGTCTGATCATGTTATCCTAAGATGTGGAGGAATCGGTAGGTGTGTACCTGCACCAGTAGGAAGTGACTGGCCGGTCAACTCACTCTGCTATCATCAGTTGTTGCTCTGGGAGGAGAGCTCCGCCCTGGACCCGGAACATACAGGTAACCAGGCCCAGACTTGATATTTTGCAGGCTGGTCATAGATTTGTTGTGTCCACTATGCAAAGTGGTTGAGTAGCCCCAGGGAAGTTGGAAGAGTCTGAAAATGGTTGGTGGAGGAGGAGGAGAAGAAGGCCCTGGGTGGCTGGGGGACAAGGAGAGGGCCCCTGGGGGTTTTCTAGAGGAGGAAAGATCCACAATGACGCCAGAGTCAATTGCCAAGGAAGAGAGTGGAGCTGAGCAAGTCCTGCCTATCTGACATGAAAGCCAAACATGGTGTAGATGGAGCCCTTTGCCCTACACAATGACAGCACCAGAGGTGGAAGGTGAGTGGTAGCGGGTCTTTGACATTATAGAGCATATGGACTCTGTCCATTATTGGTAGTTTTGTTTGGAGTTGTCCTTTAGATGTTTAACTGTGTTGTTTTTGACCCGAGCTGTGAGGGACTGAGGTATGACAGCCCACTATGCTGAGACTTATAGTGCCCTAGAATGTTGAGGACTGAGGAATCCTTAGTCCCTAACAGAGGGCACTACAAGTCTTAGCATAGCAGGCAGTATTTCCTCATTCCCCTACAGAGAGGATTACAAGTCCAAGCAGGTAGCCTTCTGCAGTGGGACTTGTTGTGCCCTTGACTGTGGTGGACTGAGGAAGGGAAGTGTAAGAGGGTCTCTGTAAGCTCAGATGTATGGGGGAGCTTTGGGGAACACAGAGTTCCCTTTTACACCAGAGTCCCCAGCTTCCCCCCTCAAATAATGGTTCCCAGAACTCTCCTTACATCAGAGACTTCACACTTCCCTCTTACAGTGTAGTAAGTCTGGAGACTCCGATGTAAAGGGGGCTCTATAAAATGTGATTAGAGATTAGAAATTTCTATCATTTTTATTTTCTACTTACGATCCACAATTTTCAGCTGCTCAAATGGCTCGCTGCCTCTGATTGCGTATTGTAGTGTGGCCGTCCTCCTCCTCCCCTTCTTCACCAAAAGCACAAGTGGGTGCCGTCCGTCCGCTTTGGCTAGAAGCAGAAGAAAAAAAAGAAACATAAAAAATACGAATGTACATAGTAGTATTAAAGGTTGTGAAGAGACACTTGATGGAGGTAGGAAAGGTAGGAGCGAGAGGGAGGGGGGGGGGTGTTGGTATTAGTGTTGTTGCATAGCTAAACACATGTCCACCTACCCAAAAAATTGTAACCTATCTGGTCACATGTAATGTATATTTTTACTTACCGGAGATTTGCTCCACAGCCTTTAGCAGGAGCTTGGGTGAGCGCCTTTTGGCATCACTCCAGGCCCGCTGCAGATCCACTATATCAGGCAGGAACTGAAATCTCCGCTGCAGCCTCATCCGGAGACGACACATCATCTTGTGCTTTTGGTGAAGATGCGTATATACATTATCATACCCCCAGAGGAGGAGGAGCTGTGGAAAGAGCAGTGTATGTTTGAGTCCAAGTATGTCCAAAATAGTACAGTCTTCAAATAACATGCTAGGTCGTCTTTGAGATATTGTAGAACAAAGAATTCCATTTCTGGTGATACATATACATCGATGTCCAAATCTACCTCCATGACATAGGTTGCCCCACACTGGTGATTTCCTCTACATGATATAGCCATTTTCTCAATCGGCCTTTCATGACACACCCAGGGCCGCCATCAGGGGGGGACAGGCAGTCACTGTATTTACAACCTTATTGCTGTCCATTTAGCAGGGTGCAAGTAACTTTACACACATGTAGCATAGGTATCAACTTTTGTCACCATGTTAAAAGGACAGCAGTATGGGTAGCATTACAGTGACTGTTATTAGTCCAGGCTCACTAAACTAGCCAATGCTTGGAAAAGCAAGCCATGCAGATTGCTTTTCAGGTCCCTTTTAACACGAGCTGTCTGATTGGGTGTGGCTGTTAATTTTTGACGCAGACCTGATAAGCCCCTCAATTCTCCTTTATGGAGTGTTATATGTAAATGGGATTGCTTCATTTGAGATGCAGATTTAAACTGTGTATGGCCAGGCTGAAGGTACCCAAGTTGATTGGTCGATCACCTGGAGGACAACGTACAACCAGTCTGTCAGATTTTACACACACTTATCGCTAGCATCTCTTGTAGCCACTAGCAATAATCACTGTGTTTTCCTGGCAGGGGCAGCACCAGGAGAACACAATGGCTCCGCAGGAGGGTTTCCCCTGTCTGTGTTGATGGTGGAATCAAGGCAAAATGTTTTTCCTGCAAGCCACGGGACAAACAAAGATAGTTTTTTAATTAATCCATGATTTTGCCAAAATGGAAAAAAAAAGATGTTTGCTTTGTATATTCTTAAGTTTGCTACATAACTAGAACATGTAACAGTGTTATATCATTGCAGGAGATTTCCCTTCACTTCCTGTCTTGGTGTCACCAGGACAGGAAGTGAGGGAATCTCCCGTGGGGATATAGCCAGCAATTCTTTCCTTTTATATATACTATGGACATTATAAGGCAACAATTGCAAGCTATTTCCCCACAGTGATATTCCCCTCACTTCCTGTCTTGGTGACACTAAGACAGGAAGTGAGGGAAAATCTCATGCAATGATATCACCCTACTAGAAATTGTAGTTCCGTCTAAAAAGTATACATAAAGTAAGCACTTGGTTTCCAAAGTGGCAAAATTATGGAGGAGTTAAAACCCCATAGTGTGATCGGGTAATCTGACGGTGTGTTCCTACACTCCTCAATGTGTCTGTTCATTAAGCTGTGCTGAATTATCCTTGATTCACAATTCCTGCAAGAGTTGCACATGGTATGTGGGAGATGCAAATTTAAGGTGGCATAATTATCCACACAATCACACATAATCCTTTTTAAAGGTCCCCAGCAGAATTTGATGGCATAGTGGTTCACAGCAGTGCCATCAGATTCCAGTTAGATCTGTAAATGAACAAAGCAATGGGATCTGGGGGTGTATTTAACTTGCAATGGACACCCCCATTCATTATCATATGGCAGTGTGAGATGGGTGTGTTGGGAATGTGATCCATTGAGACAAGTGATTATACACTCATGTGTTTCTTTTAGAGGTGATTTGTTCAAGGCAATCCTTTGAAGACATGACCATTCCAGATTTTTGTGATCACTGATTCCATCTCAGGTGAACCAATTAGCTGCTGTGTGCAGATCCAGCTTATGATGGTAAGAGTGTCAGACAAGACAAACGGTGCCGAGCTTGCAGTGTGTATGGATGTATGTAAGGCAATAATTTTTGGCATTATGCATTTAGGGAATATAATGTTTCTAATCTTGCATATATGAAAAGGGTCAATACATTTGTCTTTATCGAGACAGATTCCAAAGCGTCAGAGCAATCTGTCACAGATAATTGGGTTTCATTTTGTGTAAAAGTTGAAACGAATCAAATCTATCTATATACAGGCATAGCCCACTTTAAGTACACAATGGGACCAGGGCATGTATGTAAACTGAAAATGTACTTAAAGTGAAGCAATCCCTTTTTTCTTTTCTCGATGCATGAAAATACACCAGCTCCATTGTAAATTTTGGCCACATTGACATAGCCTTACTCCCAAACCATGTGGGAGCATGTTAAGGGGATCCAGGACTATGACATGATAGATTACCTAGGCAAGCTGGCCAGCCACAAAATGGATATGGTGTAGTCCTGGGTACCTGGGTACCCTGTCGTTGCTCCCTAAGTTTGTTATCCCTGTCACTTATGGTTTGTGAGCAGTGTCATGGCAAGCTGAACAAGCTGTGTCCTTACTCACGATTGTATATAAAGTGAGTGTACTTAAAGCAGGGTATGCCTATCTATATCTATATAGAAAGTTCAGAGATGTGAACCTGTTCCCTATTATATACACTAATATATGGTATATAACATATTCTATAATGTATCTAATGTATATATATTGTATATAATATATACATAGTATATATATTGTCTAATATATATATTTTGTATAATATATATTTTTTATATACACATACATATATATATATATATATACACACATACATACATACATATACACACACACACACACACACACACACACACACACACACACACACACACACACACACACATATATATATATATATATATATATATATATATATATATATATATAGGGAACAGGTTCACATCTAGGAAGTTTCTATAACAGGAAGCTTCTAGATCACGTCTAATAGGCAGAAAGTGCATGCGCAGATCAGCAGACCAAAAGTTTCTTGCACACCCGCTAGATAAGCGACCCACCCATCCCCCATCCCCCATCCCGCACCCTGCACATTCACACCCCCTCCTTACCTTACACACAAATGCCACTATTTCGGCTGTAAACAGTGCAGGAGCCATGATGCACACTTAAGACAGGGCCTGGACAATTTCCGGAAACGTGTGCACGCACCAAAAGTTTCGTTTCCGGTTTCATGTATAAATGTGAGAACGCGGTTTTGTATATTCGCGAATTCGCGAATAGTGAACATACACAACCATTAAGCAGATTTAACTTAGAAAAAGAAATACAAATACATACATTTGTGGACACCAGAAAACTTTATTTAGACACATGAAGACATTTTAAAAAAAAATTGGAAACATGCTGTTTATTACATTTGTATTTTTCAAACCAAAACAACCTTTGTACAACATTTAGACCATATACATCGACAAAGAGCCCATAATCAACAGATGCATGTGCAGATTGACAGAATTATGTTAACAGCAATAAATACTTACAGAGAGTCAACACACAACACAGCCAAATCTCACCTCCATAAATAACAAAGGGCCAAAAATGTTACCCATAAAGCATGTGACACACAAATATATTGGACCTCTTCGTAGGTCAAATCTTTCCTGATGTCTGAGTGAGCTATATATAATCCAAGCAAACACACCCAGAATGGTAACGCCCAGTCCAAAAATTAACTGTGTGTGTCCTGTGTGTTTTGGAGCATGCTCAGTTGCCAAAACAAGGGAAATAGAAATGAGGAATAGAAATGTATGTAGGTGTGTATAGTATATGTGAATTGAAAAAATTCTCTCTTGAAGTTTGCTAGTCATTATTTAGAATGTTTAGATACAGGAATACATACATATATATACAATTACGTGAGAGAGAGAGAAATATATATTTAGGTAAACAATTGAAACACACCTTTTGGGATTTGGGAAGTGAGATTGTGACAATTGAACAGATATGTAAGCCAACAATCTGACTCATCACTCATGAACATCCCTAAATTTGGCGTGGCAATTATATCAGGCGTTCTTATGTGCATTTTGGCTGGCGTTTTCACAGGCGTTTTGACATGCATTTTTTGGGCAGGCATTGTTATATGAAATCACCTACAAAAGCCCCAAAAACAGACCACAAACACGTACATGTGAACGTAGCCCGTTTGGGGGCGTTTGAGGGGGATTTGTCCAGCTCAAGGATCAGCTCCCAAAACAGGCAAAAAATCCAATCCTATTCAGTTCAATGGCCCCTGTTCCCATGTGAGCATTTTGACGGCATGAGGAAAACACCCAACGATCACTGAGAAATAGCACAATGATTAGGGAGTCTGCCTTCCTGCTGTAGGTTTGTAAGTTCGAATCCGGAAGGTGCCCTCTGTATGGGCAACACTTGGATATCTCCAATCCTCCAAATGTTGACATCATTAATTTTGTTCATGTTTGAAAAAGGCATGTGTATCAGCAAACTTTTAATCTAAAGACATGAACAAAATACAAAAGATGCCACATAAAGTCAATATGTAGCAATATTGTGAGCTAAAGCTCTATTTGTTTGTTGGGCATACTTTGCTAATTAGCCAAGTATAAGGGATATATATATATATACCTTCAGTTAAATGTGTAGTAAAATGTTAACATTGGCCATACCCATATGGAAGAAAAGGTAGTATTTGCAATATATTTCTAAAAACATTCTTTGGAAACACATAAAATATTGTCAAAATTGTGACATTTCCTTGATATGTGTGAAATGCTAATAATCTTTCTTTGAAATATGTTTTACATCTATTTTTTTTCTATCTGACGACCAATTCCCCAATGTAATATTTTGTGGGTTTTTTCAGAGAATGTGGAGGTTCTATATAAACACTGTAGATTTGACTGCTATGATTTCGGAGTTAGCAGGAAAGGTGTATGGAATGTGATGGTGTTTACTAAAGGATCCCTTGTTGGAAGTGTGCATGTTTTTCCAATTCCGCCGGTTTTTGCCATTTTCTATGGGCGAGACAGCGGATTTGCAAGCGGTATTCAAAAAAAATTGACCCAAAATCGCGCTGGCGAAATTTTTTGAGCCAATTTGGCGTTGCGCATGCGCACATTCGCGAGTTCGCAGCTCGCGGCTGGAGGAGCTGTTTAACCTTTCCACACTTTCGCAGATATCTCTCTTTCTAAGTCAGTTTTTGAGATTTTTTAAACGCAAGTCATCTCCAAATTGACTTCCACACCTTCCACAGTGATTTGGGATTTTTGGGGGTACAGGGGAAAATTTGGCTAAACTTTAGTCGAGCTTTTAGCTGGCGTGGTTTTAAGTCGCGCTCTGACCATATTGCATCTTAATAAATCTCACACTAGGCGCTATTTTCCGCCCGCCGTTCTTTGAATGCCAATTTCAGACTTAAATAATCGCCGGTTCGCAAAATCACGCCGAAACGCCAATTCGCCGTACTATGAATCAGGCCCATAGTTACATAGTAGGTGAGGTTGAATAAAGACAATAGTCCATCCAGTTCAACCTGTATAGGTGTGTGTGGCTGTAATCATCTCACATAGCCCTGAATGTTCTGATCCTTGAGATGTACGTCTAAGAGTCTTTTGAAAGCCACCATACTTCCCGCAGAAACCATCTCTTGTAGTAGAAAATTCCACAATCTTGTAGCCCTAACAGTAAAGAACCCCCCCACGTTGTCTGAGGTTAAAATGCTTCTCCTCTAATCACATTGTATGCCCTTGAGTCCTCATGCAATCCCTTCGACTGAATAGCTGTTTTTCTATGCCGAGATCCCCATTGAGATATTTATAAATTGCTATCATGTCCCCCCTCAGGCGTCTCTTCTGCAGGGAGAATAAATCAAGCGATTGCAGACGCTCTTCATAATTAAGGTCCTCCAATCCCCTAATCAGTTTAGTTGCCCTTCTCTGGACTCTCTCTAGCTCCAACACATCCCTCCTGAGGACTGGCGACCAGAACTGGACAGAATACTCCAGATGTGGTCGGACCAGAGTTTTATAAAGTGGAAGGATTATAGTCTTATCTCTGGAATACATCCCTTTCTTTATGCATGCTAATATTCTGCTGGCTTTGGTAGCTGCCGCTTGACATTGCATGCTATTGAAAAAATAATATACAGAGTATATTACCTGCGCCAATGGGGGACCTGTACAAGTGTATAAAACCTAATGATATAGTGTAAAGGATAAATACATATAGTGAATGAATAAATAGCAGCTGCTATAGTAAAGTGCTAGTGCCAATGTGAGGTGTAGTAATCAAAATAGATTGATTACCTATAGCGCCTGCTAAAAAAACAACCCATGTGATAAAATATACAAAATAGATAAATATACAAAATATTAAAATATATTTAACCTAATAATAGTTGATGGATTCCTAATAATATATATAAATAATCAATGACTAAAAACATGTGCACAATAATATACTAAATCATTAGAGGACAGTCCATACTGTGGTACATTCCATCAAAAAAATGACTTCCGAGTGAAAAAACAGTCCAATGAATGATGTGAAAAAAATAAAGTGCCAGTGCTCCTTTTTCCTCTTCCCAAGTTGCCCTTCACCGTAGAAAATAAGTAAAATTCAAACTCACCAGAAAACGTGGGTCCTATATGCATTACGGCATTAAGACCAACCGTGCTTTGGAGACAATCTCCAGATTCAGGTACGTCCCTCCTGGCGGGTAAGGATGTCCCTCTGCAGTACCACTTCCACTGCTGGCCTTCTCCAAAAAGGTTAGATCTCCCCAGAGACTCGATGGTTCAATGGTCCTCCTATTTGGGTCACCTCCAGCTGCGGGGTATATAAGGGAATAAAACTCAGATAGTGCAGTACTGTATATCTTTTTATATATCTTTTTTCAATTATATTTGTCTCATGACGGCACCCCCATAAAAAGTCCCCTCTATACGCCCCCTTCATGTCCTTTTTCTTCTAATCATATAACCCTTATTTTGAAGATAGTACATATTTATTTAATAAATTACTACCAATAATTAATACCAAATTGAAAGTTTACCATATGAATATTATATTTATATTTATAAGTGTTGTTAAAAATCCTTTATTAATCATAATTAAAAACCTATTAAATAATGTTAATTTGGAGATATATCCAGGGGTGATTAAACTATATCAATAAAATAAATAAAATATAATATATAAAATATGTTAAATTGAAATTAATGTATATACCTATCAGTAGTGCAGTGGACATACTATATATTACATAAATATATACATTTTAATAAGAAATTATATTATTTAATCTGATATTGTAAGTTTAAAATGCTAAATAATAATTTTTCATCAAACTTACTTAATGTTATAAATATGTGATCTATTTAAAAATATAAAATCCGTAATAATAATTTATGTTAATATTAACCAGGGATGGTATTTTATGGATTGGAAATGAAACAGTTAATATCCATGTCAACGTTCATACCCTTGGGCTGTAAGGTAGACAGTTCAAAAATCCATCTTGACTCATTCTGAAATACTGCGATCCACATATTATTCCCCCTCCAATTAGGTTCTATTCTATCTATGCCCTGAAAGGATAGGAGGGTGGGATCTCTGTTGTGTGCTAATCTAAAATGCATGGATAAACTGTGCTTCCTGAATCCCTTTCTAATGTTACTGATGTGCTCTCCAATCCGTACCCTGAGCTCTCTAGTGGTACGGCCTACATACTGTAGCCCGCAAGGACAGGTCAATAGGTAGGTGACATGCGTGCTTATGCATGTAATTCGTTTTTTTTATCTTATATTTCTTTTTGGTCCCATTAGATTGGAATTCCAGTGTCTGAGTCTTCTAGTCTTCACCGTCTTGCATGGTTTGCACCTTCCGCATGAATAAAAACCATTGTAGTCTAAAAACGTTAAAAGGCGTTTTGGGGGTCTGGTACATTTTTTACAAGTTTATCCCTCAGATTTGGCCCTCTTCGGTAAATAAACTTGGGGTAGTTGGGAATAATCTCCCTTAATTTCTCATCCCTCAATAGAAGGTCCCAGTGCTTTTTTATGATGTCCTCAACCTCCTTATGTCTTACATTATATTGAGTGATAAAATTTAACGAGAAATCCTTTTTATCCTTCGGTTTGTCCATTAAAAGCATATTCCTATCCATATTTTTGACATCTTCTTTTAGTTTGAGTAGTGCGTTTTCTTTATAGCCTTTTTCTTGGAATCTCTTGATAATCATATCTGTTTGAGAGTCAAAATCTTACTACAGTTTCTTTTTAGGCACATCATTTGTCCTTTGGGTATTCCTCTTATCCAATTGGGATGATGCCCACTGTGGGTGGGGATATACCCATTTCTGTCTGTGGGCTTAAAGTGCGTTTTTGTGTATAGTCCGTTCTCACCCTTGAATACCGTGAGATCAAGATAATGTATCTCATTCCTGTCCCATGTGCCACTGAATTTTATCTTTTATATATTATTATTCATGTCTTCTATATATTCTTTTAGGGATTCTTCCGAGCCTCTCCACACGATAAACACGTCATCTATATACCTTCGGTACATCACCAATTCGTTCCGTTTCTTTCCAAAGATTTCCTCGTTCTCCCATTTACTTAGGAATATATTAGCCACACTTGAGGCATAACGAGCCCCCATTGCGACTCCTTTGTGTTGGCGATAATATTCCCCCTGATGCCAGAAGTAATTGCTTTTCATCGCCATTTTTAAAAGTTTTAAAATAAATTCCTTTTGTTCCGATTCTAGATCCAGTTGGTCCTCCAGGGCCCATTTAATGGCTGATAAGGCATCTTTCTGTTCAATGTTCGTGTATAGAGATTCCACGTCCACAGTTGCTAAAATAATATCTTCATCCCAGGTATGTGCATTTATCAAGTTGATGAGATGTTTACTATCTCGTAAGTGAGATGGGTAATGTGTGACCAGAGGTTTTAAATAAACATCCAGGTATTCTCCAATGCGTGAATACAAGGAGTCTATCCCACTGATTATAGGTCTACCCGGAGGTTTTTCGGGATTCTTGTGGACCTTTGGGAGTTGATAAATAACGGGTGATCTAGGGGCTTCGGGAAGTAGATAACGGTATTCTTTGTTCGTGAGTATTCCGCTTTTATGTGCTTTTTTCAGATATTTTTTACATTTATTAATTAATATAATATAAATATTCAAAGGATGACTTTTTAATTTCGTGTAGGTGTCCTCGTCATGTACCAATCTATTAAGTTCCTCATAGTAATCCTCTTTTTTGAGGATCACAATGCCCCCCCCCCCCTTTATCCGCTGGACGGATAACAACGTTCTTTCTTTGTTCCAATTCATGTATCCCTAATCTGATGTTTTCTTTTGGTTTATGCCATTTTCCTTTCAGAGTTTTTAAATCTTGTTCCACAAGCGATTTAAAATTATCCACGAAGTGATTATTCCCACATTTCGGGTTAAATGTGGATTTATAGTTAGTCCACTTTTCACATATTTATTTTCATTATTTAAAACTTTAAAATCCGGTTTATTAAAAAAATGTTTTTTTATGTTAATTTTTCTTACACATTTTTGTATGTCCACAAACACATTAAAAGGGTCTAAAAGCTGGTCAGGAGCATATTTTAATCCCATGTCAAGTACTTCTAATTCCTTCTCTGAGAATACAACTTCGCTCAAGTTGAAAATCCCCAGGCCTATTGGGCCCTTTTTCTTTTTGCTCCTGCCACCTCTACATCCTCTGCGTCTTTTACCCCCTCTTGTTCTTTTCGAGAAGGAGGATAGTAACTGGGTTGATTCTGATAGTGGGGTTTATAACCCTGATGAGGGGGTGGGGGTTGGGACTGCCAATGTCCTCCTCTGCCCCCCGTCCCCTCCCATAGTAGGGGCGATTCCAACCTTGATTCCAACCCCGATTTCCAGGGGACGGACGGTAATAATATGGTTCTTGGTTCCTGTAGTTGTTCCACATTGGGGGTTCCCTGTTTTCCCATCTGGGAAAATCCCGAAATTGGGGTCTTTCTGGGGTGTAATATCCATTCTGTGTATTCCCCAAAGGTTGGAATGAATTATGTGTTGGTACATTATACCTCACAGGTGGATTGGATGGTGGTCCAGATCTGTGTTTCTCCCTTTGTGTGTATGGTGTTCTCTGTGGTTTTGGTCCCCCTATAGATCTAGGGGTGGATGGGTTGTGGCTAGATTCTTCTTGTGGGGTGGGAGGTGGTGCTCCTTGTTGCGGATAAATTTCTTTCCATAGATGAAGATCTGGATATAATGTTGGTTTCTACTTTGATTTCCTGCCATTTAAAAACCAAATTCTTGTTGTAGTCCCCAATAGCTCTCTGATATTTCTTTATTTTCTTATGTTGAGTGTCCCTATCCAGTTTGTCCAAAAATTCTTTTAACTGTTTATATTTCTCCTTATAATCATTAGTATTGATATATGGCTCTAGATCCTCTTTTAGGTTCTTTATATTTTCATTAATTTTATTCAGCTTCGTTTTCCTTCTATTTACTATAAGTTCCAAGAGATCATGCTCACAGGTTTGGAAAAATAAATACCACTCATCTTCGAGATCTGTGTCTGCCATACCGTCATTTGGGCCTAAATCCCATCTTAATCTTCTGGGAGTCATCTTATCTTTGATGTACTTCTCTAGAGTCAATATGTCCCACCAAGTCCGTATTTGCTTATCCATTTGCTTTTTAAGAGATTTAAACAATTGGTCCATATTCTTATCAATTTTTAAGGGAACTCTTCCAGAGAAGATACTATCCACATCTACTTTTTTGTTAGTGACATAATTGAAGATATCATAAACCTCCATGGCCGCAGGGGTGTGGGTGTAAGATATAGAAAAAATAATATACAGAGTATATTACCTGCGCCAATGGGGGACCTGTACAAGTGTATAAAACCTAGTGATATAGTGTAAAGGATAAATACATATAGTGAATGAATAAATAGCAGCTGCTATAGTAAAGTGCTAGTGCCAATGTGAGGTGTAGTAATCAAAATAGATTGATTACCTATAGCGCTTGCTAAAAAAACAACCCATGTGATAAAATATACAAAATAGATAAATATGCAAAATATTAAAATATATTTAACCTAATAATAGTTGATGGATTCCTAATAATATATATAAATAATCAATGACTAAAAACATGTGCACAATAATATACTAAATCATTAGAGGACAGTCCATACTGTGGTACATTCCATCAAAAAAATGACTTCCGAGTGAAAAAACAGTCCAATGAATGATGTGAAGAAAATAAAGTGCCAGTGCTCCTTTTTCCTCTTCCCAAGTTGCCCTTCACCGTAGAAAATAAGTAAAATTCAAACTCACCAGAAAACGTGGGTCCTATACGCCTTACGGCATTAAGACCAACCGTGCTTTGGAGACAATCTCCAGATTCAGGTACGTCCCTCCTGGCGGGTAAGGATGTCCCTCTGCAGTACCACTTCCACTGCTGGCCTTCTCCAAAAAGGTTAGATCTCCCCAGAGACTCGATGGTTCAATGGTCCTCCTATTTGGGTCACCTCCAGCCGCGGGGTATATAAGGGAATAAAACCCGGATAGTGCAGTACTGTATATAAGTGGTTTGTTTATTGCACACACCCCAGTCACTCCAAATACATGCAATCCCAAATAGTGAATATAAAAACTGGTGTAAAAATAGGGAACATCAATAAATAATAAAAAAGTCCAAGCAGTGCGATAAAACGTGAAAGCAGTCCATAAAACACACAAAAACGCTGTCATACACGAGGGCTACGAGTGGAGAGCGGTACTTCCGGCTTGCGTTCCACTAAGCCCGTATGATGTCATGACGTGCGTTCCAGCTAACGCGTTTCGTATATTCAAAAATATGGATAGGAATATGCTTTTAATGGACAAACCGAAGGATAAAAAGGATTACTCGTTAAATTTTATCACTCAATATAATGTAAGACATAAGGAGGTTGAGGACATCATAAAAAAGCACTGGCACCTTCTATTGAGGGATGAGAAATTAAGGGAGATTATTCCCAACTACCCCAAGTTTATTTAAGGAAGAGGGCCAAATCTGAGGGATAAACTTGTAAAAAATGTACCAGACCCCCCAAAACGCCTTTTAACTTTTTTAGACTACAATGGTTTTTATTCATGCGGAAGGTGCAAACCATGCAAGACGGTGAAGACTAGAAAACGTCAGACACTGGAATTCCAATCTAATGTGACCAAAAAGAAATATAAGATAAAAAAACTAATTACATGCAAAAGCATGCATGTCACCTACCTGTTGACCTGTCCTTGCGGGCTACAGTATGTAGGCCATACCACTAGAGAGCTCAGGGTACGGATTGGAGAGCACATCAGTAACATTAGAAAGGGATTCAGGAAGCACAGTTTATCCATGCATTTTAGATTAGCACACAACAGAGATCCCACCCTCCTATCCTTTCAGGGCATAGATAGAATATAACCTAATTGGAGGGGGAATAATATGCGGATCGCAGTATCTCAGAATGAGTCGAGATGGATTTTTGAACTGTCTACCTTACAGCCCAAGGGTATGAACGTTGACATGGATATTAACTGTTTCATTTCCAATCCATAAAATACCATCCCTGGTTTATATTAACATAAATTATTATTACGGATTTTATATTTTTAAATAGATCACATATTTATAACATTAAGTAAGTTTGATGAAAAATTATTATTTAGCATTTTAAACTTACAATATCAGATTAAATAATATAATTTCTTATTAAAATGTATATATTTATGTAATATATAGTATGTCCACTGCACTACTGATAGGTATATACATTAATTTCAATTTAACATATTTTATATATTATATTTTATTTATTTTATTGATATAGTTTAATCACCCCTGGATAGATCTCCAAATTAACATTATTTAATAGGTTTTTAATTATGATTAATAAAGGATTTTTAACAACACTTATAAATATAAATATAATATTCATATGGTAAACTTTCAATTTGGTATTAATTATTGGTAGTAATTTATTAAATAAATATGTACTATCTTCAAAATAAGGGTTATATGATGATAATTAATACTGATAGAGCCGGTATACGGTGCATTATTATTGCAAAGGAATGCTGTATTTGTATTATGGAGATAGGACTTTATTGTGTGAAGAAAATGTATCGATAGAAATAATCTAGCACCTTTGTCAGGATGGGGACACGGATATGAGTGTATTTCAAGATAAAAAAATAGGGGCGGAGTGAGGAGCGGCAGCTCCAATATAAAAGATCTGGGCAGACGTGTGACTCCACCTCTGAAGACGTCTAGCCAATGACGAAACGCATCATACGGGCTTAGTGGAACGCAAGCCGGAAGTACCGCTCTCCACTAGTAGCCCTCGTGTACGATGGCGTTTTTGTGTGTTTTATCGCACTGCTTGGACTTTTTTATTATTTATTGATGTTCCCTATTTTTACACCAGTTTTTATAATCACTATTTGGGATTGCATGTATTTGGAGTGACCGGGTTGTGTGCAATAAACAAACCACTTATATACAGTACTGCACTATCCTGGTTTTATTCCCTTATATACCCCGCGGCTGGAGGTGACCCAAATAGGAGGACCATTGAACCATCGAGTCTCTGGGGAGATCTGACCTTTTTGGAGAAGGCCAGCAGTGGAAGTGGTACTGCAGAGGGACATCCTTACCCGCCAGGAGGGACGTACCTGAATCTGGAGATTGTCTCCAAAGCACGGTTGGTCTTAATGCCGTAAGGCATATAGGACCCACGTTTTCTGGTGAGTTTGAATTTTACTTATTTTCTACGGTGAAGGGCAACTTGGGAAGAGGAAAAAGGAGCACTGGCACTTTATTATTTTTTTCACATCATTCATTGGACTGTTTTTTCACTCGGAAGTCATTTTTTTGATGGATTTAGTATATTATTGTGCACATGTTTTTAGTCATTGATTATTTATATATATTATTAGGAATCCATCAACTATTATTAGGTTAAATATATTTTAATATTTTGCATATTTATCTATTTTGTATATTTTATCACATGGGTTGTTTTTTTTAGCAAGCGCTATAGGTAATCAATCTATTTTGATTACTACACCTCACATTGCATGCTATTGCCTAATCTATCATCAACCAAGACTCCCAGAACATTCTCCATTTTTGATTCCCCCAAGGGTTCCCCCCCTAACGTGTATTTTGCTTTTATGTTATTTGTCCCCAAGTGCAAAACCTTACACTTCTCCACATTAAACCTCATTTGCCATGTCATTGCCCACTCCGTTATTTTGTCCAGGTCATTCTGTAGGATATCTGCTTCATGCTGTGCAGTTATTGCCCTGCCCAATTTTGTGTCATCTGCAAAAACTGATATCGAACTACTGATCCCATCCTCAATGCTGTTTATGAATAAATTGAACAAGGTCGGTCCCAGGACTGAGCCTTGGGGGACCCCGCTTACCTCCTCAGACCAGTCTGAGTATGCGCTGTTTATTACCACCCTTTGGACACGCCCTTTTAGCCAGTTCCGTATCCAAGAGCAAACCCTGCTGTCAATACCTGCAGACCTTATTTTATAAATCAAGCGCTTGTGGGGAACTGCATCAAACGCCTTAGCGAAATCCAGGTACACCACATCCACTGGTCTCCCCCTATCTAGCTCACAGCTCACCTCCTTGTACAATGTTAAGAGATTGGTTTGACAAGAACGCCCATTTGTAAACCCGTGCTGATTACTGCTGATGATGTTGTTGTCTTTAGCAAACTCTACGATATAGTCCCTTATCATCCCCTCCAGAAGTTTACATACTATCGATGTCAAACTGACAGGCCTATAATTTCCCAGGATATGCCTCTGCCCCTTTTTGAATCACGTAGCTTTCCTCCAATCCCCTGGTACATTTCCTGTCATAATACTGTCAGCAAAGATCAGGAACTGTGGTCTAGATATAACCTTACTGAGTTCCTTGAGTACTCTCGGATGTACGCCATCCGGGCCTGGTGATTTGTTTGTGTTAAGTTTATCCAGCCTTTCCCTAATTTCACCCTCTGTTAGCCATAGCGGCAAGTCCTGTGTATTACTACTAACCATACAGTCATGATCAGTGTACCCCTCCTTTTCCTGTGTAAACACTGACGAGAAAAAAGCATTCAGCACGGTTGCTTTTTCAGTGTCCTCTGTAACCATCCTACCATGATCGTTAATTATGTGTGCAATATGCTGTGCCCTAGTACACATCTCTCTGGTTAGCTGCTTTCCTATCGGGTGAGGTGCCTGGATCTTTCATTCAAACTGCTATTTTTCTTATTTTTGGTAAGAAGTACCCTGGAGGTCTGCTTTGGTGGTAGAATTCTCTTCTATTTCACCTATATATTTTCACTCTCATATGAGCACTTTATCACTTGGAGTTTGGGTGTTTCAATTTATTGAGAGTTTTTTTGCATTTGTTGTCTGGTTTTACGCTATGGCGATATATATTTTTTTATTTCACATACAACCATCACATTGAGGGCATCGGTGTTGAGGCTGTGAAGTCTATCGTGTCCAAGTCCTTGGAAACATCTGGATTCGTTGTTATCTTTTGGCATGAATTTTACCTGTTTCTGGTAAGCGTCTCATCTACACGGTCACCCCCATTCACATTGTCAATTTCTGGATTGATTTATGGACTTTTGATTGGACTAAATATTTTAGCTTCATTATTTTATATTTTTTCACTGTTTGGCATATTTAATTTATATGATTGATCATTTTTTAGCGCAAGTTATTTATAATATTGCTTTTTGGGGTGTCGGTCACACTTGAAGTTGCTGCTTCTCATTTGGATTAGCGCAGTTGTTTTTACTTTTTTATACTTTTCTTATTTGCCTCCTTGTATTGCTCGCAAGCCGATACTGTGCCCTCTGATTTATATTTCTTTAAGGCCATTTTTTTTCCCTAATAAGTTTTTTAACGTTACGGTTTAGCCAGCCAGGTTTGGCTTTGTCTCTTCTAAATTTATTTCCCATAGGAATGCACTGCAGGATGCATTTGTTTAATATGTTCCTAAAGCATTCCCATTTTTCCTCCGTGGTCAGTGATCCCAGGGTTTGACTTTCAAAAGACTTTTTGAAAACGCCCAATATTAGGGTGAAACGTGTTGACGTATTTCCGGCGTGGAGCCACGTAATTTCACTTCCGGTCGGGCTTCCTGGTCTCGGTGGAACGCACGCCAACAGCGGCATTCCTGTTTGTTATATCGCTTTCTCATTCATTTGATCTTGTAAGTGCAACTTAAACTGTGGGGGAATAAATTTATTTTTTGGAACGTATTACACTATCAGCCCCTTTCTTTCATCCACATATATCGGGGAAACCCATATTTACCTCAACGGAGGGATTCTAATTTGGATGAATTATTAGAGCACGGATGTCATAGTCCCATTATACCCAAACACGCTGAACCATCCTTAGTGTGGTGAGTAGGGGACCTGGAGGGTCACTCGTGTGAGCACTCAATACACCTGGATGGATATGCACTTGAGCACCTTTATCCACTTGCACTGAAGGAACCAAGATTTGCACTAGAGCACCTTTATAATAATTTATATTATTAAGAGACTTTTTATAGTTAAAGCACCATTGTATTTATATTGATTGTACCATTTGTTTTTATATTTGTTGCTAGCGCTGTTTTAACTTAAATTTACACATTTTTTCCAACAATTGGTTTGGATGCACAGCAGCTGCACTTTACTTGATACACTTACTAGCACTATTATTATCTATTAATTGTGTTGAGCGCTGTTATAAGTTTGTTTTTCCAATAATACATAAACATACATGGATGTATAATAAAAACTATATAGTTGCTTTATTGGCTGGAATTGTCTGCAAGAGGCCCAAAAGGGCTAAATGAAGTGGCGTTTGTGGACAAGGAGACCCCAACTCATTTCAACATACAGTCTTCTTCTGGGGGTAAGAGTGACCACTTGCCAAAAATCTCTACAAGAGATACATAAAAATAGTAAATGTACATACATCAACAACAATATAAGCACAAACATTGTAGTCCCTCAACTACTTACATTTATTAGTCACAGCAAAACATACATAGATATAAAGAATGGGACATCCAGCTGTGTGTCAAAGGCTCGTAGGTAGCAGCCCTTTAAACAAATAACCGATGTCCCAAATTCACTGCACAAGGGATTAAAAGACAGAGCGGGGACCAATGGAAATCTAGAAATATATGAATAATATAATTAGGTAAGAAAGAAAAAATATATATATTGTGACAGGAAGTCAGGTAAATCTGTGAGTGTTGTCACAGATGGGAGATACACTTCTGCTTGGTTTAGACAATTCACCAATTACTATAGGGTGTCGGCTGCAAAGGTAGCCAGGAAGATGTAAGGACGTTGGAAAAAGCGTCAGCTATTTAGAATGAGGCAATTAAGGCCTCTATAAGTTATCCAGGGGATGATTACTGATTGCGGCCTCCTGAAGCTGTGTGAGGATAGGAGAGCAGTCAGAGGAATGCCTCCTGAAGCGATGTGCGCTGAGGAGGGCAGTAAGACTGAAGACTTCTCAAGGTGAGGTCATGAATTGTTTTCTGTGTGAAGAAAAACAAATGGATGTTTTCTGTATGAAGAAAAACAAATGGACATTTTCTGTGTGAAGAAAAACAAAGGGACATTTTCTGTGTGAAGAGAAAATAAATGGACTATTGATTGTCTGCTGTATGATCAGCCATGTCTGCCCAGCAGTAGGTTGGGGACAGACTCCTTAGGTAGGTTCCTGTGTGTGAGAAGGTAGACGCCCACAATGTCCAGGATTTAATTTGTTTATTTTTATTTATGATGTTTTTGATGCTTGCACTTGTGTGAAGAAAATTGCAAGAATAAACCATAGACTGTTGTTTTCAACAACTCCTCGGCTATCTCCCTGTGTAACGAACCCCCCCCCCCAGGGGTCATCCACACCCGCCACCGAGCTAATCCCTCACATATGGGGGAGGTATGCATTGGGCAGAAGCAGAGATCCCTGCAAAGAAGTTAATCTGTTCTATGAACTTTGTCTGGTGCATGAGACTGCACAATCTGTGTGTGCAGGAGAGGAGATCCTGCAAGAGAGAGAAAAACTACTTGCTTTAAAGAGACAGTGGTCTCAACATTTTTGCTGGACTTTGAAAAATTTATTGTGGAGTGACTGAAGATGGGGCGGTCAAAGCGCCTGAAAGAAGCAAAGATAGCTGAAATGAGAGATTCTATGGATGGAGGGGATGTTACCGCCTGAACGAGCCCCATTCATGTCTGAACAGAGTCTGCTAAAGAGAAAGGTTGTTGTCCCTAGCAACACTGGTGCAAATGGGCCAGTTATGGAGATGCAGTGTTCTCAGATGGAAAGTAAACCCAAAATGAAGGAGATGCTGAAACAACTGATTATATCGAATGCAAAATAACAGCAGGCCAATGCAGCTCAACTGCAGGCAAATGCAGCTCAACAGCAGGCAAATGCGGATTTTCAGCGGAGCTTTGCAGCTCAACAACAGGCTCACCAAGAGGACATGGTAGGCTGGAAACAGAAACGCCAGAAGCAAATGGAGGCAATCGGTTTGGAGGAAACTGAGTATTTGTGCAGGGCTGAGCTGGATGCCTTGCAACGGAAAATGGAAGAAAAGGAACAAGCCCTGGAGTTGCTTAGGATGGAGCATAGAAACTTGCAGGCTCAGGTGTTACAGTGGGAAGAATCCACTGCTCTTCTTTTTTCCCAGTTGCAAAAACGTAGAGAGACTATAATGGAGAAAGATACCATCCTCATGGAAAAGGAAATTGAAGTTCAGACTTTGCAGGAGCAAAGTATGGGTGATATGTTGGAGTTGAGTAATCAGCTGGCACAAAGTCTTAAGTCTTTAGAAGCTACAAAAATAGACCTGCAGGATGTGCAGGAACAGAATGTCTATCTGAAAACTACCTTGTCTCTCAGCTACAAGGAGAAAAATGAGAGAGAGGCTAAATTACTGAGTACTGTGTATGAGCTCACCACTTTGAGCAATGTGGTAGATGAATTACGTACAGACTGTGAAAGTTGGAAAGAGGAAGCCCAACGTGTCCAGCAGCAGCTAAAGAAGAAAGAAGCCTGTGTGGGAGAATTACATTCTCATTCCCAGAAACTAGCCAATGAGGTGAAGGCTCTTATGCAGGGAAAAGGAGATTCTGAACACAAGAGGAAAAAAGTAGAGGCACAGCTGCAGGAATTGCAAGTCAAAGTATCAGAAGGTGACCGATTGTGTGCTAAGCTGTCAGAGAAGGCAAACCAACTGCAGGTTGAGTTGGACAATGTCACAAATCAGCTTTCTCAAGCAGACAGCAAATCTAGAAAAATTGCCAAAGATTTCTCTATCTTGGAATCGCAGCTGTAAGACACTCAGGAACTCTTATAGGAAGAGAGATGTCAAAGGCTGAGTTTTAGCACAAAACTCAAACAAATGGAAGATGAGAAAAATGGCGTCCTGGAACAATTAAAAGAGGAGGAGGAAGCAAAGGAAAACCTATCCGAGCAAGTCGCAACACTGCAAGCTCAGACAGGAGATATGAAAAAACGAATGTAAGAAAGCGTTGGTTCATTAGAAAATGTTGAAGATGTGAAAAAGAAACTGCAGAAAGACCTTGAAGTTGCTAATCAGCGCTATGAAAAAAAAAACAGCTGCTTATGACAAGCTTGAGAGGACAAAGACAAGACTTCAGCAGGAACTGGATGAACTTAGAGTGGATCTTGATCACCAGCTTCAGATTGTGTCCAACCTGGAAAAGAAGAAAAAGAAGTTTGATCAGATGCTTGGTGAGGAGAAGACTGTGTCTGCAAAATATGCAGAAGAACGTGACCGTGCAGAAGCAGAGGCTCGTGAGAAAGAGAGCAAAGCCCTGTTCTTGGCTCGCTCCTTGGAGGTAGCTCTAGAGTTTAAGGCTGAACTAGAAAGAGTTAACAAACAGCTGTGTACAGAGATGGAAGATTTGGTCAGCTCCAAGGATGATGTTGGGAAAATTGTTCATGAGCTAGAAAAGTCTAAGCGAGCCTTAGAACAGCAAGTAGAAGAGATGAAGACTCAGTTGGAAGAACTTGAAGAGGAATTACAGGCGACAGAGGATCTTTCCCAAAGACGGGATAGTGTGCCTGATGCACCTGATGCAGTTTATAAAAGGATCAGTGTTTTGGGGTCTGTCCTGAGTGAGCATCAAACATTTGATTACATGTTGCTTGAATCTTCCCTCTGGATTAAACAGTTCCTTCAAAAACTTCAAGCACTGGAAAATGTGTTGTTTTCTCAGTTCCGGCTGAAAGTCTGGTGAAGAAGGCAAGTGATATAAAGCTTGGAGAAAAAAGCAAACACCACCTAGTGGAGAAAACTAAGACTGTTGATGAAAACGTGAAGCAAATTAATAAGTGCCTTTCCGAGAATATTACCAAAATGGAACTGGTGAAAGACAGGTGGCAGAAGTTTGATCGTGATCTTGAGATACATTCCATGGGGAGTTCAGATAAAGAAAAGGAACTAGGTGACCTTGAGCGGTCAAATAGTTTAGCAGATATGCAATTCAACCAAATCAAGGAAATACTAAAGGAGCTACAAGGGAAAAGTAATGCAATAGCAGAAAGTGCATTGAAGAAACCTGTAATAGACTGTGTTGTTGCAGTTCCATGCTTCTTCACTGATGCAGAGAGGAGGTCTGTAATAGATACCACACAGATCGCTGGGCTCAACTGTCTACGGCTAATTAATGAAACTACTGCCTTTGACCCATATGTTGGTGGAAGGAAAGTTGATGATGTTCTGGTTGGCTACTTCTGTGAAGAATTTGGCAAGAAATATAAACTGGATATCAAATCAAATATTAGGCCTTTACTGCGACTCGCTCAGGAGGGCAAAAAGCTTAAGAAGTTGATGAGTGAAAATGCTTCAGATCTGCCTCTAAATATTGAATGTTCTATGAATGATATTGATGTCTCTGGAAAAAGGAACAGGGGTCACTTTGAAGAAATGTGTGACAGCCTGTTGTCGCAAATGGAAGGCCCTCTGCACAGCATCTTAGAGCAAGCTAAGCTCAAGAAAGAAGATCATTCCCTTTTACAACACAGAGTCAATGATTGTGTACAGCTGTATGGAGAGGCAACTCAAGTCACAGAGGGACATCAAGAGTCCCTGTCCAAATTAGGAGACTTCTTAAGAGTACATGCGGACTCTCTAGGGGTCCTTCAAACCTTAAAAGAAACAGTAGTGGGAGCAATCAGCGTGGATAAAGACAAAACAGATCCTCTAGAAAGAGCACAGACATTTCTTGGAACAAAGCCAAGTGAAGCAGAGGTTCTCAAAGTTTTGTGGAAATCATTTATTGATTGCAGAGAGAGGCGGCTCAAGACTGTTGAAGACATTAAGACTAGCACAATTGAGTTGCCTATGGATCACGGTCCTCCATGGCGGATAGGACAGACGGTTATGCAGGACAAACTTGAGAAGGAGCGAAATTATGCCAAAAATGCAGTTGAAGAATGTGTATATGAGATGAGGGACAAGCTGTCTGACATTTAAGAGAAATCTGTCAATGAAGATGACGGAAACAGTTTCATCCTGAAGCTTGAAGATACAGAGAATTGGCTATATGAAGATGGAGAGGATCAGCCAAAACAAGTGTATATAGACAAGCTAACGGACTTAACGAAAGAGCCAACCCGACAAGCATTTCAACAAAGGTTAGCAGTTGTTAATGAACTGGGGAGGGAAATTAATTCATATCAGCATGAAAGACAGTGGCTGATGGAAAAAGCAAAGTAGATTGCTTAGAAGGATGTATCTCTGGCAGCTGAAGCAGACAAAGAATCGAATGGACTGAACATTACTTGGGAAGATACTAGGAGGCTTATCAGTGAGAGCCAAGAGCAGTGCCTGACACATGCGTGCCTGGCAACCTGTGTCCCAACCCTAGGGTTGAAACAAGAGGGGGGGGGGTATGTGACAGGAAGTCAGGTAAATCTGTGAGTGTTGTCACAGATGGGAGATACACTTGTCACGGAACCATGAACCAGACGTACAACAACAGATAAGTGAAAATAAGAAGGCTTTATTGAAAATCAAGCTGTAAAGCAAAAGTCCAAACGGAAGGCGAAACCGAGGCAGAGTCCTTGCGAAGCCAGAGGTCAGGAACCAGGAGGGTAGTCAGACGAAGCCAGGATCAGGAACCAGCAGGGTAGTCAGACGAAGCCAGGATCAGGAACCAGCAGGGTAGTCAGACGAAGCCAGGATCAGGAACCAGCAGGGTAGTCAGACGAAGCCAGGATCAGGGACCAGAAGCAGCAGCAGTCTTAGAAGCATGTGAACACAGGAGGACCAAGCAAGGAACTGAAGCCACAGACCTCCTATATATATGAGCTAGGCATCCAGCTCCTCCCAGTGGGAAGGAGGAACCGCAGGGTGGGAGGCTACAAGAAACCCAGAAACCAAGATGGCCGCCAGCACATGTCAAACGAAGGAGAACAGCAAGAAGGTAAGACCATGACAGTACCTCCCCCTCAAGGGCCCCTCCTCCGCGGAGTAAAGAATGGTTTCTGAGGGAAGCGTGCGTGGAAGGCTTGGAGCAAGGCAGGAGCATGGACATCTGCGGAGGGAACCCAGGAACGCTCCTCTGGACCATAACCACGCCAATGAACCAAAAACTGCACCCGACCGCGGCCCAGGCGTGAGTCCAGGATATTGCTCACCTCATACTCCTCACGATTGCCCACTTGGACCGGACGGGGCCGAGGAACCGAGGAAGTGAAACGATTACACACCAGTGGCTTCAACAGGGAGACATGAAACACGTTGGAGATCCGCATGCCAGGAGGAAGCGCAAGGGCATAGGCTACCGGGTTTACCCTGCGAAGCACTCGGAAGGGACCAACAAAGCGAGGCGCCAGCTTGGGAGTGGGCACTCGAAGGTTGAGGTTGCGGGTGGACAACCATACACGGTCTCCGGCCTGGTAGGAAGGAGCAGGCGCTCGTCTGCGATCAGCCTGGAGTCTCTGGCGCTGCGCAGAGACCTCAAGGGACTTCTGGGTCTGTACCCAAGAAGCACGTAGGACGGAAAGGTGATCCTCCACAGCCGGAATATCCTGGGGAGAGAATACCTCCGGTAACACGGCAGGTTGGAACCCATAATTGGCCATGAAGGGAGACGTCCCAGAGGAAGAGTTCACCGCCGTGTTCCTGGCAAACTCAGCCCAAGGCAGGAGGTCAACCGGTGATCGGAGACATAGCAACGAAGGAATTGTTCCAAGGCCTGATTGGATCGTTCTGCGGCCCCATTGGACTGAGGGTGGTAGGCCGAGGAGAAGGAGAGATGAATCCCCAACTGGGAGAAAAAGGCGCGCCAGAACCTGGACACAAACTGACTCCCCCGATCCGACACAATCTCCTTGGGCAAACCGTGCAACCGGAAGACCTCCCTGGCAAAAATCGTGGCCAACTCCTGTGCAGAGGGTAACTTCTTGAGAGGAACACAGTGGCACATTTTGGAAAATCGATCCACAATCATGAGAATGACCGTATGGCCTCGGGATGCAGGGAGGTCCACAATGAAATCCATCCCCAGGTGTGACCATGGGCGCTCCCCGGTGGCTATGGGTTGCAGAAGGCCCAACGGAAGGTGCCGAGGGGACTTACTCTGGGCACAAACGGAGCATGCCGCTACATATGCGGCGATGTCGGAACGTAGGGAAGGCCACCAGAACAGACGTGAAACAGCCCAGGACAGCTGATTCTTTCCAGGATGCCCCGCGGTCTTGGAGTTATGGTAGGTTCGCAACAATCGAGTGCGCAACTCCTCAGGCACAAAACATCTGCCGTTGGGTCTCTCAGAGGGAGCACCAGATTGAGCCGCCAAAATCTGCTCACCCAGGGGAGAGGTCAGGCTGGTGCGAATGGCGGCCAGGATCTGATTCGGAGGTATGACCGAAGTCGGAATCGACTCCTCCCTGGACAGGTCAGAGTACTGCCGTGATAAGGCATCCGCCCTGATGTTCTTGGAACCAGGTAGGTAGGAGACCACGTAATTAAAACGTGACAAGAACAGAGCCCATCTGGCCTGACGTGGTGTCAATCTCTTGGCCTCAGAAAGGTAGGTCAGATTCTTGTGGTCCGTCAGGATGAGGATCGGAACCACCGAACCCTCGAGCAAGTGCCTCCATTCTTTAAGGGCCTGCACGATGGCCAATAACTCCCTGTCACCAATCTGATAGTTGCACTCCGCGGAAGACAGTTTCCGGGAGTAAAACCCACAAGGAAGCAGAGGACCCTCTGGTGTTCTACGCTGAGACAGAAGGGCGCCTACTCCCGTCTCAGACGCGTCCACCTCGAGGACAAAAGGCAACCCAGGGTTGGGATGCGACAGAATCAGAGCCGACACAAAGGCGGACTTTAGAGCCTCAAAAGCTCGGATGGCCTCGAGCGGCCAGACCTGGGAATTACTGCCCTTCCTGGTCAGATCCGTGAGAGGCTTGGCTAGCATGGAAAAGTCCCTGATGAACTTCCGATAATAATTGGCGAAGCCCAAAAAGCGCTGCAGGGAGCGAAGACCACTGGGCTGGGGCCACTGTAAGACAGCCGAAACCTTCTCAGGATCCATGGAGAACCCCTCAGCGGAAGTGATGTAACCTAAGAAGGTTACCTGGGATCGGTGAAATTCGCATTTCTCAAGCTTACCGAACAGCTTGTTCTCTCGTAACCGTTGCAACACTCGTCTGACATCCAGAATGTGGGTGTCCATGGATTCAGAATATACCAAGATGTCATCCAAATAGACCACCACACACTGCTGCAACAGGTCACGGAAAACATCGTTAATGAATTCCTGAAAGACTGCGGGCGCATTGCACAACCCAAAGGGCATAACCAAGGATTCATAATGACCGGTCCTGGTGTTAAACGCGGTCTTCCACTCATCGCCCGCCTTGATCCTTACGAGGTTATATGCCGCCCTCAGGTCGAGTTTGGTAAAGACCGTGGCCCCTTTAAGGCGATCGAACAGCTCGGAAATCAAGGGTATCGGGTAAGCGTTCTTGATCGTGATGCGATTGAGACCCCTGTAATCGATGCAAGGCCTCAACTCACCGCCCTTCTTTTTCACAAAGAAAAATCCAGCCCCTGCCGGGGACGAGGATTTGCGAATGTGTCCGCGTGAAAGCGCCTCCTTCACGTACTCCTCCATGGCCTCATTCTCCGCTACCGACAGTGGATAGACCTTGCCACGAGGAGGAATGGCACCAGGTTGTAACTCGATGGCACAATCGTATGGGCGGTGCGGAGGTAGGGCAACCGCGCGCACCTTATCGAATACATCCCGGTACTCCTCGTATTCAGGAGGCAACAGAGAGTCCGAGGAAGTACACAGCAACTTGACAGGCCCATGGATGCAACTAGCCCCACACTGCGGTGACCACGAGAGGATCTCGGCCGATCTCCAATCGAAAGTCGGATTATGCTTCTGGAGCCAGGGGTACCCCAAGACCACCGAGTAGTGTGGAGACGAAATAACCTGGAAGCAGACCGACTCTCTGTGAACGGCACCAATGGCTATCCCCACTGGAAGGGTCTCATGAGTCACGTGTGGCGGCAGAAGGGGTCTGCCGTCTATCGCCTCAAGAGCCAGTGGAGAACCTCGGGCCTGCAGAGGAATGGAATTGGCGGCAGCGAACACACTATCAATGAACAAACCACCAGCACCAGAGTCCACCAACGCCTGGGTCGTCACTGAGCCCCCGACCCAGGAGAGGACAACAGTGATCAGTGGTTTGTCAACACGGGAAACCGGGGACGAGGAGACTCCACCCAAGATCTGCCCCCGACAGGATCTCAGGTGCAAGCGTTTCCCGGACGGTTCGGACATGCCAACCGAAAATGCCCACCGAGACCACAGTACATGCATCGACCCTCGCGTCTTCGGAGTACCCTCTCCCCCTCGGACAGGCGAGCAAAGCCCAGCTGCATGGGTTCACCCCCAGCCAAGTCATCCCCAGGAGGCGTGGGAGGAGAGGGAGGCACGGGTGGGACAGCAAAGGTAGGCGCCAATCTGTTAGGAGGTCTCCGCAAACTCTCCTTAAAGGAAGGTCTCTCCCTGAGTCTGGTGTCAATCAAAATCAAGAAAGAAATAAGAGACTCGAGCTCCACTGGTAGGTCCTTAGGTGCAACCTCATCCTTCAAGGCATCCGAGAGACCATGAGAGAAAGCAGCGACCAGAGCCTCATTATTCCAGCCCACCTCTGCTGCCAGGGTACGAAACTCAATGGCGTATTCAGCTACGGATCGTGAACCCTGTCTGATGGACATAAGGAGCTTCGCAGCAGAGGCAGCACGAGCCGGCACATCGAATACCCTCCGAAGAGAAGCAACAAAACCGGAAAACTCGGCAACCACCGGAATTGTTGTTCTCCCATAAAGGGCTGGCCCAGGCCAAGGCCTTGTCCGAGAGCAGCGAAATTAAGAAGCCCACCTTTGATCGCTCAGTAGGAAAGGCATGTGGCAGCAACTCGAAATAAATGCCCACCTGGTTAAGGAAACCTCGGCACTGAGTTGGCTCTCCCCCAAAGCGCTGTGGAAGGGGGGCAGAACCGGTCATACCCCGAAACACTGCAGGCGCAACAACAGGTGTCAGGGTAGACTCTGGCGCAACAACCGGAGCGGCAGTAGGAGCGGGCCCAGGAGCGACAACCGACCCATCGGCAACGGGAGCGAAATGAGCCGTGCGTTCAAGCAGGGTTTGCAACGCCACGGCGAACCGACCCAACAGGTGATCCTGCTGATCAAGTCTGGCAACCAGCGTGGGTAGCGAGGATGGCCCTGTACCTCAGAATTCATGGCTTGGTCCTAATGTCACGGAACCATGAACCAGACGTACAACAACAGATAAGTGAAAATAAGAAGGCTTTATTGAAAATCAAGCTGTAAAGCAAAAGTCCAAACGGAAGGCGAAACCGAGGCAGAGTCCTTGCGAAGCCAGAGGTCAGGAACCAGGAGGGTAGTCAGACGAAGCCAGGATCAGGAACCAGCAGGGTAGTCAGACGAAGCCAGGATCAGGAACCAGCAGGGTAGTCAGACGAAGCCAGGATCAGGAACCAGCAGGGTAGTCAGACGAAGCCAGGATCAGGGACCAGAAGCAGCAGCAGTCTTAGAAGCATGTGAACACAGGAGGACCAAGCAAGGAACTGAAGCCACAGACCTCCTATATATATGAGCTAGGCATCCAGCTCCTCCCAGTGGGAAGGAGGAGCCGCAGGGTGGGAGGCTACAAGAAACCCAGAAACCAAGATGGCCGCCAGCACATGTCAAACGAAGGAGAACAGCAAGAAGGTAAGACCATGACAACACTTCTGCTTGGTTTAGACAATTCACCAATTACTATAGGGTGTCGGCTGCAAAGGTAGCCAGGAAGGTGTAAGGACGTTGGAAAAAGCGTCAGCTATTTAGAATGAGGCAATTAAGGCCTCTATAAGTTATCCAGGGGATGATTACTGATTGCTGCCTCCTGAAGCTGTGTGAGGATAGGAGAGCAGTCAGAGGAATGCCTCCTGAAGCGATGTGCGCTGAGGAGGGCAGTAAGACTGAAGACTTCTCAAGGTGAGGTCATGGATTTTTTTCTGTGTGAAGAAAAACAAATGGATGTTTTCTGTGTGAAGAAAAACAAATGGATGTTTTCTGTGTGAAGAAAAACAAATGGACATTTTCTGTGTGAAGAAAAACAAAGGGACATTTTCTGTGTAAAGAGAAAATAAATGGACTATTGATTGTCTGCTGTATGATCAGCCATGTCTGCCCAGCAGTAGGTTGGGGACAGACTCCTTAGGTAGGTTCCTGTGTGTGAGAAGGTAGACGCCCACAGTGGGCAGGATTTAATTTTTTTATTTTTATTTATGTTTTTGATGCTTGCACTTGTGAAGAAAATTGCAAGAATAAACCATAGACTGTTGTTTTCAACTACTCCTCAGCTATCTCCCTGTGTAACGAACCCCCCCAAGGGGTCATCCACACCCGCCACCAAGCTAATCCCTCACAATATATATATATATATATATATATATATATATATATATTTATTTATTTATTATTATTATTATTATTATTATTATTTTTTTTTTTTAATAATTATTGACATGATAAACAGGGTAATGATAAATACCTTGAAAAGTAAGAAAGAACCTTCCAGCATGGTCTTTCAAAACAAGGATGGCAAAGATGGAAACCAAAATGGCCCAAAAGGCCAAAATGAAAGCCTATAAAAGGTAGAATGAAAAATGATTTTTGGTTTTATATATATATATATATATATATATATATATATATATATATATATATATATATGTATATATATATATATATATATATATATATATATATATATATATATATATATATATATATATATATATATATATATATAAATGGGTCTACCGGGGGGATCAGAAAGGGATTTGTGAATTTTCAGCCAAGCATAAAAAGTAGGAATTGTCGGGAAAGGATTATAAATAAAGTCAAACGTCTTACGAAGCCCCTCTTGGTTCAAGGTGTAGAAACTATTATTGAAAGCCTCAATCTCCACCCGAGCAATGGGACAATACCAGTCAGGATTGTTGAGAATTTTTAAACACATGTTCCTGTATTGATCAACATTTATGACTACGGTATTGCCTCCTTTATCAGCTGGTTTAAATATAAGAGATTTATCTTTAGACAAATTTTCAAGTGCCTACCGTAGACAAGAAGGAAGATTGGACAGAGAGGGAAAGGAGGATAAGTAAAGGGATTCCATAGCTTGGGTAGTGCATTTCAAGAAGACTGATATATGTGGGTTGGAATAAACAGAAGGAACTCCTGGAGGGGGCCTCATTTGCTTCAGTCCTGGCATTTTTGGGTCCCAGAGACTACTGTTTTTGACTCCTGTGCTGGCGCATTTCCTCTCTTCCGCCTTTAACATCATGGTGGTCCGTTACTTCCGCTGGAGGTACATTTGCCCACTTCCAGCCTCGTCTGCACGTGTCATTCCCCTCACTGACATGGAGCAGGACGCGGCCGATGTGGTGCTATGTGAGAGGTAGGCGGGGAATTTCACGGAGACGTCTCCATCAGACTAATCCAACAATGGATCTCAGGTGAGCAGTGCACTATCTGTTGGCACCTCATGATTGGTGCTTCTCGTCAGGTGATCCCTGTCTGATGAGATATATTGCAGGGCCTTGGTTGTGTGAGTTTCAGTCTTCCCCAAGTAGGGTAAAGTTCATTTCCTGTTGGCAGATCTATTGAAGGTAATAAGACTAGTTTCTATTTTTTTTATGTATATACAACCAAAAATCCTTTTTCATTCTACCCTTTATAGGCTTTTATTTTTGCCTTTCGGGGCCATTTTGGTTTCAATCTTTGCCATCCTTGTTTTGAAAGGCCTTGCTGGAAGGTTCTTTCTTACTTTTCAAGGTATTTATTACCCTGTTTATCATGTCAATAATTATATATATATATATATATATATATATATATATATACACATTTTTTTTTCTTTTACCTTATTATATTATTCATATATTTCTAGGTTTCCATTTGGTCCCCGGTCTGTCTTTTAATCCCTTGTGCAGTGAATTTGGGTTTATTTGGTTATTTGATTTTGGGCTGCTACCTACAAGCCTTTGGCACACAGCTGGATGTCCCATTCTTTATCCTTTATCCTCTCCCAGGCTATTTGTATTAATGAAGTTTATGTAATTTTATATTATATTTTTGCTATTTTGTTTTTGTTGTTTTCTTTTTACATCATTGGGTATCGCATAGTCCCG
This sequence comes from Pelophylax lessonae, assembly GCF_965119305.1. NCBI lineage: Eukaryota > Metazoa > Chordata > Amphibia > Anura > Ranidae > Pelophylax > Pelophylax lessonae. The sequence goes on along the minus strand of NC_138770.1, from coordinate 510,927,682 downwards.
TTTCCCTATTTTTTTCCCGATGTGGATTCGGTGGTCATACAATATATTGACACTATGGGTCCAATTTGGAACTTTTTCACTTAGGAGGTGTCCTCACTTTTGTTGCCAGTGGTTTAGACATTAATGGCTGTGTGTTGAGTTATTTTGAGGGGACAGCAAATTAAACTGTTATACAAGCTGTACACTCACTACTTTATATTGTAGCAAACTGTCATTTCTTCAGTGTTGTCACATTAAAAGATATAATGAAATATTTACAAAAATGTGAGGGGTGTACTTTTGTGAGATACTGTATAATTAAAATTGACACCCTCTAATTCCATGGGGGCTGCACTGCAATATTGTGGGGGGATCTCATGCAAACTTTCAAGTCTGTAATATGCATGTAAAAAAACAGCAAAATAGTTTGTGCAATCTTAGGTACGAAGTGGTCACCTGCGCCTATGTCTAACAGTAAAAAGATTAAGCTATATTGGTTCCAGATGTTAACCATTTGCAACTATTTTATATCACAAAACGTGCAATGAAAAATAACAGAATTTTTCTAGAGGATCTGTAAAATCTATCAGGAATAATGCACTGAAATGTAATGAGTCACAGCAATTATCTTGGTCTCATAAAGAAAAGTAAAGTAAAGCGAGAGACACCAAAAGAAGCACATGAATTTAATGTACCAGATTATGTTCAATATAATGATGCACTCATATAGAGAATCAAGCTGGGCAAACAAAATATATCTGAAGCTCAGTGAACTAAAGTGGGCCCAGGATACAGTTCTTTCCATGCATTGTTAACATCAAATGCCTCTTGCTAAAGGGCATCTTAAAAGAAGAGTAAAGAATTATGGAGAACAAACTGGTAATGGTTGCTTTGCATTCCTTACGTATCCTCCTCCTACCCTTCTTTCAATGTAAACTATTATTTAGTGACAGTAGCAAGATAAATAGTAGTAGGCATGATAAATAGCTGTTATCTGGTAGCTTATAGCTCATTATGGAAGAATATGGTGCTCTAAATTAGAACATATGGGCCAGAAGAAAGCATAGTTTATTTTAACTGAGCAAAATATTATTATTACAGGAATCGAGATGATAGCTTTTTTTCAATCCTCCCTGCCTGCTTAGAATGGTACAATGAATAGAAACTTTTTAATGCCATATATATCCCTCTGAAACCTAGGGCATGTGATCAGTTATGTAAACAATGTCCCAACACTCCTATTATCATGATACGGGAGGCATTAGAAGACCATGCCATGGTCCTGAGATCCAGTGGCAGCACCACTGTGCAGAGTTTCCTGGAGAGTTGCAGGTAGTGCAACCCATAGTTCTGTAACGATATGTGCAAAGTAGTTTCACAGAACTACTAGTAGATTGTGCAGATGGGTGGATGAGCACAGGCCTGCTATGAGTTGTACTGTATAGGCCTTTGTTTTCTATGGGGGCCCAGAGAAGCTACGTTATATTTTTTGCCTCTTGGGTTTCCATGACGTAAGGCTATACACATTTTTTTAAAATAAAGAAATAATAAAATGGTTGAATCACATTCAACAAGTTTTGCTACTTTTAGGCTCATTTACTAAAGAAATTTAGGATATTCACTCAAATTATCAACTTATGGGGGAGAAACCTGTTAGTCATCATGGCATTTAGGGCTAATAAGGAAATTAGTGTGAATAAAAGGTATAGAAAGCTGGACTCTACAATGACATGTACCATATCAAAAAAACATTTTTTTAAATACTGTACAACAGGAAGAGGGTCTATTCAAGCAACTTTGATGCCAATCTTTCAGAAAACTGACAATTTTTATTAATTTTCAATATTAAAAATAGAAATACATAAGCCATTCAGTTTGACAAAAGCCAAAAGGGTGCCAACTTACAGGGCATTCAACGGGAAAACACGTTTAGCCACTTAAGCCCCGGAAGATTTTACCCCCTTCCTGACCAGGGGTTTTTTTACGATTTTTTTACTGCTTGACTTTAATGGACAATTGCGTGGTCATGCGAAGCTGTACCTAAACTAATTTCACGTCCTTTTTTTCCCACAAACAGAGCTTTCTTTTGGTGGTATTTGATCACCTGTGCGATTTTTTGATCATGCCCTATAAACAAAAAAAGAGCGTAATTTTTGCAAAAATAACAATATTTTTCACTTTTTTTTATATGAAATTCCCCCCCAAAAAATGTAAAAATCAAAATTTTTTAACATTTTCGGCCAAATTGTTTTACGCTACATATGTTTGGTAAAAAAAAAAATCGCAAAAAGCGTATTTTGATTGGTTTGCGCAAAAGTTATCACGTTTACTAACAAAGGGAAAGATTTTTGTCATTTTTGGTGTTTTTTTTTAACGAGTAATGGCGGCGATCTGCGATTTTTTTTGCGGTACTGTGACATTGGGGCGGACAGATCGGACCCTTGACTGACATTTTTGACACTTTTGGGGGTACCAGTGACATTACTGCAGTAATCAGTGCTATATATATGCACTGTTACTGCAAAAATGACACTGGCAGGGAAGGGGTTAACTGTATTGGACAGGGAGGGGTTAAGTGTGTCCTAGGGGCGTGATTCTAACTGTAGTGGGACAGGTCTCCTAGTGTAAAAACAAAGATCAATGGTTCTACATAGTAGAACCATCTGATCTTCATTTTTACACAGGGGAGAATGACAGGCGGCTTGTTTACATAAGCCGCTGTGTCTTTCTCCCGCTGTACCGGCGATCGTAGTGTGACCGGCGGACATCGGGTCCGCCGGTCACACGCCCGCACTCCTCTGTGAACGAGCCGAGGCTGGCGCGCGCCTCAGCGGGCGCGCGCTCGCCCGCTATTGGCTCTAGTAGCAGTGACAGGCGAGTGACGTAAATCCACGTCACTTTGCCTGGCCGGGGCTGACTGCCGCAGTAAATATACTGTGCGCAGTCGGCAACCGGTTAAGAAAAAATTATCCCAAAGAGAAATAAGAAAAATGTTAACATCAAGCCTGGTAATAGCTGCTTAAACCTGCTGCATTTCAACCAAGTCCCGGCTACACGGTCGTGTGTGTAACCCAGGAGAGAGAGGGAGAGAGACAGAGAGAGAGGGAGAGGGAGAGAGAGGGAGAGGGAGAGAGAGGGAGAGAGAGGGAGAGGGAGAGAGGGAGAGAGGGAGAGAGGGAGAGAGAGAGAGAGAGAGAGAGAGAGAAAGAGAGAGAGAGAGAGCGAAAGAGAGGGATAGAGAGAGAGAGATAATCATTATTTTAGGGAAACATCAGGATGGGGGAGTCTACAAAGTATCCCACAATATCCATACCCAGTTATGAGCTTCAAGGGAGTCAGTTGCCAAAGCAGTCATGTATTCCATCCTCTTCACATCTCAGATCCTGGAGTGCAATTTAAACAGAGAAAGCGGCTTCCACTTTTTCCATTTAAGAGCAACAAAGCATCGTGCAGCATTCAGCATGCGTCCAAGGAGTTTTTTTTAGACAATTTAGAAAAAGAAGCGGGCGGTATACCTAGGAGAAAGGTTTTGGGATTGAAAGGCATTCAGGATCCAAAGATGGAATGGAGGAGGGAATAAACCATCCACCAATAGGGGATGATCAATGAGCAAGACCAGTAAATGTGATACAATGTACCTATGTCAATATTACAGCACCAGTATTATATTATAAATATTAATAATTAATATTTCGGGAGATGCCATTGACTTAAGGAAGTAGGAGACCTGGATATAAAGATAATTATCAGTGGAGGGGATTTGAAACTCCTGCTGTAATCGGGAGAACAGTTTGAGGATGCTCTTTGAGAATAATTTATCGAGGGAGGTGAATCCTCTGACAGTCCATTGTTTAATGGAGGTATTAGGGATAATAGATTCTATGACAGTGAGTGGAAAAAGTGTGAAGTTGTATGTGGAGTTGAGGGTGTTAAAGCACAAAATATTCTCCATGCCATCAGTGAGGCTTGGGTAGTAAGGGGGAGGCTCTTTAGAGAATAAGGGTGCCATGTGTTGATCAGCAGAGAATCATAGAGTAAGTTTGCAGGATTATTGGCTAACTCTAAACACCCCCATAGGGTTCCACCAGTAGTAGAGACCCAGTGCTTAAGTTGGATTAGGTGTGTCGCAACAAAGTAATCTTGGAGATCGGTCATGCCCATACCCCCTGCCGTCCTGTGTTTTATAAGTTGTGCATGGGAGCATCTGGGTCTAGTGGATTTCCACACATATTGTTTAATTAAGGAGGTCAAGGCCAATAGGTGTCCTCGTTTGATCGGGATAGGCAGGGTTCTAAAGATATATAATATTTGGGGAAGTAGTAGCATTTTGAAGAAGGTAAGGAGTCCTGACAATGAAAGCTCACATTTGGAGATTTGTTGGGCTTCATTAGTCAGTTTGGTAATAAGAGGGGCAAAATTAGTATTTGCAAATTTAGTTACATCCACCACTAGTCAAATGCCCAAGTAAGGGATGCTATCAGTGCTGCAGGTATAATGGTAAGAGGATTGGAGGACATTTTTTAGAGTGGGATCTATACCTGGGTCAAGGAGCAAGGACTTAGTGAAGTTAACTTTATAATACGAAAGCTTGCTGAACTCTGTAAGGATTGTATGGGCAACAGCGAGGGAGGTGGCCGGGTTAGTTAAGAAAATGATTATATCATCTGCAAAGAGGTTTATCTTGTGAGAGGTGTGATGAATCTGAAAGCCTGTAACTGTTGGTGATGAGCTAATGGCCTCCACCAGATGTTTGATTAGAAGATTAAAGATAGATGGAGAAAGTGGGCAACCCTGGTGGGTGCCATTATCTAGGGAAGATCCGAGAAAGAATATTGGATGTATATAATTTTGCAGAAGGTGATACATACCATGCTAGGATAGCTGATAAAATGGGTCCAGTGAAACCAAACTTTAGTTCTATGCATGTATTGCCAATTGATCTGTTCGAATGCCCTCTTCGCATTGAGTGACAAGAGCAGAGAAGGCACTCGACCCACCCCAGCATGCTGGATTAACCCAATAACCCTTCTTGTAGCATCAGAAGCTTGGCACCCAGATATAAAGCCCGACTGGTCCAGCTTGATCAGTATTGGAAGGATGGGCATCAGTCTGTGCGCCAATATTTTTGTATAAAGTTTAACATCTGTGTTTATTAATTAAATCAGCCTAAAGTTGGCTGGGAAGGTAGGTTCTTTGCCAGGTTTTGGTAATGTAACTATATATGCTTGAAGCATCTCAGATAGAAACAAGGCAGAGAACATTTTTGTTTTGTATCCTTCCTGTTTAAATAAGATAATACATTTTGTACAGCAGTATATATATATATGTGTATATATTTGTGGTGTTTTTTCTTTGATTTCTGGCAAGTGTTTCTTTGTTTTTGCAGTGTCCATCGCTAAGCGTGAATCCTGAGAAAGCAATACTGACTGTCCAACACCTTATTGGTTTTATATTACATGGTTTTATCTGGATGGCACTTTATCATTTATTGTGATATAATAATTATTAAATTTAAATTAGGTTTTTCTTCATTTATTGGCACTTTTAAAGCCCCTTTGCCTGTGGTTGGTGAGGCCCCCCTCTCCTTTTTAGAATGTGGTCCTCCCTCTTACAGGGGTAATGGTGTGCTCTGACATGTATTTAAATGGGATGGTACCACTATGAGGATTCAGTTTATATCTTTCTCTAGCTCACATCTTCATTGGTATTGAGTAGCAGGGAATATGTTTACTGCCACTGCCCTCTACTGTCTTTAGCTTTTACTGGTTGCTAACTATTCTGTCAGCTTCACATCTGACAGCCTTCTAGCCACCAGAGACACTGACAGTGGGCAGAGCCTGATGGGGAAGCTGAGATGCTAATTTCCCATCTGCTATCAAGTCAGCTTTCCTTGTCATTGACAATAGGCAGTGTGCCTATTGCCTGCTATCAGTAACAAAGGGAGCACACCTGATGGGGAACTAGTGTCTTTTAACCCCATCAGGCTCCACCCACCCAGCTTAAAAATGCCTAGGCTGCTGCTCTGTATATGACAACTGTAGCGGTGGAGCACTACCTCCAGTCTCAGTGCAATTACAATAGTTTTCAACAAGTACATGAATCTCTCCTTTGCACCAATAATTGCTACATGGAGGCATGGTGAAATTTAAAGTACCAATAATTTTTTACATTTCTACTTGGTGCTTAGGGGAATGTTATTGCATCAGAAAAAAAAAAAAAATGGTAAAAAATCAATAAGTAAATCCTCCATAGATGGTGGAATGAGAAGTAGTGGGACTTACAGTTAAGCAGATCGAGGATGTTAGGCTGGAACGGAACTGTATTCTGGAGTGTGTATAATCTGTAGCAACAGCCAGAATCACAGGCAAAAGCAAGGCTATATCACAGATGGCCACTCAGGATTTCAGTGAAAACCTCCACCAGAGTACATCTTGCAACGTTGAAGGTAGTGTAAGCATAGGTCAAGACTGGAGTGGGGAGTAGTGGGGAGATATGAGTGGGAGCAGTTTTTCCTTCAGTGTGGGTGGTAGAGAGGACAGTGAATCCAATCCAAGGGCTGCTTTCGATTTACAGAGTGCACTCTGCAAGACAGGCCCATCAAGGAACCTCTGGATATCGACCTTATTGTGCCTCTGCTGCCTGGCAATGCTTCAGAGGGAAATCCTTTCTCGAGTTTTGTATTTGCTTATTGATTATTTCATTGGATTTTTTTAAATGCAATTACATTCCCTTAAATGCCAGGTAGAAACGTATAAATTCTTGGGACTTGTGACTTATGGACTTGACCCCAGTCCTCCAGTTCTTTCTAGGCAGCTGGGTGAATTAACCCTTTAGTCTACCTACAATATTTTCCATATGTTCATTCTATCTTAATGAACTCCGTGGACTAAGTACCAGTATTTCCAGTATTTTCCAAATAATATTTACTCTCCAGTACATTGGAGAAATTCTAAAGTGTTTGCAGGAGTGTTCTGCAAACAAAAGGCAGCTCCAAGAATAAATGATCAATAATAAGTGAATGCTGCCCACGCACTTTAAAAAAAGGCCCTATCAACATAAAAATGAAGCCAATATACACCAAAATAAATGAAATCCCCAAAATTCCAGTGTCCTGGATCAAAAGCTTATTTAGCTATGGATGGGGCAGCAGTTAAAAGTGACCTCTGACCTCAAATCAAGCACAAAATAAAACTGTAGACAAAAAAACTTCCAAGTTGAGAAAAAATAATAGGGGGGCGTGGCTTGCGCATGAGCTGAATGGAAATCTAAGCCGAGAGCTCTCTGTAGCCGGCCGGAAGATCTCACAGCATCAGGGAAGCATCCGCCACATCACCGCCACCGATCACCCCCATCTGCCTCCCAGACCACCGGGAGATGTCATCCCGCAAAAGAAAGGAGGAGCGGTGCCCTCAAAAGCTTACAGCATTCTTCACTAGGCTGGCCTCACAGGCAGGAGGGAGCCAAGATGGCGCCGCCACGCCAGCAGCCAGGAACGACACCGCGGCCTATACTAACCTGCAAGATGCAGATCACAGAGAAATGGGGGGGGGGATTACCATCCTTGTCCCCCCCTGACTCAGCCCCTTCAACACCGGTCTCCAGCAGCCCAGCCAAAGCGAGGATGCGGATGGATACAGGCCAAGGCCACTGTGAGTAATCCAATATACTCTTTGCACTCCATGACATCCCTGCAATCCTCTTTCTCAGCATTTCCTACCACAGGACAGCCTGTGCTAGATACCGCAATGAAAGACATGCTTATATCACAACAGTCCTCCCTGATGGCTAACTTTTTTTCAATTATCCAAACATTTTGAAGCAAAAAATGAGTTCTGTGATGTGTATGCCATCATCCCCAGAAGATTAGAACAGAGCAAAAAATAGGGACCAAGAGAGTTTCCAAAAAAGCGGGACTATACCGGCATATAATGGTTGCAGGAATACAAGACAACACTGATATATAAAATTATATATTTATTTATTATAAATAAAAACAGATGTAACATTGAGACATACAATACATGAAATAAAATATATAGGTCCGTGTGTGTATGATAACAGAGGGGAATACCAAATATACCACACCAATGGATCCCAGTATATATGCAGACTATTGGTCCCTGGATAAACCGACGCGTTTCGCATTCATTGCTTCATCAGGGAACTACAAAGACCAAATAGGTGCTGCACTAAAGAAATACATAAATGTAAATATTACAATCATCATAATCAATCATATATACACATTATACCAGTTAACAAAGTGTAATCATGCTAACCTCAAAAAAGGACAGGCGGGGTGAGAAGGAGCCTTCTTTGCAGGTGTCGGGAGCTCATATGTGGATTCTAAGGTGGTAATAAGTCTGGAATGCACCAGAATGTGCTGATTAAGATGCTGTATATATCTCATAAATGAGAAGGAAGAGGGCTAATAATTTGAGCTAGAACTCCAAAATATGAGGTCATTTGAAAATGATATCCATATAACATCCACCAGGGGGAGTTTGCCTGAAGGGGAAAGATAATAGTGAATGTATCACATATACATATAAATAAGACAGACATAAGAGTCCTTTTGAAAAAAGGAGGCATATCTATGAAATCATAGGGGGGAAAGAAGGGAATACAAAGATTCCCTCCCTAGAAACCCCCCCTAAAATTCAATAAACACCCCTAATAATCCGGGTACATGCCTCCTAGAATCAAGCAAATCAAAAGAAAAAGCCCTAGGATGGTGCCATAGTGATCAGCAATGCAATTAAGCAACTCCACCTAAAAAGATCCAAAGGAGCAATGTTGTACCATAATTGATGGCCAATAAGTATATGGAAATGCCACAGAGATACCAGATGATATGAGTATAGTAGAAGATAAGATCCCCAAAGAAGGAAAAGTTCCCCCAAGGTTGTGCCTTCATTCCTCTCTTGTAACATACCTCGCTGCATGATGTAATGGAAACACCCGCCGTCTCGCTCCTTCCAGTCACCTGACCCCGGCTATATATGGGCCCCACCTCTGCCATGAACCAAAGAACACAGCTGCTAAGCCGATGAACAATCATCGGCCGCAGCTGTGTATCCGGTCCTCTAGTCACGTCCGCATAGCGGAAGTGACGTCGGCAGAGCGGCGGAAGTCATCAGAGAGCCATAGAGGAAGGAACTCCTCCATGAACACTCAACATCGCACTGCCATCTAGCGACCGACATGAAGACTGCCACCGAACGCCTGCAAAGAGGATCTCACCAAAGAAGTCCTGTCATATAAGGGGCGATAATAACATTGCATATAGAAAGCAGAGGAGCAAAGCCCTATGTAATTGTTATAAATACAATGTGTATATGTGTAAATACCACACTAACAAGTCACATAACAAAAGATATAGGTGAAATGCAATATTGTACTAATGGCAGAAGAATATACATCAATAAGCATATACGTAAAATCGACATAAAAACCTTATGACACAGAAGATTGAAAATACATATCACCCCCATAGCATATGTGAACCATAGTGCTATAGGAATGATTTAAAGCTCAGAACGTTGTTCAGGCCAGGACTTTGAGTGGCCTTTAGGTCGAAAATCCAGTTAGGCTCCCTACATAAAACTTTTTTGTCCACATTACCCCCCCTAGAATCCTGATGCATTACTTCCAGCACTGTGAACTTAATCACAGAGTCCTTAAAGTTGTGTTTTAGCCCCACATGACCCCCAATGGGTGTGTTTATTTGCCCTGTATTGATGTAGGAGATGTGGTCAGATATATGTTTATGCAAGAACCGGATTGTCTTTCATACATAAAATGAGCCACAGCTACATCACATAATATACACCACATTTTTTGTCTGACAGTTCACATGTTCATTGATGTAATGTGTACGTCCTGATCGTAATCTGAAAGATTGCCCCTCTTGACCAGGATCTCAGAGATGATTTTTCATAAAACCTTGGATAAGGGTAGGGTAAAATCCGCCTCCGTATCCAACATTAAAATATAGAAAGGCCGTACATGGTGAAGTATGCTTGAACAGTTTATTGTCAAAAACATACTTACAAACATGTATTTAATATATCGCATATATTTTAAGCCTCGTGTGAGCCGCACTCGGCGTGCGTTCCACGATGCGACCAGGAAGGGCCTTACCGGAAGTGACGTTACGTCTCGTCCGTAACCGGAAGTTGCGATATATTAAATACATGTTTGTAAGTATGTTTTTGACTTGTTAACCACAATAAACTGTTCAAGCATACTTCACCATGTACGGCCTTTCTATATTTTAATGGTGGATACGGAGGCGGATTTTACCCTACCCTTATCCAAGGTTTTATGAAAAATCATCTCTGAGATCCTGGTCAAGAGGGCTTATGTGCAATATATACCCACGGCTCAACAATTCTGGCAATTTGGTGAGTGGGGAACCAAGAGGGGACACCTATCACTTTGGAGCACCTTGAATAATTTTCTGCACCTGAGCACCTTATTTGGATCACGTTTTAAGGACTTTTATATGATATTTATGTCACATTGTTATGCACAATATATTCATGCCAGCGCTGCCTAATTTTGGTTTTTAATATTTTCCTAAGATTTGCTTAGTGTTGCAGCTGCTGCATATTTATTTCAGCACAGTATTTATGCACTTTATATATTTATTGATTCACATTGATTTTATATAATATTTTAGTTGATCTACCAGCGCGGGAATTAACCACTTTACCACCAGAGGATTTTGCTGTCTTCCGTCCAGGCCACTTTTTGCGATTCGGCGCTGTGCGACTTCAACTGACAATTGCGCGGTCGTGCGACGCCGTACCCAAACGAAATTTACGTCCTTTTTTTCCCACAAACAGAGCTTTCTTTTGGTGGTATTGGATCACCTGTGCGATTTTTACTTTTTGCGCTATAAACAAAAAAAGAGCGTTTATTTTGAAAAAATAACAATATTTTTAACATTTTTTTATATGGAATTCCCCCCAAAAAAGATGTAAAAACCAATTTTTTAAAAAATTTTTGGCCAATTTGTTTTCTGCTACCTATGTTTGGTAAAAAAAAATCGCAATAAGCGTATTTTGATTGGTTTGCGCAAAAGTTATTGCGTTTACTAACAAAGGGAAAGATTTCTGTCATTTTGGGTGTTTTTTTTTTTAACGCGTAATGGCGGCGATCTGCGATTTTTTTTGTGGGACTGCGACATTGCGGCGGACAGATCGGACCCTTGACTGACATTTTTGACACTTTTGGGGGTACCAGTGACATTACTGCAGTAATCAGTGCTATATATATGCACTGTTACTGTAAAAATGACACTGGCAGGGAAGGGGTTAATTTTATTGGAGAGGGAGGGATTAATGTATGCCTGGTGCTTACTGACGTGTAGGGGGGGAGGTGACTGTGTGAGTCATGGACAGATCGGATGTCCAGCTATGCTGAACAGTCCGATCTGTCACTCCCTGTCACTATGGAGATCCGCCCGCTGTGTTTACACACAGCGGGCGGATCTCCAGACTCGATCCCCAGCGATCGGGGCAGAGCAGCGGCGATCGCCGCTTCTCCTCCCCTGGCCCAACTCCCGCTGTGAATGAAAACAGCGGGAGCGAGCCTCCGGCGGCGCGTAAGCGCCGCCCAGAAGAGGGAGTGTCTGACGACGTTAATACTACGTCGTCAGACGATAACGAACCACTTTGCCGCAGTAGTACTACCGTACTCGGTCGGCAAGTGGTTAATATAGTTTTTTTCACAATTGCTCAGTCATGCTACACTGTAACCAAACAAAATTTTTATCATTTTTTTCACACAAATAGAGCTTTCTTTTGGTGGTATTTGATCACAAATGGGGTTTTTTCTCGTGATATAAGCAAAAAAAGAGCAAAAATTTTGAAAAACAAAACACTTTTTTTTAGTTTCTATTATAAAATTTTGCAAAAAATTAATTTTTCTTCATACATTTGGGCCAAAATTTATACTGCTACATATCTCTGGTAAAATTAACCCAAATTGGTGTATATTATTTAGTCTGTGTGAAAGTTATTTAGTCTAGGAGCTATGGTACCAATTGCTGAAAATTGATCACACCAGATGTACTGACGGCCTATCTCCTTTCTTGAGGCCCTGAAATGTCAGGACAGTACAAATACCCCTCCAAATGACCCCTTTTTGTAAAGTAGACAGTCCTAGGTATTTAGTAAGAGGCATGGTGAGTTTTTTTAAGTTATAATTTTTTTCCCACAATTCTTGGGAAAATGAAGAAAATTTTTTTTTCCTTTTTTCCCATAAAGATGTCAATTTATAAGCCATTTCTAACACATAGCATGTACACAGCAAAAATGACACCCCAAAATACATTCTGCTACTCCTTCTGAGTATGGTGATACCACATGTGTGAGACTTTTACACAGCCTGGCCACAAAAAGAGCCTCCACATCCAAGTAGCACCTTCAGGTGTTCTAGGAGCATAAATACACATAAAACTTTTTTACTACCTATCACACTTTTGAAGGCCCTAGAGCACCAATACAATGGAAAAGTCCACAAAATGACCCCATTTTGGAAAGCAAACACTCCAACGTATATTCTATGAGGCATTATGGGTCGTTTGAACATGTCATTTTTTTCCACAAGTTTTTGGAAAATGTGGGAAAAAAATAAAACCTTTTTTTTTACACAAAGTTGTCAATTTATAGGATATTTCTAACACATAGCATGTACACAGCAAAAATGACACCCCAAAATACATTCTGCCACTCCTCCTGAGTATGGCAATACCACATGTGTGAAACTTTTTCACAGCCTAGCCATATAGAGGGGCCCAACATCCAAGGAGCACCATCATGCATCCTAGCCACTTGCCTAGGCCTATTTTTGACATTTGGTGTTTACAAGCTAAAATCTGTTGTTTTTGCTAGAAAACTACTTAGAACCCCCAAACATTATATATTTTTTTTAGCAGAGACCCTAGAGAATAAAATGGAGATATTGCAATATTTTTTATCACACTGTATTTGCGCAGCGGTCTTCCAAACGCAATTTTTTTTGGGAAAAATCACTTTTTTTAATGAAAAAATAAGAAACCACTAAAGTTAGCCCAATTTTTTTCCATAATGTGAAAGATAATGTTACACCGAGTAAATAGATACCCAGCATGTCATGCTTCAAAATTGCGCACGCTCACGGAATGGCGACAAACTTTGGTACTTAAAAATCCCCATAGGCAACAATTTAAAAATTTCTACAGGTTGCCATCTTAGAGTTACTAGGGCTCAAATTATTGCTCTTGCTCTAACGATCGTGGCGATACCTCACATGTGTGGTTTGAACACCGTTTACATATGTGGGCGGGGTTTCCGTATGCGTTCGCTTCTGCGCGCGAGCTCACAGGGACAGGGCGCTTTAATTTTTTTTTTTACTATTTATTTTATTTATTATTTTTTATTTTTACACCGTTTAAAATTTATCATTTTTATTTCTATTACAAGGAATGTAAACATTCCTTGTAATAGAAATAGGAACGACAGGACCTCTTTTTTGTGAGATCTGGGGTCAAAAAGTCCTCAGATCTCACAAGTACACTTAAAGATAGAAAAAATAAAAAAATAGAAAAATAAAAAAAATTATATAAAATGAAAAAAAAAGGGACCTTTAAACCGGTTGCTAGACAACGACGTTTGCCGTAGCTCCAGTCCTCCAAGACCATAGAGTCGAGTGAGGGCAAGCTTGCCCTCACTCAACATCCTGTCTGTGAGGATCCGGGACTGAATCGTTTTCCCCGCTGCCGGCGTGTCAGGTAAGCGGGGAAAAGGACCAGAACGCGGCGGGAGGGGGGGCACCTCTTCCGCCATCCCGGAAGGGTGATCCGCCGCTGGGACCACCCTTATCAGAAGTCCAACCGTTCACCATTTAAAAAAATACCAGGGTTATGGCAGCTATCTGCTGCCATAACACCGGTATTTAGCGTTAAACGGAGAACATATATAAACCTTTTTGGACTTGGACATGGTGGCTGTATGAAGGGTGACAGGTATCCGGGTACTTTGCTGGGTAGGTGACAGGTACTCGGGTACTCCGATGACGGGTACACGGGTACTCTGATGACGGGTACTCCGGTGACAGGTACTCAAAGTACCCGAGTACCTGTCATCAGAGTACCCGAGTACCTGTCATCAGAGTACCCATCATCAGAGTACCCGAGTACCCGTCATCAGAGTACCCGAGTACCGTCATCAGAGTACCCGAGTACCCGTCATCAGAGTACCCGTCATCAAAGTACCCAAGTACCCGTCATCAGAGTACCCAAGTACCTGTCATCAGAGTACCCGAATACCTGTCACCAGCCCATCAGAGTACCCGAGTACCTGTCACCAGCCCATCAGGTACTCTGATGACAGGTACTCGGGTACTCTGATGGGTAGGTGACAGGTACTTGGGTACTCTGATGGGTAGGTGACAGGTACTCGGGTACTCCGATGATGGGTACTCTGATGACAGGTACTCCGGTGACAGGTACTCAAAGTACCTGAGTACCTGCCATCAGAGTACCCGAGTACCTGCCATCAGAGTACCCGAGTACCTGTCATCAGAGTACCCGAGTTCCTGTCATCAGAGTACCCGCCCGTCATCAGAGTACCCGAGTACCCATCATCAGAGTACCCGAGTACCTGTCACCAGCCCATCAGTGTACCCGAGTACCTGTCACCAGCCCATCAGAGTACCCGAGTACCTGTCACCAGCCCATCAGAGTACCCGAGTACCTGTCACCAGCCCATCAGAGTACCCGAGTACCTGTCATCAGAGTACCTGATGGGCTGGTGACAGGTACTCGGGTACTCTGATGGGCTAGTGACAGGTGCTCTTTATTGGGGGGGGCAATCAGTGTGTTTGGGGTGCACTGTAATTGGTAACTAGCTGTTACCACAATCTCCTCCTCACACAGGATCAGTGTGTGAAGAGGAGAACACGGTGACAGCTAGTTACCTGTTCTCTGTTGACATTTGTGACCGGCTGTGATTGGACACAGCCAGTCACATGGTAAACAGCCAATTTCTATTGGCTGTTTACCTTCATCGGGGATGGGCTATGTCCGAGGGACGAGCCTCATCCCTGATCGATGCGCTGCAGAACGGTAAAGCCATCCTGCCGGCCTCATATTACAATACGCTGGTATGGATGTGGTTAAGCGGAGGTATTGTGAATATGGGATACTATTTACTAGATTTCTGGGGTGGGCGCTCTCTGAGTGTAGTATCGTATTTCCCGCTGTGGGCTTCCTATATAAAGTAGTACCCAGACTACCATCTTCCTGTATATATAATGTGGTATCAAGGAAGTCAATTTTCTCCTTACTCCAGGACATTGTGAATTTAAGATTACATCTATTCATTTTAATCCTAGAAAAGAATTCCTGGAATAGATCGATATCTGCGTCCCAAATGATGAGGACATCATCTATGTACCTGGACCATGAGACAACATGGTCCAGGTACATAGAGAGGCCCTCATCAGGAAGGCTCCTTCTCACCCCGCCTGTCCTTTTTTGAGGTTAGCATGATTACACTTTGTTAACTGATATAATGTGTATATAAGATTGATTATGATTAGTGTTGAGCGAACACGGACTGTATTATTCGTGTTCGTACCGAATAATTGGATTTTTTGTACCCGAACACGGACACGGACACTTTACTGTATGTTCGGGTAAAAATCCGTGTTCGGTCGTTTTATTTCCGGGTTTTGCATGCTTTGGCGCTCTTTTCATGGCAGGCTTTCAACAGCCAATCAACAATCCTATAACTGGTGTGCCTTAAGCCATCCCAGCCATGCCTGCAAATGTCTCAGTAGCTGTGATTGGCCGTCTGAAGCATGTGACCGAGTCTTTATAAGTTCCAGGCAGCCGCAGCGGCTTCATTCTGCTGCTTAGATCAGGGACAGAGCACACATACGTGCTGGCTGCTGATTAGGGAAAGACAGGCAGGGAAAACGAATTGGTGTCCGGATAGAATTGAGGGACAGGTCGGAGTGTTTAGGCAGGGCGAGTTGTAGGCATTTTAGGGATAGAGTCTGCTGAATTATAGGGTCAGTGTCTTCTACAAACTACAATCGATATTGCTGTGTGGGGGGTGGGGTCTGCACTCAATCCTGATCTACGATCTCTTCTCAATCCTGTTAGGGAGAGGCTGCTGCTGAATTTTAGGGTCAGAGTGTTCTACAAACTACAATCGATATTGCTGTGTGGGGTCTGCACTTAGTCCCGATCTACGATCTCTTCTCAATCCTGTTAGGGAGAGGCTGCTGCTGAATTTTAGGGAAACTGTGTTCTACAAACTACAATCGATATTGCTGTGTGGTGTGGGATAGGAGATAGGCAGGTGTCAGTGATCCACATCCATTTTTCTGTGTGTGAGCTGCAGTGAACACAATCTTTTTGGGGTGCAGTGAACACAATCTTTTTGGGGTGCAGTGAACAACATCCTTTTAGGGTGCAGTGAACACAATCTTTGTGGGGTGCAGTGAACAACATCCTTTTAGGGGGCAGTGAACACAATCTTTTTGGGGTGCAGTGAACAAAATCCTTTTTGGGGTGCAGTGACAAACATCCGTTTTGGGGTGCAGTGAACAACATCCTTTTTGGGGTGCAGTGAACACAATCTTTTTGGGGTGCAGTGAACAAAATCCTTTGTGGGGTGCAGTGAACACAATCTTTGTGGGGTGCAGTGAACACAATCTTTTTGGGGTGCAGTGAACAACATCCTTTTTGGGGTGCAGTGAACACAATCTTTTTGGGGTGCAGTGAACAAAATCCTTTATGGGGTGCAGTGAACAAAATCCTTTGTGGGGTGCAGTGAACACAATCTTTTTGGGGTGCAGTGAACAAAATCCTTTTTGGGGTGCAGTGAACAACATCCTTTTTGGGGTGCAGTGAACACAATCTTTTTGGGGTGCAGTGAACAAAATCCTTTGCGGGGTGCAGTGAACACAATCTTTGTGGGGTGCAGTGAACAAAATCCTTTTTGGGGTGCAGTGAACACAATCTTTTTGGGGTGCAGTGAACAAAATCCTTTGTGGGGTGCAGTGAACACAATCTTTGTGGGGTGCAGTGAACAAAATCCTTTTTGGGGTGCAGTGAACAACATCCTTTTTGGGGTGCAGTGAACACAATCTTTTTGGGGTGCAGTGAATAAAATCCTTTGTGGGGTGCAGTGAACACAATCTTTGTGGGGTGCAGTGAACACAATCTTTTTGGGGTGCAGTGAACAAAATCCTTTTTGGGGTGCAGTGAACAACATCCTTTTTGGGGTGCAGTGAACACAATCTTTTAGGGGTGCAGTGAACAAAATCCTTTTGTGGGGTGCAGTGAACACAATCTTTGTGGGGTGCAGTGAACACAATCTTTTTGGGGTGCAGTGAACAAAATCCTTTTTGGGGTGCAGTGAACAACATCCTTTTTGGGGTGCAGTGAACACAATCTTTTAGGGGTGCAGTGAACAAAATCCTTTGTGGGGTGCAGTGAACACAATCTTTGTGGGGTGCAGTGAACACAATCTTTTTGGGGTGCAGTAAACAAAATCCTTTTTGGGGTGCAGTGAACAACATCCTTTTTGGGGTGCAGTGAACATCCTTTTTGGGGTGCAGTGAACACAATCTTTTTGGGGTGCAGTGAACAAAATCCTTTGTGGGGTGCAGTGAACACAATCTTTGTGGGGTGCAGTGAACACAATCTTTTTGGGGTGCAGTGAACAAAATCATTTTTGGGGTGCAGTGAACATCCTTTTTGGGGTGCAGTGAACACAATCTTTTTGGGGTGCAGTGAACAAAATCCTTTGTAGGGTGCAGTGAACACAATCTTTGTGGGGTGCAGTGAACAAAATCCTTTTTGGGGTGCAGTGAACACACTCTTTTTGGGGTGCAGTGAACAAAATCCTTTGTGGGGTGCAGTGAACACAATCTTTTTGGGGTGCAGTGAACACAATCTTTTTGGGGTGCAGTGAACAAAATCCTTTTTGGGGTGCAGTGAACAACATCCTTTTTGGGGTGCAGTGAACAAAATCCTTTTTGGGGTGCAGTGAACAACATCCTTTTTGGGGTGCAGTGAACAAAATCCTTTTAGGGTGCAGTGAACACAATCTTTGTGGGGTACAGTGAACACAATCTTTGTGGGGTGCAGTGAACACAATCTTTGTGGGGTACAGTGAACACAATCTCATACTTCTGAAGATTTGAGGGTGCTGCCTGTTCCATACTCCTCCTCCTACTCCTCATCCATCCTTTTAGGGGTACAAACAATAGTAATTGGGGCCTAGTGTGGTGGTGTACGTGTGAGATACATACACTTTCTTTTTGATCATATTTTCTATTCCGCTATTCAATTAAAACCTTTGGGGATCAATTAAATTGCGTGATAGTCTGTGTCGGTACGTGTGAGATCCACCTTTCCAAGTTTTTGGGGTTCATCTCATACTTCTGAAGATTTGAGGGTGCTGCCTGTTCCATACTCCTCCTCCTACTCCTCAACCATCCTTTTAGGGGTACAAACAATAGTAATTGGGGCCTAGTGTGGTGGTGTACGTGTGAGATACATACACTTTCTTTTTGATCATATTTTCTATTCCGCTATTCAATTAAAACCTTTGGGGATCAATTAAATTGCGTGATAGTCTGTGTCGGTACGTGTGAGATCCACCTTTCCAAGTTTTTGGGGTTCATCTCATACTTCTGAAGATTTGAGGGTGCTGCCTGTTCCATACTCCTCCTCCTACTCCTCATCCATCCTTTTAGGGGTACAAACAATAGTAATTGGGGCCTAGTGTGGTGGTGTACGTGTAAGATACATACACTTTTTTTTTGATCATATTTTCTATTCCACTATTTAATTAAAACCTTTGGGTATAAACAATTAAATTGCGTTATAGTCTGTGTCGGTACGTGTGAGATCCACCTTTCCAAGTTTTTGAGGTTCATCTCATACTTCTGAAGATTTGAGGGTGCTGCCTGTTCCATACTCCTCCTACTCCTCCTACTCCTCATCCATCCTTTTAGGGGTACAAACAATAGTAATTGGGGCCTAGTGTGGTGGTGTACGTGCGAGATACATACACTTTTTTTGATCATATTTCCTATTCCGCTATTCAATAAAAACCTTTCGGGGAACAATTAAATTGCGTGATAGTCTGTGTCGGTACGTGTGAGATCCACCTTTCCAAGTTTTTGAGGTTCATCTCATACTTCTGAAGATTTGAGGGTGCTGCCTGTTCCATACTCCTCCTACTCCTCCTACTCCTCATCCATCCTTTTAGGGGTACAAACAATAGTAATTGGGGCCTAGTGTGGTGGTGTAAGTGTGAGATACATACACTTTCTTTTTGATCATATTTTCTATTCCGCTATTCAATTAAAACCTTTGGGGATCAATTAAATTGCGTGATAGTCTGTGTCGGTACGTGTGAGATCCACCTTTCCAAGTTTTTGGGGTTCATCTCATACTTCTGAAGATTTGAGGGTGCTGCCTGTTCCATACTCCTCCTCCTACTGCTCAACCATCCTTTTAGGGGTACAAACAATAGTAATTGTGGCCTAGTGTGGTGGTGTACGTGTGAGATACATACACTTTCTTTTTGATCATATTTTCTATTCCGCTATTCAATTAAAACCTTTGGGGATCAATTAAATTGCGTGATAGTCTGTGTCGGTACGTGTGAGATCCACCTTTCCAAGTTTTTGGGGTTCATCTCATACTTCTGAAGATTTGAGGGTGCTGCCTGTTCCGTACTCCTCCTCCTACTCCTCATCCATCCTTTTAGGGGTACAAACAATAGTAATTGGGGCCTAGTGTGGTGGTGTACGTGTGAGATACATACACTTTTTTTTTTTATCATATTTTCTATTCCGCTATTTAATTAAAACCTTTGGGTATAAACAATTAAATTGCGTGATAGTCTGTGTCGGTACGTGTGAGATCCACCTTTCCAAGTTTTTGGGGTTCATCTCATACTTCTGAAGATTTGAGGGTGCTGCCTGTTCCATACTCCTCCTCCTACTCCTCAACCATCCTTTTAGGGGTAAAAACAATAGTAATTGGGGCCTAGTGTGGTGGTGTACGTGTGAGATACATACACTTTCTTTTTGATCATATTTTCTATTCCGCTATTCAATAAAAACCTTTCGGGGAACAATTAAATTGCGTGAAATTCTGTGTCGGTACGTGTGAGATCCACCTTTCCAAGTTTTTGAGGTTCATCTCATACTTCTGAAGATTTGAGGGTGCTGCCTGTTCCATACTCCTCCTACTCCTCCTACTTCTCATCCATCCTTTTAGGGGTACAAACAATACTAATTGGGGCCTAGTGTGGTGGTGTACGTGTGAGATACATACACTTTCTTTTTGATCATATTTTCTATTCCGCTATTCAATTAAAACCTTTGGGGATCAATTAAATTGCGTGATAGTCTGTGTCGGTACGTGTGAGATCCACCTTTCCAAGTTTTTGGGGTTCATCTCATACTTCTGAAGATTTGAGGGTGCTGCCTGTTCCACACTCCTCCTCCTACTGCTCAACCATCCTTTTAAGGGTACAAACAATAGTAATTGTGGCCTAGTGTGGTGGTGTACGTGTGAGATACATACACTTTCTTTTTGATCATATTTTCTATTCCGCTATTCAATTAAAACCTTTGGGGATCAATTAAATTGCGTGATAGTCTGTGTCGGTACGTGTGAGATCCACCTTTCCAAGTTTTTGGGGTTCATCTCATACTTCTGAAGATTTGAGGGTGCTGCCTGTTCCATACTCCTCCTCCTACTCCTCAACCATCCTTTTAGGGGTACAAACAATAGTAATTGGGGCCTAGTGTGGTGGTGTACGTGTGAGATACATACACTTTCTTTTTGATCATATTTTCTATTCCGCTATTCAATTAAAACCTTTGGGGATCAATTAAATTGCGTGATAGTCTGTGTCGGTACGTGTGAGATCCACCTTTCCAAGTTTTTGGGGTTCATCTCATACTTCTGAAGATTTGAGGGTGCTGCCTGTTCCATACTCCTCCTCCTACTGCTCAACCATCCTTTTAGGGGTACAAACAATAGTAATTGGGGCCTAGTGTGGTGGTGTACGTGTGAGATACATACACTTTCTTTTTGATCATATTTTCTATTCCGCTATTCAATTAAAACCTTAGGGGATCAATTAAATTGCGTGATAGTCTGTGTCGGTACGTGTGAGATCCACCTTTCCAAGTTTTTGGGGTTCATCTCATACTTCTGAAGATTTGAGGGTGCTGTCTGTTCCATACTCCTCCTACTCCTCATCCATCCTTTTAGGGGTAGAAACAATAGTAATTGGGGCCTAGTGTGGTTGTGTACGTGTGAGATACATACACTTTTTTGTAAAATATTTCCTATTCCGCAATTCAATAAAAACCTTTCTAGGGCAAGATCTTAAATTACAGAAATATGAGGAGACCGTCAAATAAGGGCCGTGGCCTGGGTCGTGGTGCTGCTGGTAGAGCTCCTGTTGCAAGGAGAGGATGTGGTCGATCTGTGCCAGCTACACGCACAAGTGAAACACCTTCCTCAAGTGTGAGTAGGCGACAGAACCTGCATCAGTATTTGGTAGGGCATCATACGCCTCTAGAAGTGATGAGGCCAGAACAAGTGGAGGCGATAGTAGATTGGTTTGCTGCTGACAGTGCCTCCAGTTCCTTCACATTGTCTCCCACCCAGTCTACTGCAGAAAGGTCACAGTTGGCACCTGCAGCCGATGTCCAACCGTCTTTCACCTCACCCGCTTGCAAATCAGGCAAGCAGTCTGAGCCCCAAGCCATACAGCAGTCTCTTCTTCTTTTTGATGACTCTGTCAGCAGGGTTTCCCAGTGCCATCCACCTAGCCCTGCCCCAGAAGTGGAAGAGATTGAGTGCCCAACCACTTATTTCTCAAGATGAGTACATGCAAGGACCATCGCAGCACGTCTCCGATGATGACGAAACGCAGGTGCCAACTGCTGCGGCGTTCAGCATTGTGGAGACCGACAAGGCGGGCAGGGGTGAAGACTGGGTGGAAGATGATGTGGAGGACGATGAGGTCCTCGACCCTACATGGAATGAACGTCATGCAGGTGACCTGAGTAGTTTGGAGGAAGAGGCGGTGGTCGCACAGAGCCACCAGCACAGCAGAAGAGGGAGCAGGGTGCAGAAGCGGAGCGGCCGTGCCCTAGACACTACGCCCGCTACTGCCCAACGCAGCAAGGGAACGAGCGCACCAAAGTCAGCTCAAAGGAGTTCTCTAGCGTGGAAGTTCTTTAGAAAATGTGCTGATGACAGGACACGAGTGGTTTGCACCCTGTGCAATCAGAGCCTGAAGCGAGGCATAAACCTTCTCAACCTGAGCACAACCTGCATGATCAGGCATCTAAGTGCAAAGCACGAGCTGCAGTGGAGTACACACCTTCAAAACCAAGAAACGTCTCTGGCTCATCCTGCTTCCTCTTCTGCTGCAGTCTCGGCCGCTCCAGCCACATCTGTAGTGATACCGGCACCTGCCACCCCGCAAACAGACGATCTGTCAGCAACACCACCACCTGGGTCACCAACAACCATCTCCACAATGTCCCGTGGAAGCGTTCAGCTTTCCATCTCCCAAACACTTGAGAGGAAGAGGAAGTACCCCCCTACCCACCCGCGATCCCTGGCCCTGAATGCCAGCATTTCAAAATTATTGGCCTTTGAAATGCTGTCATTCCGTCTGGTGGAGACGCCCAGTTTTAAAAACCTTATGTCGGTGGCTGTCCCACAGTACGTCGTGCCCAGCCGCCACTACTTTTCCAGGCAAGCCATCCCTTCCCTGCACAACCAAGTGGGGGAAAAAATCAGGTGTGCACTGCGCAACGCCATCTGTGCCAAGGTCCACCTAACTACCGATACGTGGACCAGTAAGCACGGTCAGGGGCGTTATATCTCCCTAACGGCACACTGGGTAAATGCAGTGGCGGATGGGCCTGAGGCGGATAGCAATTTGGCGCATGTCCTTCCACCACCGAGGATTGCAGGGCGCTTCAGTTTGCCTCCTGTTCCTAACTCCTCCTACTCCGCTTCCTCATCCTCTACCGCCTCCTCATCCGGACAGCGTAACACCTTCACCACCAACTTCAGCACGGCCAGGGGTAAACGACAGCAGGCAGTTTTACAACTTGCCTGTTTGGGGGACAAACCACACACCGCGCAGGAGTTGTGGAGGAGCATGGAACAGCAGACAAATGAGTGGTTGCTGCCAGCGAGCCTCAAGCCCGGCCTGGTGGTGTGCGATAACGGGCGAAATCTCATAGCAGCTCTGGGCCTAGCTGGTTTGACGCACATCCCTTGCCTGGCGCATGTGCTGAATTTGGTGGTGCAGAGGTTCCTTAAAAACTACCCCGATATGTCAGAGCTGCTGCAGAAAGTGCGGGCCGTTTGTGCGCACTTTCGGCGTTCTCACCCTGCTGCTGCTCGCCTGGCAGCGCTGCAGCGTAACTTCGGCCTTCCCGCTCACCGCCTCATATGTGACCTGCCCACAAGGTGGAACTCCACCTTGCACATGCTGGAAAGACTGTGCGAGCAGCAGCAGGCCATAGTGTAGTTTCAGCTGCAGCACGCACGCGTGAGTCGCTCTGCGGAACAGCACCACTTCACCACCAATAACTGGGCCTCCATGCGAGACCTGTGTGCCTTGTTGCGCTGTTTTGAGTACTCCACCAACATGGCCAGTGGCAATGACGCCGTTCTCAGCTTAACTATCCCACTTCTATGCCTCCTTGAAAAAACTATTCGGGCGGTGATGGAAGAGGATGTGGCACAGGATGAGGAGGAGGAGGAGGATGAAGAGGTAACATTTCCAAGGCTTTCAGGGCAGTCATTCGCAAGGGGCTCCGAGGGTGGGTTCCTGCACACACAAACGCCAGGGACACAATTGTCCAGCAGGGGCACAGTTCTGGAGGATGAGGAGGATGATGAGGAGGAGGAGCTGGAGGAGGAGATGGAACCATGTTCACAGCAGGGTGGCACCCAGGCCAGCTCATGGCCATCACTGGTGCGTGGCTGGGGGGATACAGAGGACACGGACGATACACCTCCCACAGAGGACAGCCTTTCGTTGCCTCTGGGCAGCCTGGCACACATGAGCGATTACATGCTGCATTGTCTCCACAACGACCGCCGAGTTGCCCACATTCTAACTTGTGCTGATTACTGGGTGGCCACGCTGCTGGATCCCCGTTACAAGGACAACGTACCGTCCCCGGTCGCAGATGTATGACCTCATCCATTTGGCTAAGAAATGGCTGCAGCCAGAAAGTCTGTCCGGACCAAAAATTTTGGAGCGAGTAGTCATGGACAAATTTCTTAGGTCTCTTCCTAACACCCTGCAGAAATGGGTGAGCCATGGTGGTCCAGAAACCGCAGACAAATTAGTAGACCTGGTCGAAAGGTACCTAACAACAGAAAATTTGACCTCTTTTCCCAGAGATGCACAGACTTTTCACCCCAAGACCAGACCCTCCCCACCTATAAGTAAGACTGCGTCAGGGGATGTGGGTGGAGAGAGGATCCAAAGAGCAACTAGAGGTATTAGCAGGACTACTACTAATGTTTGGCGAGAGCGGCCTGGAAGACCCATCCCACAGGAGAGGAACATGGGCTGATGAGAGAGGGTCCATAGTCACCTTGCAGGAGGCGAGCAACCAGGCTTCTCCAATGCCCAGTGGCGAGATTGGTCTCGTCACATTTCTCCCCTTTTCCAAACAGACTAACAGGGTATCTGACCTTCTGCCGGTCAGTGCCCTTGTTAGTCCAGCAGCCCACCCACAAAACAGAAACAGCAGTACAGCCCACCCAAAAGAACTGGTTAATACACCTGGGTAGAAGAGAAATTTGTCCATGTCCAGGTGCCTCACCTTGGCTGTGTGGGAGACTGGCAGACTGCCTTGGTGGGTTGCTGAGTGGGCAGAGACCAGCGGTACTCTGCCCTGGTGCCAGTGCTACCACAGAAGTAGCCTGGTTGGAGACAGGTTGTTGGAGGGGGAGACCGCCTGTCTCCCCTTTAGATACACCACCATGCTGCTGTGGGGGAAGACCGACTGTCTTCCCTTTGGCTAAACAGCCCTGTTGCTGGGGGTCAGGACCGACTGTCCCTACCCCCTGTGCTGTGAGTGCAGAGACCACGGTCCTATCTGCACTGTTGGGGGGCTTACTGTCCCCCCCTGAAACGTTAAGCTGCTGCTGTGGGATGGAGACTGGGCTCCCAATTCCCAATAGCTCAATCTGCCGCTGGGGGACAGGACCAACTGTGTCTGCCCCCTGTAACTCAATCTGCCGCTGAGGGATGGAGACTGCGCTGCCAATTCCCTGGATATCACTCTGCCAATGGGGAGAGGGGGTAACAAGCTCCTCTCCCAAATATACTTCCAGCCTTTGCGGAGGGAGACTGACTGTCTCTCCTCCCAACACAGAGTCCTGCTGCTGGGGAAAGGAGACTGGGCTCTCTATTCCCTGTAGGATACTCTGCCGCTGTGGGATGGAGACTGGACTCCCAATTCCCTGCTGCATCTCCCGCTGGGGAATGGAGACTGGGCTCCCAATTCCCGGCACATCACACTGCCGCTGGGGAATGGAGACTGGGCTCCCAATTCCCAAAAAATCACGCTGCCGCTGGGGAGGGAGGACACTGCTCTCCTCTCCCTGTACTTCACACTGCCTTCCCGGCATAAAACTCTGCTGCTGGGGGGCAGGAACAACTACCTCTGCCCCCTGTAACTCAGCCTGCCGCTGGGGAGGGAGGACACTGCTCTCCTCTCCCTGCACTTTACACTGCCACTGGGGAATGGAGACTGGGCTCCCAATTCCCTGCAGGACCGGTGGAGAGACCTTGGTCCCATCTCCACTGGCCACCTGGGGTTCTTCCCAGTAAAACTGTACCATCTCGTCCCCTCTGAATCGGTCTGGCTCTGGGTCTGTCCTGCTGCTCTCCTGCTGAGCCTTCTCACTGTATTGGAACAGCTGCTGGTAGCCCTGTTCTAGCTCCATCTCCCGGGTCACCAGGTGGACCAGGTCTTGCTCAATTTCGTGAGCGTCGTCCCAGTCATACCTGCTCTCCCTCCACTCCAAAAGATGACTGAACCGGGCTTGTGTAGGGCTCCCAAATTCCAGCTCTGAAAAAGACTCCCATAACAAGCCAGGACCATCAAACTCCTCTCCCTCTGGCTTGTCATGCTCGGCTGTCCAGGGCAGGTACTGTGCAACACACCACAACAGCGCCTGGTAGGCATCCTCCAGCCACATCTCCTGCCATACCCAGAGCTCCAATTCTTTTACCCATTCCTCCCGGGGCTGCTCCCCCAGGAAGGGCATCCGCAGGGCTACTCACTTCTGCAACCGCTGGTCTTCCTTGGGGAGTCTCTCACCCTGCTGGTACTCCACAATGCCCAGTGCCTGGTACCAGATGCCTTTACGGACTGCATCTCGGTCATCCATGGCACCCTCATCGAACTCCACTGCTGGTTCCATGCTGGTGCTGTCAGGGTCGATGTACTGGGACATGCGTTGCCCTCAAATGTAAAATCCAGAGCAATGGTGTCTCCTGTAGCTGTCCTTCTGGCTGTAGGAACGATCCCACCGCTGCCACCAATTGTTACGGACCGTTTCAGCAGACAAGGGGTTAAAATCCATTTAGGCGATATGCCCCTTTCTGAGAGACAGGCACAGCTACTGCAGAACATCAAACTCCCGAACTGGATACAAAATAGCACTCCAACCTGGAACCTCACGAATAGCTGCTAGCAGACGAACAGGAAAAGCATACATCAGCTTACACTCCTAGCAATCAGTCTCCAACAGCATACAGTGAATCCCCCCAAGAACGAGACAAAGCTCCGAGTTGAGGGTAAAACAGGAACAACATTTATTGGAAGAACACAGCACACTTTTATACAGAATTTGAAACATCCTTCCCCCAACAACCGCTTTCCCATTGGTCAATTTCACAGTACCTGCAGTCCCCCATAAGGTCCTCTCCAGACATGCAAATGAGGGCTCGAAAATGAGTCAGTAGTGATTGGTCAGATAGCTTGACCAGGAGGGCTGCTATGCAAATGAGGACTTGAAAATGAGTCAACAGGGATTGGTCAGATAGCTTTGACCAATGCAAGGAGACAGAAGCCCCAGGGGGCAATCAATGTAAACTATAGTCAGACACAGAACAATGGTTCCCTAACGAGCCCTCAATACACATTACTCTGAGTGTCAATACCTCCCTTAGCAGACAACAGGTGAGGTCATTAGCACACCTGACAAAAGGTGAATGGGGAGCCAACTTAGACAGTCCGTCTCCTCAGAACTTCCTGGCATGACCATATTAGGAGTTGACTTCCTGTTCCTTACAGTTTACAGGAATAAGTTTTAGCTTCCAGGATAGAGGCAAGACTCCATTAGCCACATTGGTTAAAGAAACACAAAAAGACACAAAAATGCATAACTCCCAGTCTACTGAACAGAACCCCCACATTCAACCCATCCCCAGATAGCCAGGATCGGAGCGCTCAACATATCCAAACAGCGCTCAGATGCCACAAACACAGTCAAATTGCCATGGGGTTTACGTTTAGTATGGGCTGATGAGAGAGGGTCCATAGTCATCTTGCAGGAGGCGAGCAACCAGGCTTCTCCAATGCCCAGTGGCGAGATTGGTCTCGTCACAGCGTTGTATGCCCTAGAGTCCTCATGCAATCCCTTCGACTGAACAGCTTTTTTTTCTAAGCTGAGATCCCCATTGAGATATTTAAAAATTGCTATCATGTCCCCCCTCAGGCGTCTCTTCTCCAGGGAGAATAAATCAAGCAATTGCAGACGCTCTTCATAATTAAGGTCCTCCAATCCCCTAATTACTTTAGTTGCCCTTCTCTGGACTCTCCAGCTCCAACACATCCCTCCTGAGGACTGGCGACCAGAACTGGACAGAATACTCTAGATGCGGTCGGACCAGATTTTTTTAACGTGGAAGGATTATAGACTTATCTCTGGAATACATACCTTTCTTTATGCATGCTAATATTCTGCCGGCTTTGGCAGATGCCGCTTGACATTGCATGCTATTGCCTAGTCTATCATCAACCAAGACTCGCAGATCTTTCTCCATTTTTGATTCCCCCAAGGGTTCCCCTCCTAATGTGTATTGTGCTTTTATGTTTCCAGTCCCCAAGTGCAAAACCTTACACTTCTCCACGTTAAACCTCATTTGCCAAGTCGTTGCCCATTTCGTTATTTTGTCCAGGTCATCCTGTAGGATATCTGCTTCATGCTGTGCAGTTATTGCCCTGGCCAATTTTGTGTCATCTGCAAAGATATCGAACTACTGATCCCGTCCTCAATGCTGTTTATGAATAAATTGAACAAGGTTGGTCCCAGGACTGAGCCTTGGGGTATCCCGCTTGCCACCTCAGATCAGTCTGAGTATGCGCTGTTTATTACCATCTTTGGACACGCCCTTTTAGCCAGTTCCGTATCCAAGAGCAAAACCTGCTGTCGATACCAGCAGATCTTATTTTATAAATTAAGCGCTTATGGGGAACTGTATCAAATGCCTTAGCGAAATCTAAGTACATCACATCCACTGGTCTGCCCCTATCTAGCTGGTTACTGCTGATGATGTTGTTGTCTTTAGCAAACTCTACGATATAATCCCTTATCATCCCCTCCAGAAGTTTACATATTATTGATGTCAAACTGACAGGCCTATAATTTCCCGGTATATGCCTCTGACCCTTTTTGAATATCGGAATCACGTTAGCTTTCCTCTACTCCCCTGGTACATCTCCTGTCCTAATACTGTCAGCAAAGATCAGGAACAATTAAACATTTTGATGCCTCAGGTCAAAGGAAATGGGACTTTTACGGGCTTAATAAAAATTATTATATTTATTGGAGATTATTATGTAGATAAATTTGCTGTTAAGCAAAAAATATAAATACAAACAAAATAATATAATACCAATGGTGCAAATGGGTTATAGACCCATGTGAGAAGGTGAGAATGGAACGAAAGGTGACAAGGTGAAAATGGTGACTTTTTTGAAACTCTGTCTGTGGGGCTCAGAATTGTGAGCTTGTTGAGAGAGAGTGTCTTGTCAGACTTCCGACGCGTTTTGGCGTATATTGCCTTTATCAAGGAAGCGGAGACAGTTCACCATGTCTGAAAAATGTAATAAATGTATATTGAAGTGTATGGTATAACACTATTTGAGAAAATAGTGAAAAAATATATATAGTAAACACATACATGTGACTAAGTCGGTCAGGTCCCGGGTTGTACTATTCCCATTGCTCTTCCAAAACTATTCTCACGGGATTTCAGTGGAGTAGCTGTCTGTAATGATATGATTTGGGTGATGGTAATGTTGCCAGTTTGATATGGTTAAGATAGGAGATATATAGGAAATATATGTTGAGCAGACTTACATAGCATAGGGATCACATGGAGGAGATCCTTCTGGTTGGCCTAAAGGTATAGCATATTGGATCAATATTTTGAAAATATATTTTTTTATTTTTTATTAAAAATTTCAATAGCTTTATCCTGAGAGCACTGTAAAAAATGGTGCTGGTCACTTACAGTTGAAGAACTTGATTGTGATCAAAATTTGTTAATTAGAAGGCCTGTGGGGAATGCTTTTCATTGAGCCTGCATGGTAGAGGAATGTGGTTTGTGACGGTACAAGTATGGTTGTTTTAAATGGTATTGGTGTGAAAACATATTGAAACTTACATATAAGGGAGTTCCAGGTTCAGAGCAGCAGGGGGAGCCCTGGTCATGGATCCTGTTAGTTCCCTGGTGAAAGAATATTTGTGCTGATCAGCCTTGTAGAAAGGCATTTGGTGCACTTGTGACTAAAGTACATCCAACAATGCAAAAATAAAGCATTGATTGGATGAAGACTTACGATTTGTAAGGCTGGATTGAAGTGGTATGGGTCCAGAAGAGCATGTCCTAGCGCGTCCGCGTTGTCCCTCGGTTGGAGGGAAGTGGCGCCCTGTTGGAAATCCCCGGCTATTTATAGCCCACCGCGCATGCGCAATAGCGCAAGCGTGCGTCATGACGCCGATCATGGGACCGGGTCAGAGCGAGGAAGTGATGCGCGCGCCGGTGAAGTTGCGCGCGCACATCTCCGGACCGATCCAATCCCAGGTCTGCGTAAAGGCGGTGATGCGCGCGCCGATGGACTGCGCGCGCACCCTACCTGTGACGTGATGGGCATAATGCAGGATGTTCCGTAGCCGCCGACACGAAGATGAGACTTAGATCTCGGGGGATGGTAATCCCCAAAGTCTTTGTCTGTCCCCAGAGAAGGGTGCTCTGGGGCTCCCCGTGCCGGGTGGATTTGGGAAGGCAAGAGGGGAATACGACTGTCCCGGGCAATTAGACCTATCCTGGTCACAGATTGCAATATACATAAATGGTACAAATATTAAAAGTGTATAGTAAATAAAGGAGATAATTATGCATTGAACATTATATTAAACAGCAATGATAATTACAAGGAGAGGGAGAGGGGGGCTGTCCATTTAAGTGGGGTGATCGATGGGCATCGATCGGTGGTACCAAATGAGGGCACACATGTCATACCTGGGATAAAAAATATAAAATAAAAATAAAATGTAGATAAGGGGAAGGGGGGGGGGGGAAATGAATTAGGGAAAGTTGTCAGATGTATAGTTTATGGGGTAGATCTGAGAGGTGTTTTTAGTCATTGTTGATGGGCAATAGATTCCAGATGGTATAAATCATCAGTCTGTTTTTCCTGAGCAGAAACCTTCTAGGAAGGGACGGTAACTCTCATTTTCGTTTAATCCAGGGGGTGTTGTGGCGTTAAGTTTTTTTATCCAGCGCATCTCTTTTTGTAGGAGGGACTTGTTCCAGTCCCCTCCTCTGGCTGGTATATGGATGCGATCTAGAGCAGAAAAAGTGACTTTTGGCATTTTATATTTGTGATAATGAGTTATATGGCGACCTAATGGGAGATGGAAATTGCCCATTTTCATGTTTTGAATGTGTTTATTTACTCTTAGTCCAAATTCTTGGCGAGTTTTCCCGATATAAAATGATCCACATTCACAATTCATAATATATACTACCCCTTTAGTTTTGCAGTTAGCAAAATGGCGGGGGATGAAAGTTTCACCATTGGGAAGAAGTAAGCGTGTGGATTTGCGTATCACTGCGCATTGAGCGCAAGAACCGCATGGAAAGGTTCCAACGGTTTTGCATGGGTGAGCAGGTACCAAGAACCGCATGGAAAGGTTCCAACGGTTTTGCATGGGTCTCTTTGGGATTTCATTTTGCTTCTTACTAGAGTTTGATGAACAGAACGTGATTTTCTGTAAGTGATGAGGGGGTGAGCAGGTACCAATTCTTTAAGTGTGGGGTCCTCGGTAAGAATTCTTACCAAGGACCCCACACTTAAAGAATTGGTACCTGCTCACCCCCTCATCACTTACAGAAAATCACGTTCTGTTCATCAAACTCTAGTAAGAAGCGAAATGAAATCCCAAAGAGACCCATGCAAAACCGTTGGAACCTTTCCATGCGGTTCTTGCGTTCAATGCGCAGTGATACGCAAATCCACGCGCTTACTTCTTCCCAATGGTGAAACTTTCATCCCCCGCCATTTTGCTAACTGCAAAACTAAAGGGGTAGTATATATTATGAATTGTGAATGTGGATCATTTTATATCGGGAAAACTCGCCAAGAATTTGGACTAAGAGTAAATAAACACATTCAAAGCATGACCATGGGCAATTTCCATCTCCCATTAGGTCGCCATATAACTCATTATCACAAATATAAAATGCCAAAAGTCACTTTTTCTGCTCTAGATCGCATCCATATACCAGCCAGTGGAGGGGACTGGAACAAGTCCCTCCTACAAAAAGAGATGCGCTGGATAAAAAAACTTAACGCCACAACACCCCCTGGATTAAACGAAAATGAGAGTTACCGTCCCTTCCTAGAAGGTTTCTGCTCAGGAAAAACAGACTGATGATTTATACCATCTGGAATCTATTGCCCATCAACAATGACTAAAAACACCTCTCAGATCTACCCCATAAACTATACATCTGACAACTTTCCCTAATTCATTTCCCCCCCCCCCCCCTTCCCCTTATCTACATTTTATTTTTATTTTATATTTTTTATCCCAGGTATGACATGTGTGCCCTCATTTGGTACCACCGATCGATGCCCATCGATCACCCCACTTAAATGGAAAGCCCCCCTCTCCCTCTCCTTGTAATTATCATTGCTGTTTAATATAATGTTCAATGCATAATTATCTCCTTTATTTACTATACACTTTTAATATTTGTACCATTTATGTATATTGCAATCTGTGACCAGGATAGGTCTAATTGCCCGGGACAGTCGTATTCCCCTCTTGCCTTCCCAAATCCACCCGGCACGGGGAGCCCCAGAGCACCCTTCTCTGGGGACAGACAAAGACTTTGGGGATTACCATCCCCCGAGATCTAAGTCTCATCTTCGTGTCGGCGGCTACGGAACATCCTGCATTATGCCCATCACGTCACAGGTAGGGTGCGCGCGCAGTCCATCGGCGCGCGCATCACCGCCTTTACGCAGACCTGGGATTGGATCGGTCCGGAGATGTGCGCGCGCAACTTCACCGGCGCGCGCATCACTTCCTCGCTCTGACCCGGTCCCATGATCGGCGTCATGACGCACGCCTGCGCTATTGCGCATGCGCGGTGGGCTATAAATAGCCGGGGATTTCCAACAGGGCGCCACTTCCCTCCAACCGAGGGACAACGCGGACGCGCTAGGACATGCTCTTCTGGACCCATACCACTTCAATCCAGCCTTACAAATCGTAAGTCTTCATCCAATCAATGCTTTATTTTTGCATTGTTGGATGTACTTTAGTCACAAGTGCACCAAATGCCTTTCTACAAGGCTGATCAGCACAAATATTCTTTCACCAGGGAACTAACAGGATCCATGACCAGGGCTCCCCCTGCTGCTCTGAACCTGGAACTCCCTTATATGTAAGTTTCAATATGTTTTCACACCAATACCATTTAAAACAACCATACTTGTACCGTCACAAACCACATTCCTCTACCATGCAGGCTCAATGAAAAGCATTCCCCACAGGCCTTCTAATTAACAAATTTTGATCACAATCAAGTTCTTCAACTGTAAGTGACCAGCACCATTTTTTACAGTGCTCTCAGGATAAAGCTATTGAAATTTTTAATAAAAAATAAAAAAATATATTTTCAAAATATTGATCCAATATGCTATACCTTTAGGCCAACCAGAAGGATCTCCTCCATGTGATCCCTATGCTATGTAAGTCTGCTCAACA
Organism: Pelophylax lessonae; assembly: GCF_965119305.1. Lineage (NCBI taxonomy): Eukaryota > Metazoa > Chordata > Amphibia > Anura > Ranidae > Pelophylax > Pelophylax lessonae. The sequence goes on along the minus strand of NC_138770.1, from coordinate 510,894,315 downwards.
TATATTTCCTATATATCTCCTATCTTACCCATATCAAACTGGCAACATTACCATCACCCAAATCATATCATTACAGACAGCTACTCCACTGAAATCCCGTGAGAATAGTTTTGGAAGAGCAATGGGAATAGTACAACCCGGGACCTGACCGACTTAGTCACATGTATGTGTTTACTATATATATTTTTTCACTATTTTCTCAAATAGTGTTATACCATACACTTCAATATACATTTATTACATTTTTCAGACATGGTGAACTGTCTCCGCTTCCTTGATAAAGGCAATATACGCCAAAACGCGTCGGAAGTCTGACAAGACACTCTCTCTCAACAAGCTCACAATTCTGAGCCCCACAGACAGAGTTTCAAAAAAGTCACCATTTTCACCTTGTCACCTTTCGTTCCATTCTCACCTTCTCACATGGGTCTATAACCCATTTGCACCATTGGTATTATATTATTTTGTTTGTATTTATATTTTTTGCTTAACAGCAAATTTATCTACATAATAATCTCCAATAAATATAATAATTTTTATTAAGCCCGTAAAAGTCCCATTTCCTTTGACCTGAGGCATCAAAATGTTTAATACGTTTCTCTGGGACGCTGGCTACACCAACTAAGTTTAGGTATCAGGGATCGCATCTTTTTTCTCTCAAGATCAGGAACAATGGTCTAGATATAATCATACTTGAGTACTCTTGGATGTATGCCATCCGGGCCTGGTGATTTGTTTGTGTTAAGTTTATCCAGCCTTTCCCTGATTTCACCCTCTGTAAGCCATAGTGGCAAGTCCTGTGTATTACTACTAACCATACAGTCATGGTCAGTGTACCCCTCCGTTTCCTGTGTAAATACTGACGAGAAAAAAGCATTCAGCACGGTTGCTTTTTCAGTGTCCTCTGTAACCATCCTCCCATCATCGTTGATTATGTGTGCAATATGCTCTGCCCTAGTTTTTTTGCTGTTGATATATTTAAAGAATTTCTTTGGTTTTTTTTTACTATCCTCCGCTATTTGTCTCTCAAAGTTTATTTTAGCCATCTTGATTTCGTGTTTACATTTCTTATTTGCCTCCTTGTATTGGTCGAAAGCCGATACTATGCCCTGAAGGCCAATTTTTTTCCCCTAATAAGTTTTTTAACGCTACGGTTTAACCAGCCAGGATTGGCTTTGTCTCTTCTAAATTTATTTCCCATAGGAATGCACTGCAAGGTGCATTTGCTTAATATGTTCCTAAAGCATTCCCATTTTTCCTCTGTGGTCAGGGATCCCAGGGTTTGGTCCCAATTTACCCTTTCCATCAAGGAGTATAATTTTGGAAAGTTTGCCCTTCTGAAGTTTAGGGTTCTTATGTTCCCCACTTGCCGTGTTATATTGTTATTTACACTAAATGTGATCATCCTGTGATCGCTAGATCCCAGGTTGTCCTGGACTCCTACCTCCGGGATTAGGTCTGGGTCATTAGTGATCAATAGATCCAGGACTGCGTTTTCCCTAGTTGGAGAGTCTACCAACTGTGACATGTAATTATCCTGTAAGGTTTCCATGAATAGACGGACCTTCTGTGAGTGTGCAGTCCCCTCTACCCAGTCAATGTCAGGATAATTGAAGTCCCCCAATATGATGACTGATCCTAGTTTTGCCACTTTACCCAATAGTGCTAATAGTTCCAGCTCTACCTCCTCCCCTTGTTTAGGTGGCCTATAGCAAACCCCCACAATTACTTTTCCCTTTTCTCCTTCCCTATGGAGTTCTACCCACACGGATTCTAACTCCATACTCATCCCTTCCATAATGTCACTCCTCTCTGTCACCCAAACAGGTGTTTGCAGGACTTGGATAATGCTGAGACTGGAACGTGGTCAGGTGGATAGCCAAGATCAGGAGCCAGGTGGATATCAGAGCAAGCGTGGTCAGGTGGATAGCCAAGATCAGGAGCCAGGTGGATATCAGAGCAAGCGTGGTCAGGTGCATAGCCGAGGTCGAACACAGGGAGCAATCAGGAGACGGGTCGAGGACAAGCCGGGTCTGTAACAGGAGACAGGAACTGGAATATCACAAGGATAACACACTGGAGGAGCCAAAGCTCAACCAGCAACTAAAATCACTGGCAGGCTTTCTTATATAGGCCCAGGTAAATTGCTGGTAGTGCTGCTGGGTCCTAAAGTCCTTCTGCTGCCAAAGTGCTGATAGCGCTGCTGGGTCCTAGAGCCCTTCTCCTGGTGTTTGTGCCCCGACACTTCCGCAACTGTTATATTTGTTCAGAACGCTGCTGATTCCCATCCCGAAACAATTTTTTAGATCTGTACAATCCATCTTATCCGCCTTTGTATTACTCCACCCACGCTCTGGAGCGATATAGAATCCACCTATTGTAATAGACGCGACCTATCAGCCTGGTTACTAGTCACCACTTTGGGAGCTAAGATCCCGACTCACTTCCCTCCAACTATGCTCTCCACTGCCAAGGCCTGGAAATTGCTATCCGCACAGAACTCAACCTTTCCTGACCGAATAGATCTCAAAATCCCAATAAGAGCCCTGCACACACTCATAGACCACTCTTACTTTTCTGACTGGCACAGACTTGGCATTGCAGAAATTAATGACCTTTTCACATAACTCCAAAATAATACCATTCCACACCTTACAAGCTAATTTTAATCTACATAACAATGCCTACTTTACCTACATACGAGTAAAACACTACGTGGCTGCCCTAAATTTTTGGCCATTGACCATTCACAAACTGGCCTGGACCTATTTAACGTCACCACCCCTCCCCCACCAAAAGGGAATAACTACCTTCTATAATCTCCTCCAACAAAAAGCAATCTTCACCAAATCCTCTCCCCTTCAACAATGGGAAAGGGATCTGGAAACCCATTATTCCAATAGGCAATGGATACAAGCGTTTAATTCCATATATTCTTCTACTAGGTGCTCCAACCTATGGGAGCTAACCATCAAAATCTCTATGAGATGGTATCTCACTCATGATAGGGTACACAAGTTCGAAAAAGACAATGTTGGCAACTGCTCAAGACAATGCGGTCACAAAGGGGATTTCTTACATATCTTTTGGCAATGCCCACTCCTACACACTTATTGGAGTTCAATCTTTCAACTCATGTCCAATGTCTTTCACTCTCACATTAAACCAGCTTCAGGATTGGCTCTTCTTTCCCTTGGAATAGGGGACTTTCCTAAGCTTGTAAGACATACCATGACACATATCCTCTTAGCTGCCAGACTCAGCATAACGAGGAAATGGAAACAGGTGACTCCACCGACCATTAAGGAAGTCATAGATCTCACCAATACTCATTTTACATATGAAAGTACATTGTCTCTCAAAAACCACTCCAAAGTTTGTGCGAACGAACTATGGCAACCTTTTTCTCTATGGCTTGAACAATGATTGGTTATCCCACTCCTCCCAAACATGTTACCTCCACACTCATAGACATAACTTCTACCGCCCCACGCTGGGGCACAGCTGAAGATCACTGATGGGGTGCCCGAGCGTGGGGCCAAGCGACTAATTCAATAACTGCACGTGATCATAAATTTATGACTGTGTGTAAAGGCTGACCCCAGTTGTCATTCCTATACATTTCATCTGGCAAAGCATATGTGGTGCAAGGACTCACATCCTTAGATTGTTCACGTTTCTTTGAATGCTCAACTCCACTTGATCGTTCCTCTTCACCCAAATGCTCTACTGCACTTACATGACCACTAATTACTTCTTAGTGATGTTTACTATATCGTTCATAACTGTTATATTGTCATTGGTACTTCCATTTGCGGCGGAACTAACTGGTCATGTAACGATGTTCGATTCTCTATATTGTTGTATGTTCTCTTTTTATTTCTGTTTTTAAAACCAATAAAAAAAAGAAAAAATAATAGCAAGGGAGTTGATTGATCAAAGAGCTGGCAATCAGAATTAAAGTACTGTTTAATCTCTGACTAATCTCTTCTTGCATGCAGGAAATTTGTCAGCTTTTGTCTATTCCCTATCTATTCCACACTACAACTTCCAAAAAACTGATATTATGGCTGCTCTTTGCTCCTCTACCTTTTATAGTGAAGGGGCTGACTTATCCCAACGCTCCCGTAACTAGTTATGACTTATCCCTGTTTCTATTGTTAAGAATAGGCTGAGATGAACTTTGGCTGTTTGGATGTTCGTATTAAATCTGAATGTTGGGGACATTTGTTGGAAATTGCTTTACTGAATGTCCCATAATGCATTGGAAACAGCTGTCATTACAGACCTTGGCCAATTAAGTTTCAGCTCACACACTATAAAACGCTTTTGTCCCAGCAGACAACTGACAGTATTGCAAGGAGGAAGAGAGTTGACAGTGTGTAGTGTACTAACAATCATAAACTATACGTGCTCAAATCATAATAAATTAACTTGCAGCTACCTTATAAGTGCAAATATTAGCGACAATGTCCCTAATAAGACAGTCAGGGCGCAGTAAAAGCTGGTTGTTAGAAGTGGAGATGGGAGGCCAGGCATGGTGTCCTTAACAACCGGTGAGTCAACAGCTGTCAATGCGATTCCCTGCTGACAGCTGAATAATAAAAAAAAAAGAAAATTGCAGATAAAAAAACTGTAAAAAAAAAAAGAGTTGGATCCTCCCCAAAATCCATACCAGACCCTTATGCAGCCTGGTAGGTCAGGGAAGATGGGGACGTGAGAGCACCCCCCCTCCTGAACTATACCAGGCCACATGCCCTAAACATGGGGGGGGCTTTGGGGTAAGGGGGATTCTGCCCCCCACCCCAGGGGGGGTTCTTCCCCCCACTACAAAGCACCTTGTCCCCATGTTGATAGGGACAGGGTTCTCTTCCCTACAACTCTGGGCTATGGTTGTAGGGGGTCTGCGGATGGGGTTCTGAGGGCGGGGGCTTATTGGAATCTTGAAGCCTGCTTTAACATGGGGGCTCCCAGATTCTGACCTCCCCTATGCAAATAAGTATGGGGTACTATGTACCCCTATCCATTCACCAAAAAAGTGTCAAAAAGTGATAAAAGCACACAGTTTTTGACAATTCCTTTATTTAAAAAAAAAAAAAACAGTGTCCCCCAATGTAAATCTATCATCAATCATGCCGCCTGTGCAACCAAAAAAACCCCAAAAAAATGCTCTACCTTCACTGAATGCCTCCTCCACGTTTGAAAGCTTTTATATAGGTAATGGCGGGCCACCTGGTGATGTCACCTGGTGGCACCACCCCCTTGTAATGTCAATGACCCAGCACAAAGGGGGCGGTGGTCTGATTCACAGTCGGCTGTAAATGAAGGCGGGGCTTTTTTTGTTCTTTTTTGTTCTTTTTCGTGTGCAGTGGGCAGTGTGATTGACCATTAATTTACTTCAAGTGGCACTATTTATTTTTTTTTTTTAATAAAGGAATTGTCAAAAACGGTCTCTGTGTTTAATTATTTTTTGACACTTTTTTGGTGAATGGGTGGGGGTACATAGTACCCCATACCCATTCACATAGGGGGAGGGCAGGGATCTGGAGCCCCCCTTAATGAAGGGGGCTTCCAGATTCTGATAAGCCCCCACCCACAGACCCCCACAACCACAGCCCAGGGTTGTGGGGAAGAGGCCCTTGTGCCCAATAACATGGGGACAAGGTGCTTTGGAGTAGGGGGCCAAACCCCCCCCCCCATATTGAGGGCACGTGCCTGGTATGGTTCAGGAGGGGGGGCGCTCGCTCATCCCCCCCTTTAATGACCTGCCAGGCTGCATGCTTGGATAAGGGTCTGGTATGGATTTTGGAGGGGACCCCACGCAATTTTTTTTTTTAATTTCATGGGCTGACTTTTTACTCCCAAAATGTAATTAAAAAAATAAAAAGATGATATTCTGTGCTTTACAATTTTAACCAGTCCCTAAAAGAATATTTTTGTGTAATTTTATTGTCATGACTATTAGGAATGTTCTCTCTTATTAAAAAAAAAAAAAAAGATTTGGTGCAGCACATCCGTACCATTACAATGCAGTGTCTTAGAAAAATAATTGCTTATTTCTGGCTGAAATATGACACCTCCCTGCTTCTGAAATGCCCTTGGATTAACCACTTTTGGACCGGAAGGATTTGCCCCCTTAATGACCAGGCCATTTTTTGCGATTCAGCACTGCGTTACTTTAACTGACAACTGTACCCAAATAAAATTGATGTCCTTTTTATTCCCACAAACAGGGCTTTCTTTTGGAGGTATTTGATCACCTCTGCAGTTTTTTGATTATGCGCTATAAACAAAAAAATAGTGACAGTTTTGTAAAAAAAAGCTATATTTTTCACATTCCCAAAAAAAATAAAAAAAAATAAAAAATAAAAATAAAATGTTTTCATAATTTCTGGCCAATTTGTATTTTGTGTATGTGAAGGGGGTGCGCTGATCTGTGAAAAAGCTGCTACTGAAAATATAAATGAATAAACAAAAATGGTGTATAAGTGCGCTAATTCGTAATAAGATATGTAAAAAATTATATATACAATCGGTGAATGATATTCAACAATATCAAAACTGTAATAAATATGGGACAAGGCACAAACAATATGTGATGCAATCAGTCCATAATAAAGAAGAGTTCTTCAAATGGTGATATTGGTGATATAGAATACAAAGGTGAGGGAGTCCAACCAAAACAATCAAAATCAATCAAATCAATTCAATGGTGACTGTGATATCCCACCACCTGGTGAATTTCCTCCTTACCAGGCAGAAAAAAGGTAAGAGCAATAAGAGAATCCAATTATTTCATAACAGGCTTATCATGTGAGTGCAACTTTATTCTACTAATAAATCTGTAAAAGGATAATGCACTATTAGAGTCCATTCACACTGCCGCGACTTGTCAGGCGACTTGTCAGCCTGACAAGTCGCGGTCCTCCTGCTCCCACTGTGTAGTATAGGAGCCGTTCTAATAGGATCGACACAAGTCGCTCCAACTTAGAAAAAGGGTCCTGTACTACTTCGGGGCGACCTGGAGGCGACTTGCATTGACTTCCATTATGTGAAGTCCGTGCAAGTCGCGCCGAAGTAGCGCTGCACGCGACTTCACAGGTCACCCCCGAAGTTGGAGCGACCTAATGTGAACGGGGGCTTAGCCTCCATTTATTTGCATGTTCCTGCGGAGAGGTATAAACATCTTTTCTGGAGTAGCTGTGAAAGCCGTTCACCCCATCCGGAGGAGAAGGGATTAATGCTATTTCTACACCGGTGTTTTATAAACGCATATGGTTCCTTATTTTTGGTAAGAGGCCATTACCTTATTCACACTGGTGGTTTATCACAAGATTGGAGGTGGATAGCACATGATAAGCATGTTATGAAATAATCGGATTCTCTTATTGCTCTTACCTTTTTTACGCCGGGTAAGGAGGAAATTCACCAGGTGGTGGGATATCAGTCACCATTGAATTGATTTGATTGATTTTGATTGTTTTGGTTGGACTCCCTCATCTTTGTATTCTATATCACCAATATCACCATTTGAAGAACTCTTCTTTATTATGGTTGCATCACATATTGTTTGGGCCTTGTCCCATATTTATTACAGTTTCAATTTGTATTTTGCCACATATTTTTGTGCAAAGGTTATTGCACCTACAAACTAGGGGAAAGAATTATGTAATTATTATCTTTTTTTTTTATTTACTAGTAATCGTGGCGATCTGTGATTTTTAGTGGGACTGCGACATTGTGGCGAACCGATCGGATCCCTAACTGACCTTTTTGCCACTTTTGGGGGAACAGTGACATTACTACAGTAATCAGTGCTAAAAATATGCACTGTTACTGTAATAATGAAACTGGCAGGGAAGGGGTTAACATCAGGGGCGATCAAAGGGTTAAATGTGATATAAATGTTATATGTGTACCTAGTGAGTGATTCTAACTGTGTGGGGGCTAGTCTTGGTGGAAGAAAACAGGGCTCCTGTGTTCCAAAATAACAGGAACACAGGAGCCCTGTTTCGCATTTACAACGGCACACCGCTTTCTGTCAGTCCCTGCAGCGATCATCGGGTTCCCGGCGGCCATCGCAGTTACCAGACCCGTTGCTTAGCTGCACGGCTAGAGAGCAGGTGCGCAATCGCGGCGGCGCACGAGCACGCTCGAGATCCGCTCCCGCGAGCCACAGTACGTGTACGGCAGACTGCTGCAGTATATCTGCGGTGGCTGGTCGTAGAGCGGTTAAAAAAGATGTGATTCTAGGCGATGGACGCCTAGCCTGAAAACTCTGCACCGCTCCACTCTATTAGAGGCCCTGGAACCGGCTCCCATCAGCAATCCCGCACCGATCTGACCCCTCTGGACCTGGTCAACACCTAGGACACTTTTTGCATGTTGTCGGGCACCAGGAGAGAGGTGTCCCGCCGCCTAGGCTTTGAAGACCCGGCACAGCTCTCTTCCAAGATGGCAGCCGCATTTCAGTCACGAGGAGACACAGCAGCAGCAGAGGAGGAAGACAACATAATTGATAATCCAAAGCTTGGACACTGCTAATAGCCTTCCTCTATCCACTCCAGTAAGTGCCAATATTCCTACTTTTATATCGCCTGCCTCCAGAGAATCACTAATCTGCAGAACACTGGAACATTTACAAGGTTCCCCGGGCCTAGTAGCCCATTAGACCACCTTATCCTCCAGCAGGCCTCCACCTCCGCTCCTGGACCCTTCCCTGGCCTCGCAATGCTTATAGTCAAATTCTCTAAAATGCTAGCCTCCGGCCTGCCCCAGACAGCATCACAAATCACTTAAGCCATTAAAGCTGATTTACAGAAGGCGCATGCGCGGCAGCTCCCGAGATGGCCGCTTAAGCCAGGAGCTCCGCGCCATCCCGGCTCACTCTCCCGCCCCGGGCAGCTAAACGGCCGAACACCGCTTTCACACCCTCCGCCGGTCACGCTACATAACGGCAGCAACCACCCTAGGACCGCGGAAGTGCCGTCCCGGATCGTTCCCCAGCCCCCAGCAGCCTAACGGCCACGAACGGCCTCCGGACCCGCCGCCGGTCACGCTACACATCAGCGGCACCCGTCCTGTGACCGCGAGTCGGTCAACCCGGATTACTCACCGGCCCTGAGCAGTTACACGGCCACGAACGGCCTCCGGACCCGCCGCCAGCTACACGAAAGAGGCACCCGCCCTACGACCGAGAGTCGGTCATCCCGGCCCCTCCTTACACCCCGATCAGTGGAACTGCCACATATTGCCCCCAGACCCGCAGCTGGACACGCTACATCGGAGGGGCACCCGTCCTATGACCGCAAACCGGGTCAGAAGGGACCTAAGGAGTCAATTTCAGGCATCTGTGGGGGAGATCGATACTTCCAAAATGGCGGACCCTGTGCCTCAGAGTGAGAACATGGAGGAGGGAGGACAGGCACAGACTCTGATAGCGCAGCAGATCGGGGGTCTGCAGGAAATGACCCCAAGGAACACAGTGAGTAACCCCCTTATGCTGACACCCTCCCCAGCCTCCACAGAATCCCTTCTCAGCAGAACTCTGGGGGCCTTCTCCCCTGACTATGTTTCTCCTCACATCACCTCAGGGATGCCTGCCATGGAGGGTGCAGGCAGACATGAATCACTACTATATAATGACCTGCTCATCAAAATGTCATCTCTATTAGACAGGGGCTTGAACCAAATAGCAGACAGAATTACAGCAGACATGAAAATGGACTTTCAAAATCTGGGACACAGGATGGAAGCAATAGAGGGCAAACTTGATGTGACTGTAGCTAAAACGAATCAGCACACAGGGCTCATACAGTCTCTACAGGAACAATTGGACTCTGCTTTACTTCAAGTTGAAGATCTGGAGAACAGGTCCCGCAGGTATAACTTTCGCCTGCGGGGCCTTCCTGACTCTGTCACGGACATTCCTACTGCTATTCAGGGGTTAATTAAGGACCTCATCCCAGACATTCCTGCGCATAAATTGGAGCTGGACAGGGCCCATAGAGCACTGGGGCCTCCCAGGAGAGATGGTAACCCTAAAGATGTTGTGGTTAAGCCCCACTTCTTCTCAGTAAAAGAAGAAATCATTCACAGAGCTAGAAATGCTAAGCAACTTACCTGTCAGGGTCACCCGGTTCAAATATTTACCGACCTGGCCCCGTCCACGATCCAACGTCGGAGGACCCTAAAACCGTTATTGTCCATTTTATCACAGAAAGAACTGAAATACTGGTGGTCATTCCCCTTTGCACTCAAGTTTACTTACAAGAACAAGACATACTCTTTTTCAAGCTTCTCAGACGGTGAAAAACTACTTCATCACCTTCATTTGCTTCCTCAAACATCGGACCCAATCCCCTCCACTTCGAGCTCTGGATCCGCCAAACGCCCTACTCCATCTAGCCCTATTGCTCCCCTCTGGCACAAGTCGAACTTCAAGCGCTCCAAGGACGGAAAGCCTCCCTGATCATCTCTAGCTGACTCTCCTACCATTTTCATACCTGGGGTATTTTTGCCCCCATTAGTGACTTCCTCCTCATGTCCTGAGTCTGGCGAGTTGCTAAGTTAATTTTGTTGTCAACCAACTGACTGCTCTACATTTACCTTTTGAACAACACCCCCCCCCCTTTTTTTTTTTTTTTTTTTTTTTTCGGGTTTTGAATTATATCCCCTGGATTTGACTGTTTCCCATTCACCCGATCGATGCAAACATCATACGCTCGGGCTAGGTTACCTAGTATGGTCCAATGACTCCGGTCATTTGCTTTTCAATCTTTCATTGGGAAACGGGATGTGTTACGTTATATAATGTATATGGCTGTTCTTTCATTGTTATTCTTCATTTTTGATATATAGTATGGGCGGGAGCCCAGCCGGGGTGGCCGGATGGCGCCTCCTTTGATCACGAGAGAAAATCTCGGTTCTCTCTCGTGATCTTTTCCAGCCTCCCCAATTTGGGGGGCAGGAACTGTGCGATACCATTTGCCGGGTCGCAGCAGACCTCGACCCGGCAACTGTCATCCTTTTTGGATGTAGGTCTGCCTCCTCTTTACCTTTTCTGAGTTCTATTCACCCCTTCTCTTCTTACCCTTCTACAGTTGGTCTCCAGGATCAAGCTTTTCAGACATATATTTACACGCAAGCCCCCCCAAGCAGTCCGGTCTCCCTGCAGGAATCCTCACCACGGGTTCAGGTAAGTGACATGGTGTTCCAGATGCACTCACACTCTCTGCCCCATGGCTAGTTCTAAAAGTTCAGTACCATACCTCAGGATAGCGACTCATAATGTGCAGGGTCTAAACTCTCCCATGAAGCGAAGGAAGGCACTTCAGGACTTTCACCATAGGAGGGTGGAGGTCTTGATGCTTCAGGAAACTCATTTTCCGAAATCTTACAAACCTCGGTTTTTACATGCTAAATACCCCACGTTCTATTTGGCTAACGCGGATGACAAAAAACGCGGGGTGGCTATTTTGCTTGCCAAATCCTGCCAGTTTTCTCTTCACTCTGAGCTGGGGGATCCCGGGGGCAGATTCATCTTGGTTAAGGGCACTATTGATGAGCAACTATATTCCTTCGTCTCATACTATGCGCCTAATCAAAATCAAACCGCTTTCTTCCGTAAAATGTTTAAAAAGCTATTGCCACATTTGGAGGGCCATATTGTGTTTGGAGGAGATTCCAACACTGCTTTTGATTATGGATTGGACAAATCTAAACCACCGGGCTCCCGAGGGATTAAACCACCGAAACATAGCTCACAAATTGCTAAACTGATAAACCAGATGGGATTGGTAGATAGCTGGAGGGAATTGCACCCAACCGCAAAAGATTATACCCATTTTTCTCATCCTCACCAGACTTTCGCCCGCATCGATCATCTGTTAGTTTCCCAGGCTTTAATCCCATCCCTGACTTCAGCGGATATCAAGGATGTGGTCTGGTCAGACCACTCATTGGTGACCGTCAGGGTGTCTCGCTTCCACGCTCCTAGGGGACCTTTCCAGTGGAGATTGAACGAATCAATACTGAGTGACCCATGCAGGGTAACTGAGCTCGAAAGTGCAATCTCGGAATACTTTTCCCTGAACGATAAGGATGAGATATCTCCCACAACACTATGGGCGGCCCATAAAACGACAATCAGAGGGAAGCTTCTCCAAATTGCGTCAAACATTAAACGAGACAGGCGATCTCATATAGACCGCCTTGAAAAACAGTTTACCAACCTGTGCTCCTGTCACAAACAGAATCCTACTGCAAAGTCTGCGAGGACTCTGGATGCAGCCAGGGCCGAACTTAATCTGGCTCTGACCAACTCGGCGGAAAAGCACCTCCGCTGGCAAAGCGTCAGGTTCTACCACCTCAGGGACAAGACGGGCTCAATGCTGGCTCTCAACCTTAGACCTAGACCTAGACTCCAGGCTCTCCCTAAGATCTCAGTGCAAGGGGGTCGCAGGACCCAAAACCCACAACGTATTATGGAGGAGTTTTCAACTTATTTTGAAAGGCTATACAAGTCTGATTCTTCCGGGAATGCTCTTAATATGCATGACTTTTTACGGGAATTGCCCATACCTAGCATTTCCACAACACATAGGGATATCCTGGAAGCAAACTTCACTGTAGCAGAAATCAAAATGGTAATCAAGGACCTTAAGGTGGGTTCTTGCCCTGGCCCGGATGGCTTCTCTAATATTTACTATAAAACCTTCTCGGAGATGCTTTCCCCCTATCTAGCGAGGTTTTTTAATACTCTCAAAGGTGGGACTCCCATAGATAAGCAAAGCAACCTAGCCTTTATCTCCGCCATTCCAAAACCGGACAAGGACCCAGGTGAGGTGGGTAACTACAGACCTATCTCATTAATCAATAATGATTTAAAAATACTCACTAAAATTCTGGCCAATAGATTAGCGTCTTTCATCAACCATTATATTCATAAGGACCAAGTAGGCTTCATCCCGGGGAGGCAGGGTCCGGACCAGGTGCGACGCGCTATTGACATAATCTCCATATTGCAAACTGGGTGGGATGGTGGAGGTCCACAGGAAGGTATTCTTCTTTCTATAGATCTGCAAAAGGCCTTCTATTCGGTCGAATGGCCGTATTTATTCACGATCCTGGAACGCTGGGGCTTTGGGGATAACTTCATGGGAATAATTAGATCTCTATACTCCTACCCAACAGCACAAATCAGATACCAGGGCTTTTATTCGAGGGCATTCCCGATTTCGAAAGGAACAAGGCAGGGTTATCCCCTATCCCCCCTTATATTCGCCATAGCGATAGAAACGCTGGCCCTTGCACTCCGCACCAACCCGGATATAAGAGGGGTGTTGTGCGGACCACAGGAACATAAATGTGCATTATTTGCGGATGATGTACTCATGTTTGTAACTTCCCCTTCCACCTCCCTGCCAAACATTTGCAAGGTGCTGGAAGACTTTGCGAAATTCTCTGGCCTTAAAGTTAACCTGGCAAAGTCATCGGTTCTGAATATCTCAGTTAATGCAGTGGAGGCTCAACGTTTAAAATCTTCATTTGCTTTTACCTGGAAAGACAAGCAAATTAAATACTTGGGGATTAACCTGACGGCCAAATTGGAAGATCTCCATAAAGCGAATTACACAAGTATCTACCAAGTTTTGGGTAAAGAAATGCAGGGTTGGTTACTTCATCATTTATCATGGTTGGGTAGAATCAATGCTATAAAGATGAATCTGCTCCCGAGACTCCTTTACCTGTTCAGAGCATTACCGATCCCCCTTCTCAAAGCCCCGTTACGCTCTTTCCAAAACTCTGTCATAAAATTTATCTGGGGCGGCAAGGGATACAGATTGTCTCGCAAGACTCTGTACTGCCCAAGGAAGCAAGGAGGGCTAGGAGTCCCCAATTTGTGGCTCTATTATCAAGCCGCCAGGTTGTCTCAACTATCCATAATATACTCCCGCTACGAAAAGCCGGATTGGGTTCAAATAGAAAAACAGGCAGTACCCTCTTACACACTGGATTTCCTTCTCTGGTGCCCCCCTAAAAACAGACCTCCCATTATGTCCCCTGTCCTGTCGTCCTCCTTCGCTTTATGGGACAAACTACGATGTCTGCCATCCCTCACCTCTAGCATGTGTCCATTATCTCATCTATTCCACAATCCGGCCTTTCACCCAGGAATGGACATCAAGGCGTTCCAGTGGTGGCTAGACAAGGGCCTCTATCGTATCGGACACTTTTTTACGCAAAGCGGACCCTTCTCTCTTGCACATTGTACTGACAAGCTTAAAATGCCAAAATCTGAAACATACCGTTTCTATCAAATCTCCCACTTCCTCTCATCAATCTCAGCGAAAGAGACTCCCCCCCTATCCTTTACGGAATACGAGGTATGGTGTTGCAACTCCAGGGAGCAGAGAGGGGGCATCTCTCTGATATACCTGTCACTTGCTTCCATAGGGGACAAATTGCCTTATATGAAGGCCTGGGAATTGGAGTTGGCGGAATCTTGGGATATGGAGGAATGGGGCAGGGCATGCTTTCGTTCTTTTCAAGGGATAGGCAGCGTATCTTTAATGGAAACTAGCTTAAAAGTCATAACCCGCTGGTACTTGGTGCCAACGAGGTTGCACAGAATGTATCCTTCCTCCTCACCCCTGTGTTTCAGGGGATGTCAGCTCTCAGGGTCCATGATCCATGTATGGTGGGAATGTCCACGTATAAGAGGCACCTGGGATCGGATCTTTCATATGATCTACAAGGTCACTAACCACAGAATTCCTAAATCGGCCCAAATAGCCCTACTAAATACACTAATTCCTGGGGTGCCGAAACACACCCAAAAGCTGATTCTATACATTTTACTCGGTACTAGGCTCTCTATTGCAGGAGCTTGGAAGAAATCTACTGTCTCTATCCGGAAGATTCGCAATAAGATCACATGGGTTATGACCCAGGAGAGATTGGTGAGTGTGCTCACGGACACTGTGTCGAAATTTGAAAGAATCTGGGAACCTTGGGCCACATATGTGGGAATCTCATTGGTTCCCGGCGTGCACCCGAACTAAATGATAACCATCTGCGGCCCTGGAAACCGGCTGTTCTTTAGCGTTTCTACTGCTTTTCTTTTCCCCCTCTTCTCCTTTTCTCCATTTCCCCCTGGCCTCTTTATTTCTTCTCCTATTTTAGGCCAGTGGGCCTTTTTGCCTGACTTTATTGAGATAACTTTCACTTTTCACGATGAACCACACGACGAGGGGTTCTGTTTTTGTTGCTAGTGGAATTCCTTTTGGTATATGCTAAATACAGTTTATGGGGAAGATGGGTTTGAAGTTCCTCTCTCCCCGGGTTATCTAGTCGATATTATGTTGTGGCTGGTCCTGACCTCTCTGCCACCTAGATACTGTTAATACCTACCTTCCCAATAGGGCTATGGGGATCAGGACCAGGAAGTTATATGCCAATGAGGCTCTTTATACTGGGTTATGGACTTCACTACAGTACTCATGTTTAGTAAGGGATATGGAAACCATCTCCCTCTTCTCCTAAAGTATGCTTTAGTTCTGCAAATGGGAAGCATACGCTTCACAGCTGATTTGTACCATTCTCCCACTGTTGTAACATCCTTCATGCTAATGTATTAAACTCCTGAGGCAGTATCTTCTCTTCTCAATAACCATTCATTGTAAGTAGATTACCATTCCCCCCGGGATGCAGTTTTTGCTCCCACTGGGGTGTCCCGGGAGGGATGGGGGAATGTCGGATACCTGTTCTGTCGTTAATTCCATGAAATGCCTGAGACGTGGATCTGCCTTACTAATTCACTAAGTCTAATGACGCCTCTCCTTGTCATTTAATCTAAAAGTGGAATGTTAAAATTAATGCTGCACTGCTGTTATTGTTTGTAACCTTTTCTTTTCCTTTGTTGAAAATTCAATAAAAACCATTGAAAGAAAGCTGATTTACAGCACTTGGGCACTCATATAGACCCGATCGAATCGGCGGTCGATCAAACCATAGCTAGGGCAAATCAGAATACAGCCTGTATTCAATCTCTTCAGGATCAATTTGAATCTGCCCTGGCTAAATGTGAAGACCTGGAGAACAGGAGCAGAAGGCAAATCTTCTGTCTCAGGTGGCTGCCAGAAACATTCACTGATACACCGGACATTTTTAAATCGTTTATTGAGGATCTCATCCCAGACATCCCTGAGCACAAGTTGGAGCTTGACCGGGCCCACAGGGCACTCCAACCACCCCGCAAGGATGGTCTCACAAGGGACATTATCGTGAAACCTAATTTCTTCTCATTCAAAGAAGAAGTTATTAAAAAGGCCAGGAACACAGAGAATCTGAATATACAAGGCCACAACCGCTACTGCTGGCACTTACCAACAAATCCATGAAATACTGGTGGTCCTTCCATTTCCATTTGAATTTTATACACAAGAATAAGACTTTCGGATTTTCTAACTTTCAGGATGCATCCTGCTCCAATTAGGAATCATCTCGCTGGAACTACAAGCTCCGTCCTCCTCCTCCAGGACTAATTCCACCAAACGACCTCCTCCGAACAGTCCGCTAACATCAACTTGAAACAAGCAGCAATCCAAACGACATTGATACATTCATCCACCTTGAATCTCAACTGACGGTCACATCTTCACCTCCATTTTTCTTTTTTGGTAAAGGGAATTCCCCCACTTTGCCCATTTTTTCAAGTTGCCTAGAACTTGGGGGACGTTTGATCCCCCCTTTCTTCTAATGGCTCTACCTCTGTTTTTGTAATTGGTACCATTTTTATTCCTGACATTGAGCCTCTCCCTCCCTTCCTCTGTCTGAGTCTTTGGACGGTGGAATGGACACTTCTTAACATTTCAGTATGGTGTATTACTATAGATAAGACTATTCAGGAATATTTTACCCTTAACGATGTTGGGGACATATCCCTAGTGACGTCATGGGGAGCCCACAAATTGGTAATCCGAGGCAACTTTATTCAATTTGCCTCTAGACTTAAACGAGAAAGACAAGCAGACATCCAGAAGTTGGAATCAGAATTCTGATTTTGTAGCTAGTCTCATAGTTGTCTCGTAAAATAACTCCTAAGTTCTGCTTACTCTCATTACCCAAGATCCGCTCAATATCTGGCAATTTGACCCAAAACCCCAAAATGATCATGGACACATTTCATAAATTCTATAGCAACCTTTATGCTAAAGAGAGCAATATCAACAGATCCTCGATCGATTCTTTCCTGGAAGGTCTCCTCCTACCCACACTTAGCTCCCTACACCGCAAAACTCCAGTGACTGAAAAGGAGATGCTTGAGGTCATTAAAGGGCTTCGCACATCCTCGACCCCTGGCCCGGATGGTCTTCCCCCAATTTACTATAAAACATTTGCTGTGACATTCAGCCCTCACTTGGTCAGGTTTTTCAATGCAATTCAGGAGGGTAAAAATCTCGATAAACACTCCAATCAAGCCTTTATTTCAGTGATCCCTAAACCAGGCAAGGACCACAGTGATGTAAGTAATTACAGACCGATTTAGTTGAATAATAACGATCTCAAAATCCTCACTAAAATTTTGGCTAATTGCCTAGCTTCCTTTATAAGCACTTATGTGCATAAAGATCAGGTGGGATTCATACCCGGCAGACAGGGACCTGACCAAGTGAGGAGAGCAATTGATATAGTTTCGCTCCTGAAAATGGGTTGGGATAGTGGCCCCTCGCAACAGGGTCTCTTGCTTTCTTTGGATCTCCAGAAAGCTTTTGATTCCATTTTGTGGGATATAATTTTCGGCACTTATGAAAAATTGGGCTTTGGCCCAAATTTCCTTACAGTTCTTAAGTAGAGTTGAGCGGACATCTGGATGTCTGTGTTCGGCGGGTCCGGCCGAACTTGAAAAAAAAGTCCGGCTCCGTGTCCCGGACTTTCTCCGAACTTTACCCGGACACCGAACCCCATTGAAGTCAATGGGGACCCGAACTTTCAGGCACTAAAATGGCTCTAAAACACCAATGGAAAGGGCTAGAGTGCTGCAAATGGCAGCAAAACGTAGTTAAGAGCATGGCAAGTGCACTGCAAACAAATGTGGATAGGGAAATAACTTAAAACAACAAAAAAAAAACAGAAAAATAAAACAATTTTCTTCATCTGTGAAGGACGAGGCCCATATGGAGTAGGAGGGAGGTTGAGGTGGTGATTAATGGGGCGGTGTAGGTGGAAGCGGCGGTGGAGGAGGACGAGGTAGCCAACACTGCTTTTTTTCAGTCATTTTAAATGAGGGTACACCCCAAAAGAGTGAGAAAGATCAAAAATATAACAATGGCTGGGTAAGGTCAGTATCCATCTCTATTCTGCACAAGGTATGGAAAAGTCCTGTGGGATCCATGCCTGGTTCATTTTAATGAACGTGAGCTTGTCCACATTGTCTCTGGACAGGCGGCTGCGCTTGTCTATGATAACGCCCCCAGCCATGCTAAATACACGTTCAGATAATACACTGGCTGCAGGGCACGCCAGCACCTCCAAGGCGTAAAGGGCAAGCTCAGGCCATGTGCCCAATTTGGAGACCCAGAAGTTGAAGGGGGCAGACCCGTTATTCACTACATGTAGGCGTGTACACACATACTGCTCCACCATGTTGGTGAAATACTGCCTCCTGCTAAGACGTTCCATATGAGCTGCTGGTGCTGCTGTTTGTTGTGGCGTGCTGACAAAGCTTTTCCACATTTCGGCCATGCTAACCCTGCCTTCTGAGGTGCTGGTGGTGCCCTGTTGCGTTGGCGACCTCTTCCTCCTCCTCCTCCTCCTCTGCTTTGGCCTTGTGCTTCCACTGTGGCCCCGCTGTCAGGTGGGAATGCCAGCAGCATCGCGTCTACCAGCGCGCGCATCTTGCGATCACGCTCCAGTGAGTGAATTAAGGACGGTACGTTGTCCTTGTAACGGGGATCCAGCAGCATGGCCACCCAGTAATCAGAATGTGGGCAACTCGGCGGTCGTTGTGGAGACACTGCAGCATGTAATCGCTCATGTGTGCCAGGCTGCCCAGAGGCAACGAAAGGCTGTCCTCTGTGGGAGGTGTATCGTCTGTGTCCTCTGTATCCCCCCAGCCACGCACCAGTGATGGCCATTAGTGATGTCGCAAACTAAAATTTGCAGCTCGCGAACGGCGAACCGGGCGAACCGCCATAGACTTCAATAGGCAGGCGAATTTTAAAACCCACAGGGACTCTTTCTGGCCACAATAGTGATGGAAAAGTTGTTTCAAGGGGACTAACACCTGGACTGTGGCATGCTGGAGGGGGATCCATGGCAAAACTCCCATGGAAAATTACGTAGTTGACGCAGAGTCAGGTTTTAATCCATAAAGGGCATAAATCACCTAACATTCCTAAATTGTTTGGAATAACGTGCTTTAAAACATCCAGTGTGTGTATACGATCAGGTATGATATTGTATCAATCAGGTAGTGTAAGTGTTACTCAAAATCAAATTGGAATCCTGCGAGCTACCCCCCTAATCTAGATTTTACAACTGCCGCAAACACCTCACTCCTCAGAAAGTTCTCTGTGCTATAAATACAATAAATAGTGTTGCGCAAGAGTAAAAATCTGCCTAGTTGCTATTTCAACGATATTGGTGACCAATCCAGATTGTACTGTGTATGGTGTGCTATCCAAAAATGTAAAATAAAATAAAATAAACCTGTGTGATATAAATTTTTTCGTGAAAAGTCAATGTTTTGATGTGATTCCAATGCTGAAATAAATAAATGTGTAATCCGCTTCAATAATCATGCAATGTTACCAAATATAAAGTGCTGTTTTCAACAATTTATATCACACAGGTTTATTTTATTTTAAATTTTTGGATAGCACACCATACACAGTACAATCTGGATTGGTCACCAATATAGTTGAAATAGCAACTAGGCAGATTTTTACTCTTGCGCAACACTATTTATTGTATTTATAGTGTAAGGGTTACGCCCGCTTCACAGTGACAGTCTGACCAAACTCTGACAGACAAAACTCCCCATTGTCATGGACATGCAATAAATGTCTGGTAGTTTACCTGTTCCTCCTGATCCTCAGTCTGCATTATTAAGGGCCAGACTCTTCCTTCTGGCTGCTTTTATCATCTCTCCTCCCTGTTTGGCTCCACCCCAGGCCATTACAGGAAGTCTATATTAACCAGTGCACTGCAGGCCAGCTAGCTTTTTCTGTTCCCTGTTGCTAGTTTCCTGTTTCCTGTGTGCTTGATCTACTGTGTACCGACTTTGGCTTGTCTCTGACTGTTCCTGTTTGGATATTACCCCGACCTCGGCTTACCCATCACCATTCCGTGTGTCCTGAGTGGCTGCTTCCCTTCTCTCCCTACGGAGCGTGACCTGGGGGACCCCAGGGGCCGCGACCTGGGCCCAGCTGCAGCCAAGTCCATCCTCACCACTAGAGGCTCTGGTGAACACCTGCTGGGTCTTAGACTCCGCGCCCTGGGGAATCTTGGGCTCATGTTCCGGTCCATCCGCAGCAGTCTGCTATCGGGTTCACTACCTTGCGCTGCGCCCCTGCCTCCAACAGGGTGCAGTTGTCACCTGGCCACAGGTGACCTGACACCCATTTAACCGTCAGTCAGTCAGTCTATTTGCACAACCGCAAACTCCCCATTTGCACAAGGTTGGATACCAAGCTAGCCATGTCCCGTTCCTTGTCCTCACTGACGTCATTGAAGGTCTCTTCCTCCACCCAGCCATGTACAACACCAAGGGTCCCCGAAAGGTGACAACAAGCCCCCTGGGATGCCTGCTGTGGTTGGTCTTCCACCTCCTCAAAGCCACCTTCCTCCTCTGACTTCTCTTCTTCAGACTCCTCTCTCTGCATTGCCACAGATCCAGCAATCGACAATGACAAGGCTGCTTCTGGTGGTGATGGGGACAACAACTCTTCCTCTTCATGCTCATCTACGGCCTGATCCAGCACTCTTCACAGGGCACGCTCCAGAAAAAACACATATGGGATGAGGTCGATGATGTTGCCTTAGGTTAGACTGACCAGGTTTGTCACCTCCGCAAAAGGACGCATTAGCTTACAGCCATTGTGCATGAGCATTCAGTAACGCGGCCAAAAAATACCCAGCTCCGCAGAGGCTGTCCTCTTTTTTTTTAATTAAAGAAAATTAATATTTTTTCTATGAAAAATTATCACGCTGATCGCTTTTGGTCTGTTCACAATGAAGCAACGACCTTATCATCTGGGGTGTGCCAACATTGCCAACACACTCCTAGAGGTGATCGCTTCCCTGTGATACGCAAGCCCCTTCACCACAACAAGGTAACGATCACGAAGGGGAATTGACACATGTATGTGCCTTTTTTTTTTTTTGCAGGCACAGTGTAGAACCAGAGGCCAGAAAAATTAGGCATGTACACATGCATGAAAAATTAGGTATTGTTGCAACCGCTGCTGTAGCAGCGGCCGGAAAAATTGAGGTTTTTCAAGGCAGAAAGTGCACTAAAACATTGCGGCTTGAACCGTAGTTGGTGGCGGAGATGTCACGTAAGTAATCCGGCATGCAGAGATTAAATACAGCAGCGTGTGGACCATTTTTAGCCCAAGGCATCTCATCAGGCCTTTTTTAGTCAAATGCATCCCCCACTGTCAGTCCCTTCGGGATCCATGCCTCATTCATCTTAATAAAGGTGAGGTAATCTAGATTTTTTTGACCTAGGCGACTTCTCTTCTCAGTGACAATACCTCCTGCTGCGCTGAAGGTCCTTTCTGACAGGACACTTAAAGCGGGGCAGGCCAGAAGTTCAATGGCAAATAGGGATAGCTCAGGCCACAGGTCAAGCCTGCACACCCAGTAGTCAAGGGGTTCATCGCTCCTCAGAGTGTTGATATCTGTAGTTAAGGCAAGGTAGTCTGCTACCTGTCAGTCGAGTCGTTCTCTGAGGGTGGACCCCGAAGGGCTGTGGCGATGCGTAGGACTAAAAAAGCTCCGCATGTCCTCCATCAACAAGACGTCTGTAAAGCGTCCTGTCCTTGCCGGCGTGGTTGTGGTGGTAGGAGGAGGATTACTTTCACCTCTTCCCCTGTTGGATTCCCGTTGTGCTGTGACATCACCCTTATATGCTGTGTAAAGCATACTTTTCAACTTATTTTGTAGCTGCTGCATCCTTTGCGACTGCCGGTAATTCGGTAACATATCAGAGACTTTCTGCTTATACCGGGGTCTAGTAGCGTGGCCACCCAGTACAGGTCATTCTCCTTCAGCCTTTTTATACGAGGGTCCCTCAACAGGCATGACAGCATGAAAGACCCCATTTGCACAAGGTTGGATGCCGAGCTACTCATGTCCAATTCCTCGTCCTCATTGATGTCATTGAAGGTGTGTTCTTCCCCCCAGCCACGTACAACACCACGGGTACCAGATAGGTGACAACGGGCACCCTGGGATGCCTGCTGTGGTTGGTGTTCCTCCTCCTCAAAGCCACATTCCTCCTCTGACTCCTCTTCCTCAGACTCCTCTTCCAGTGTTGCCGCAGGTCCAGCAAGCGATGGCAAGGCTCTTTCTGGTGGTGGTGATGGTGACCACAACTCTTCCTCTTCCTCTTCACGCTCATCTAAGGCCTGATCCAGCACTCTTCGCAGGGCACGCTCCAGGAAGAAAACATATGGGATGATGTCGCTGATGGTGCCTTCGGTGCGACTGACTAGGTTTGTCACCTCCTCAAAAGGACGCATGAGCCTACAGGCATTGCACATGAGCGTCCAGTAACGTGGCAAAAAAATACCCAGCTCCGCAGAGGCTGTCCTAGCACCCTGGTCATACAAATACTCGTTGACCGCTTTTTCTTGTTGGAGCAGGCGGTCGAACATTAGCAGTGTTGAATTCCAACGTGTCGGGCTGTCGCAGATCAAGCGCCTCACAGGCATGTTGTTTCGCCGCTGAATATCTGAAAAGTGCGCCATGGCCGTGTAGGAACGCCTGAAATGGCCACACACCTTCCTGGCCTGCTTGAGGATGTCCTGTAAGCCTGGGTACTTCTGCACAAAGCGTTGTACAATCAGATTCAACACATGTGCCATGCACGGCACATGTGTCAACTTGCCCAAATTCAATGCCGCCAACAAATTGCTTCCGTTGTCACACACCACTTTGCCGATCTCCAGTTGGTGCGGGGTCAGCCACTGATCCACCTGTGCGTTCAGGGCGGACAGTAGTGCTGGTCCGGTGTGACTCTCTGCTTTCAGGCAAGTCAACCCCAAGACAGCGTGACACTGTCGTATCCGGCATGTGGAATAGCCCCTGGGGAGCTGGGGGGGTGCAGTTGGTGTGGAGCAAGACGCAACAGCAGAAGAGGACTCAGCTGAGGAGGTTAGCAAAGAGGATGGAGTAGGAGGAGTAGAGGAGGTGGCAGCAGGCCTGCCTGCAAGTCGTGGCGGTGTCACCAACTCCTCTGCAGCAGAGCCACGCATTCCATGCTTGGCAGCCGCCAGCAGGTTTACCCAATGCGCAGTGTAAGTGATATACCTGCCCTGACCGTGCTTTGCAGACCAGCTATCAGTGGTCAGATGGACCCTTGCCCCAACACTGTGTGCCAGACATGACATGACTTCCTTTTCCACAATAGAGTACAGGTTGGGGATTGCCTTTTGTGAAAAATAATTTCGGCCGGGTACCTTCCACTGCGGAATTTTTTGAAGGCCTCAGACTCCACCAGCTTGTATGGTAAAAGCTGGCGGGCTAAGAGTTCCGACAAGCCAGCTGTCAGACGCCGGGCAAGGGGGTGACTCTGTGAGATTGGCTTCTTACGCTCAAACATTTCCTTGACAGACACCTGACTGTGGGCAGGTGAGCAGGAACTGCTGAAGGTGAGAGGTGGAGGGGCGGGTTGTTGATAGGGGGCAAGGAGGACAGCAGTGGTTGACGTGGCTGAAGATGCTGGACCAGGAGGAGGATGGTGGCTTTCAGTTTGTGTGCTGCTTTTACTCATGTGTTGATCCCATAGGCTTTTGTGATGTGAGATCATGTGCCTTCGCAAAGCAGTTGTACCTAGGTGGGTGTTGGACTTCCCACGACTCAGTTTCTTTTGGCACAGGTTACAAATGGCATCGCTGATATCAGAGGCAGACACACAAAAAAAATGCCACACTGCTGAGCTTTGCAATGACGGCATTCTGGTGGTGGCAACAGCTTGCGTTGATTGGCGTGCTGTCTGGCTGACCCCGGGTGCCGAATCTACATGCTGTCTGACTGTGCCACTAGCTCCTTGCGATGACCTCCCCCTGCTTCCAACTCGTCTCCTCCTCCTCTCTGTCTCCCCATCTGAACTTTCCCCCTCTTCTTCTGCTCTTCGAGCAGGCACCCAGGTGACATCCACGGACACATCGTCATCATCAGCCACTTCACTTGACAATTCAGCAAAGGCAGCAGCAGGTACAACATCATCATCATCATCATCACAATGTACGTCCATGTGTATAATGCTGCCTGACTGAGACATATCCCCGTTATCTACATCCTCTGGCACTAATGGTTGCTCATCACTTATTTCTTCCAACTGATGTGTAAATAACTCCTCTGACAGATCAAGTGAAGCGGCTGTGGTGCTAGTGTTGGTGGTGGTGCCGGCGGGCGGGAGAGTGGTAAATTGAGAGGTGCCCGAAGCTGAGCTGGAGGAGGATGGTGCATTAAGGTTCCGAGCGGAAGCTGTAGACGATTGGGTGTCCTGTGTAAGCCAGTTAACTATGTCCTCAGAATTTTTAGAGTTCAGGGTCTGTGGCCTGTGAACACTGGGCATTATTCTAGGGCCAAAGGAAATCACAGCACCACGACCACGAGGGCCCTTGCGGGGTGGCCTGCCTCTGCCTGTCATTTTTTTTTAGATGTGTGGTACTATGAGTGCAAGGTGCTGTGCCACCCTATAGGAGTGTTGGGCAGTGGGTACAGTACACTCTGTGGACCTGACAGTCACTGGCAGCCCAGGCAAGTCTGCAATTATAAAAAAATATATATATATTTAATTTGCAAGCTTCTGTGCCACTGTATATATCAGTGGTGGGTGGGCAGTGGCACTGCAGTGGGCACAGTACACTCTGTGGACCTGACAGTCACTGGCAGCCCAGGCAAGTCTGCAATTATAAAAATATATATATATATATATATTTAATTTGCAAGCTGCTGTGCCACCGTATATATCAGTGGTGGGTGGGCAGTGGCACTGCAGTGGGCACAGTACACTCTGTGGACCTGACAGTCACTGGCAGCCCAGGCAAGTCTGCAATTATAAAAAAAATATATATATATTTAATTTGCAAGGTGCTGTGCCACCGTATATATCAGTGGTGGGTGGGCAGTGGCACTGCAGTGGGCACAGTACACTCTGTGGACCTGACAGTCACTGGCAGCCCAGGCAAGTCTGCAATTATAAAAAAAATATATATATATTTAATTTGCAAGCTGCTGTGCCACTGTATATATCAGTGGTGGGTGGGCAGTGGCACTGCAGTGGGCACAGTACACTCTGTGGACCTGACAGTCACTGGCAGCCCAGGCAAGTCTGCAATTATAAAAAAAATATATATATATTTAATTTGCAAGCTGCTGTGCCACCGTATATATCAGTGGTGGGTGGGCAGTGGCACTGCAGTGGGCACAGTACACTCTGTGGACCTGACAGTCACTGGCAGCCCAGGCAAGTCTGCAATTATAAAAAAATATATATATATTTAATTTGCAAGCTGCTGTGCCACCGTATATGTCAGTGGTGGGTGGGCAGTGGCACTGCAGTGGGCACAGTACACTCTGTGGACCTGACAGTCACTGGCACCCAGGCAACTGCAATTATAAAAAAAATATATATATTTTTAATTTGCAAGCTGCTGTGCCACCGTATATATCAGTGGTGGGTGGGCAGTGGCACTGCAGTGGGCACAGTACACTCTGTGGACCTGACAGTCACTGGCAGCCCAAGCAACTGCAATAATAAAAAATCATTTTTTTTTTCAATTTGCAACAAGATGCTGTGCCACCGTATATATATCAGTGGTGGGCACTGCAGTGGGTACAGTACACTCTGTGGACCTGACACAGCACTCACTGCAATTATGACAGAGGAAAAAAAAAATATTTTTTAAAATGCAAGGTACTGTGCCTGTGCCACCCGAAATGAGTGTGGTGTGCACACAGTACAGTCTGTGGTGGGTCTGTGGCCTCTCAGACACAGCGGGCAGGTAACTGCAGTGCACAATAGATATATATATCTATATATATATATATATATATATATATATATATATATACAGTATATATAAAATACTCAAATAAACTAAAAAGGGCTTTTGGGGACAATATATATATATATATATATATATATATATATATATATATATATATATATATATATCACAGAACCAAAAAAAAATACACAAATACCAGCCCTAAACAGGGCTTTTTGGGGACAATAGATATATATATATATATATATATATATATATATATATATATATATATATATATATATATATAAAAACTCAAATACCAGCCCTAGGAAGGGCTTTTTGGGGTGCTGTCCTTACAGCAGGAGTGTACCAAGAACACTGACTGACAAGACCAGGAACACTGACTAACAACTGTCCCTAGCTATTAACAGCAGCAGCAGCAGCAGCACTTTCCCTGCTCTCACTAACACACTGCTTCAGAATGATCTAAGATGGATGCTGCCCTTGCTTATTTATAGGAGGTGGGAGGGTGTGGGAGGGAGGTATGCTGATTGGCCTGGAATGTGTCTGCTAACTGTGAGGTTCAGGGTCAAAGTTTGCCTCAATGATGATGTATAGGAGGCGGACCGAACATCGCATATGTTCGCCCGCAGCGGCGGACGCGAACAAGCAATGTTCGCCGGGAACTGTTCGCCGGCGAACAGTTCGGTACATCTCTAATGGCCATGAGCTGGCCTTGGTGCCACCCTGCTGTGAACATGGTTCCATCTCCTCCTCCATCTCCTCCTCCTCATCCTCCTCATCCTCCTCATCCTCCAGAACTGTGCCTCTGCTGGACAATTGTGTCCCTGGCGTTTGTGTGTGCAGGAACACACCCTCGGAGCCACTTGCGAATGACTTCCCCGAAAGCCTTGGAAATGTTACCTCTATATCCTCCTCCTCCTCCTCATCCTGTGCCACATCCTCTTCCATCATCGCCCAAATCGTTTTTTTTAAGTAGGCATAGAAGTGGGATAGTTAAGCTGACAACGGCGTCATCGGCACTGGCCATGTTGGTGGAGTACTCAAAACAGTGCAACAAGGCACACAGGTCTTGCATGGAGGCCCAGTTATTGGTGGTGAAGTGGTGCTGTTCCGCAGAGCGACTCACGCGTGCGTGCTGCAGCTGAAACTCCACTGTGGCCTGCTGCTGCTCGCACAGTCTTTCCAGCATGTGCAAGGTGGAGTTCCACCTTGTGGGCACGATGTAAGGATCCCGAGTTTGGGTGCACCCTAGGTTTGTCCTGTGGAAGAATCTTCAGCTAGCTGGACAATCAATGAAAACCATACACAATAGCTTGGTTCTAATGACTGCATTTATTTTCAAACATCGTCAAGAATATATAGCCTTAAACCACAAAATTATCTTATACAACCAAAAAATTATCTTATACCGCCCAAGACCTCCCACAGAAATTACCCAATCAATTAACGTGTTTTCTTAATCTACCCGGTTACATAAAAAGTCAAATATAGTTCAAAGATTATAAAAAAAAACATGTTATATTGTGACATCAACTCATACCACCTGTTACCACAAGAACTTCCCTTTTCCTACTTCAGCATTGTCTGTACATTTTGCGGTTACGTAACTTCAGCAAAAACCATCTCAGCTTTTGCAAAACCATCTCTCATACTTAATAATATGTTTAGTAAATTCCTATTCACTTATCAATTGTTAACTATCCCAAAAAGAAACTTATTCAAGCTGTATTAATGCAAATATGTGTTTAAACTATGTATGTTATTGCATGTTATATGAATATATCAACAATCAATATCCTTTCATTATACAAACCATTTCTGATAATTTGGCATATCTTTAATTGCACATATTTTAGCTAATTCTTCTAGCATCCTGTCTTTGATGCTTATCTCTTTGACCACAAACTCATCCGTCTGAGACGAACAGGTGTGATATTGCAAAAACATCTTAGCGAAGCTAAACATCTGAAACTTGTTTTAGAGCAAAACATATTCTTAAGATATAAAGGAGTACTCTAACATATAGTGACATATATTGAGATGTCACTGTGCTAAGATCAAAATGGCATCTACAGATACACATTTTCCTCACACACGTCACATATGAGGCGGTGAGCGGGAGGGCCGAAGTTACGCTGTAGCGCTGACAGGCGAGCAGCAGCAGGGTGAGAACGCCGAAAGTGCGCACAGACGGCCCGCACTTTCTGCAGTAGCTCTGACATATCGGGGTAATTTTTAAGGAACCTCTGCACCACCAAATTCAGCACATGCGCCAGGCAAGGGATGTGCGTCAAACCGGCTAGGCCCAGAGCTGCTATGAGATTTCGCCCATTATTGCACACCACCAGACCGGGCTTGAGGCTTGCTGGCAGCAACCACTCATTTGTCTGCTGTTCCATGCTCCTCCACAACTCCTGCACGGTGTGTGGTTTTTCCCCCAAACAGGCAAGTTTTAAAACTGCCTGCTGTCGCTTACCCATGGCTGTGCTGAAGTTGGTGGTGAAGGTGTTACGCTGACCAGTTGAGGAGGCGGTAGAGGATGAGGAAGCGGAGTAAGAGGAGTTAGGAACAGGAGGCAAACTGAAGCGCCCTGCAATCCTCGGTGGTGGAAGGAAATGCGCCAAATTGCTATCCGCCTCAGGCCCATCTGCCACTGCATTTACCCAGTGTGCCGTTAGGGAGATATAACGCCCCTGACTGTGCTTACTGGTCCACGTATCGGTAGTTAGGTGGACCTTGGCACAGATGGCGTTGCGCAGTGCACACCTGATTTTTTTCCCCCCACTTGGTTGTGCAGGGAAGGGGTGGCTTGCCTGGAAAAGTAGTGGCGGCTGGGCACGACGTACTGTGGGACAGCCACCACATAAGGCTTTTAAAACTGTGCGTCTCCACCAGACGGAATGACAGCATTTCAAAGGCCAAGAATTTTTAAAAGGTGGCATTCAGGGCCAGGGATCGCGGGTGGGTAGGGGGGTACTTCCTCTTCCTCTGAAGTGTTTGGGAGATGGAAAGCTGGATGCTTCCACAGGACATTGTGGAGATGGTTGGTGACCCAGGTGGTGGTGTTGCTGACAGATCGTCTGTTTGCGGGGTGGCAGGTGCCGGTATCACTACAGAGGTGGATGAAGAGGCCGAGACTGCAGCAGAAGAGGAAGTAGGAGGAGCCAGAGACTTTTCTTGGTTTTGAAGGTGTCTACTCCACTGCAGCTCGTGCTTTGCACTTAGATGCCTGATCATGCAGGTTGTGCTCAGGTTGAGAAGGTTTATGCCTCGCTTCAGGCTCTGATTGCACAGGGTGCAAACCACTCGTGTCCTGTCATCAGCACATTTTCTGAAGAACTTTCATGCTAGAGAACTCCTTTGAGCTGGCTTTGGTGCGCTCGGTCCCTTGCTGCGTTGGGCAGTAGCGGGCGTAGTGTCTAGGGCACGACTGCTCTGCTTCTGCACCCTGCTCCCACTTCTGCTGTGCTGGTCACCTGCATGACCTTCATTCCATGTGGGGTCGAGGACCTCATCATCCTCCACATCATCTTCCACCCAGTCTTCACCCCTGCCCTCCTTGTCGGTCTACGCAATTCTGAGTGCCGCAGCAGTTGGCACCTGCGTTTCGTCATCATCGGAGACGTGCTGCGATGGTCCTTCCATGTACTCATCTTGAGAAATAAGTGGTTGGGCATCGCTGCACTCAATCTCTTCCACTTCTGGGGCAGGGCTAGGTGGATGGCCCTGGGAAACCCTGCTGACAGAGTCATCAAAAAGAAGAAGAGACTGCTGCATGACTTGGGGCTCAGACTGCTTGCCTGATTTGCAAGGGGGTGAGGTGAAAGACGGTTGGACATCGGCTGCAGGTGCCAACTCTGACCTTTCTGCAGTGGACTGGGTGGGAGACAATGTGAAGGAACTGGAGGCACTGTCAGCAGCAAACCAATCTACTATCGCCTCTACTTGTTCTGGCCTCATCACTTCTAGAGGCGCATGATGCCCTACCAAATACTGCTGCAGGTTCTGTCGCCTACTCACACTTGAGGAAGGTGTTTCACTTGTGCGTGTAGCTGGAACAGATCGACCACGTCCTCTCCTTGCAACAGGAGCTCTACCAGCAGCACCACGACCCAGGCCACGGCCCCTATTTGACGGTCTCCTCATATTTCTGTAATTTATGATCTTGCCCTAGAAAGGTGTTTATTGAATAGCGGAACAAAACAACAACAGTATCGCACGGGTGTATCTCACAGTCAAATATGCAAACTATGCCGCAATTTAATTTTTTTTACCCCAAAAGGGTGTTTATTAAATAGCGGAATAGAAAAACAGTATACAAATACAACGGGTGTATCTCACAGTCAAATATGCAAAGTATGCCGCAATTTAATTTTTTTCACCCCAAAAGGGTGTATATTGAATAGCGGAATAGAAAAAAGGATTTAAAAGGTGTATCTCACACGTACAAACACAGACTAGGCCCCGATTACAATTTTTTGTACCCTAAAGGGAGGATGAGGAAGAGGAGTAGGAGGAGTTCGGAACAGGAGGCAAACTGAAGCGCCCTGCAATCCTTGGCGATGGAAGGAGATGCGCCAAACAAATTTAAAAGGTGTATCTCACACGTACCGATACAGACTATGCCGTAATTTTATTTTTTTCACCCAAAAAGGGTGTCTATTGAATAGCGGAATAGAAAATTTTTTATAAAACGGTGTATCTCACACGTACAAACACAGACTAGGCCCCGATTACAATTTTATGTACCCTAAAGGGAGGATGAGAATGAGGAAGAGGAGTAGGAGGAGTTCGGAACAGGAGGCAAACTGAAGCACCCTGCAATCCTCGGCGGAGGTGTATCTATCTCATACGTACAGACCCAGACTAGGCCCTGATTACTATTTTTTGTACCCTAAAGGCAGGATGAGGAGTAGGAGGAGTTCGGAACAGGAACAAATGGTCAGAAGGACAGAGAACCGCTCAGGTGAGGGGGCAATTCCAAACGCATCCAACCCAGGTGCAGGCACGGATCCGCAATCCTGACAGCAGCAAATGGAAGAGCACAAAAAGCCGCACAACCGGTGCAGACAAAAAGATAAAATCATCCAAAATGAGACCATGACAGTCAGAGACATGGGGGGAAAAAAAGGAAAGCACAGTGGATGACGCGTTTCACGGAGTCTTCCGCTTAGTCGTAACCATGCTTACACAATACAAAACACTGAATAGCGGAATAGAAAAAAGGATTTAAAAGGTGTATCTCACACGTACAAACACAGACTAGGCCCCGATTACAATTTTTTGTACCCTAAAGGGAGGATGAGGAAGAGGAGTAGGAGGAGTTCGGAACAGGAGGCAAACTGAAGCGCCCTACAATCCTTGGCGATGGAAGGAGATGCGCCAAACAAATTTAAAAGGTGTATCTCACACGTACCGATACAGACTATGCCGTAATTTAATTTTTTTCACCCCAAAAGGGTGTCTATTGAATAGCGGAATAGAAAATTTTTTATAAAACGGTGTATCTCACACGTACAAACACAGACTAGGCCCCGATTACAATTTTATGTACCCTAAAGGGAGGATGAGAATGAGGAAGAGGAGTAGGAGGAGTTCGGAACAGGAGGCAAACTGAAGCACCCTGCAATCCTCGGCGGTGGAAGATGCGCCCCAAAAATTGGAAAGGTGTATCTCACACGTACCGATACAGACTATGCCGCAATTTCATTCTTTTTACCCCAAAGGGTGTAGATTGAATAGCGGAATAGAAAATATTATATCAAAAGGTGTATCTATCTCACACGTTCAGACCCAGACTAGGCCCCGATTACTATTTTTTGTACCCTAAAGGCAGGATGAGGAGTAGGAGGAGTTCGGAACAGGCAGGAGGCAAACTGAAGCACCCTGCAATCCTCGGCGGTGTAAGATGCGCCCAAAAAATTGGAAAGGTGTATCTCAAGCGTACCGATACAGACTATGCCGCAATTTAATTATTTTTACCCCAAAGGGTGTAGATTTAATAGCGGAATAGAAAATATGATATCAAAAGGTGTATCTCACACGTACAAACCCAGACTAGGCCCCGATTACAATTTTTTGTACCCTAAAGGCAGGATGAGGAGTAGGAGGAGTTCGGAACAGGCAGGAGGCAAACTGAAGCACGCTGCAATCCTCGGCGGTGGAAGATGCGCCCCAAAAATTGGAAAGGTGTATCTCACACGTACCTATACAGACTATGCCGCAATTTAATTCTTTTAACCCCAAAGGGTGTAGATTGAATAGCGGAATAGAAAATATGATATCAAAAGGTGTATCTATCTCAAACGTACAGACCCAGACTAGGCCCCGATTACAATTTTTTGTACCCTAAAGGCAGGATGAGGAGTAGGAGGAGTTCGGAACAGGAGGCAAACTGAAGCACCCTGCAATCCTCGGCGGTGGAAGATGCGCCCCAAAAATCGGAAAGGTGTATCTCACACGTACCGATACAGACCATGCCGCAATTTAATTCTTTTTACCACAAAGGGTGTAGATTGAATAGCGGAATAGAAAATATGATATCAAAAGGTGTATCTATCTCATACGTACAGACCCAGACTAGGCCCTGATTACTATTTTTTGTACCCTAAAGGCAGGATGAGGAGTAGGAGGAGTTCGGAACAGGAACAAATGGTCAGAAGGACAGAGAACCGCTCAGGTGAGGGGGCAATTCCAAACGCATCCAACCCAGGTGCAGGCACGGATCCGCAATCCTGACAGCAGCAAATGGAAGAGCACAAAAAGCCGCACAACCGGTGCAGACAAAAAGATAAAATCATCCAAAATGAGACCATGACAGTCAGAGACATGGGGGGAAAAAAAGGAAAGCACAGTGGATGACGCGTTTCACGGAGTCTTCCGCTTTGTCGTAACCATGCTTACACAATACAAAACACTGCTATATATAGAGGAAAAAACATTTCAGTTGACATGTACCTCCCAGATTGTGCTTGATTGAGATGTGGATAATTCCTCAGCTCCTACGGACGCTTCCTTCAGGAAACTGGAAAAACTAATAATTAAAGAGATCAAAGCCTATTGGGAGAAAACTACGCTTGCGGAGTATGTGGAGGTTCAGCGTATCCCTCGCGGCTTGAGAATCAAGAAATTTCCCACGTTTGATCTTTTCAATCAGGATCTCAAAAAATTGTGGACGGATACCCTTTCTACCTGTTCCATTGAGCTAATGAAAATAATTATTACATCTAGAACCCTGGAATTAAACAAGTTACAGGAGGACATAACAATGCTACAGCAGGAGCTATCTACCTTTAAAGATTTGCCTTCATTCTCAGAGTTTGACCAGAATCTCAGTACTAGAACTGACAGATTTGAGAAGGAGATTATGAATGGCAAAAAGGAGAAGTTTCAACGTGATAAAGTGGATTACGAGATGGACAATGTATATGTATGGAAAAAATCGCAACGATGGAATCGCTACCAACACAAGAAAAGGGTGAGCTTTTCCGATCCAGAAACAAGCATCATAGAGAGTTCTTATGGTACACCAGGTTCGGATAGCTCTCCAGACCATACTCAACCATCTAGATCAGGAGGTGCATCATATAGTACCCCTTTTTCAAAAAATGGTCAAAGAAAGGAGAAAAAGCCCCAGAAAAAGAAAAAACTACAAAGAAAACAAGGAGGGGAGGAAAGAAACACCGGAGGCCCACGAGATCACCACTATTCTCTGCGTGCCCAGAGGAAATAAAACATGAGGATGTGGAAATCAATAATGTCATTAACTTATCACGAAAGATGTTAACTATGGGAGAATTAAGCCTTTTATCAAAAGGTCTGAACTTTTGCCCACATACACATTTCGATCCGTTTTCTACGATTTTGGATATAAATAAATTTGTACGGAATTTGACCTTACGAAAGCATTTTCTAACTGAGGATACAGCTTCACATATTTTACAGGATGTGGACAATGGTATGGTTTTGGATCAACCTGTGACTGCACCAGGAGATAACGACCCAGATTCTCCTAGATCCTTCAGAGAACAGTGTGCGGTCATCGATTTAGAGGATTTAATGATGGAAAATCGAGATGTTGCACAGGAGAAGGAGGTTTGTGTTAACAAAGTTTCATTCAAAATACCCTCATATTTTTATCCTGTTCAGTCACGAGTTCCCCAGATGGATACCTTCCAGAAACAGATTGAAGAGGACATTTTTGAACTGAAACAAATGGTTCCTAATAAGGTACAGGTGAGAAATGACAATTTGAATGTTCAGGAAAGGAATGCTTTAACAACTTTGATGAAGGATGTATCTATTGTTATTAAAAATGCAGATAAAGGGGGGTCGGTAGTCATATTAGATAAAGGTGAATATAAGATGGAAGCACTTAGACAACTGTCCGATACAGACACATATACAAGATTGAGCTTTGACCCCTTAAACAAGTTTAGAGGTACTCTGCGAAAACTCATTGATAGAGGTGCCTCTTTGGGCATTCTTACCCCTAAGGAGTCCGAAAAACTTGTGCCGGAGTTTCCCATCACCCCCATTTTTCACCACCTCCCAAAAGTGCATAAGGGGGTTCACCCGGTTCAGGGGAGACCCATTGTCGCTGGCATTGGGTCTCTCAATGAACGACTGGGAGAGTGGCTGGATGGCCAGCTCCAACCCATTGTGCACACTTTACCCAGTTACCTAAAGGACACTATGCATCTTTTGAACATTACTAGCGATATTCGTTGGCAGCCAGATTATCAGTGGCTGACTTGTGATGTGGTGAGCCTTTATTCCTCCATCCCTCATAACCTAGCTCTAGTGGCTGTGCATTTTTCACTCACCCACTATACTGATCTAGCTGAGGTGGCTAAGACATATATTTTGGAGTTTTTGGAATATCTTCTGGGGCACAATTATTTTATGTTCGATGGGGTTTACTATCTCCAGAAGTGTGGGGCAGCCATGGGGGCTATTTTTTCACCCTCCCTGGCCAACCTTTACATGGGTTGGTGGGAGAGGACCCACATTTTTGGAGATAGTAACCCCTATAGGAACCACATTGTTATGTTCTATCAGTATATAGATGATTTGATCCTCATTACTAGACAAGGCCTTCCTTTTGATTTATTTTTGAAATATCTTAATCGGAATGATCACAATCTGTCATTCACGGACCAATTTAATACCAATGGAATTGACTTTTTGGATGTCACTTTGGAACATCGACAAGATCAGGTAGTTACCAGCCTGTATAGAAAGCCCTCAGCTGGAAACAATTTGTTACATGCTGATTCCAGTCATCCCTTCCATACTCGAAAGGGTATCCCGGTAGGTCAATTCCTTCGTATTAGAAGGATATGTAGTGACCTGGACGTTTTCAACAAGGAGTCAGCACTCCTATATAAACGTTTTTTGGCCAGGGGTTATCCAAGGTGGACTCTCGATAGGGCTTATTCCATTGCCCTTAATAGAGATAGAAAGAGTCTACTTGTACCTAAAAAACCTGCTAATAAATCTAAGATGTCTGGCAATGATGGGTCTATTAATCTTACGATCCCATACAGTTTGGAATTTAAAAAGATTAAACAAATTATCAATAAACATATTCCCATTCTGTATGGTGATAAGGACTGTGCCAAAATTCTAGAGGGAGGAGTTAATATTGTCGCCAAGAGGGCTAAAACACTGGGTAACCAGCTATCCCCAAGTTTGTTTAGCACTAATAAAAATACATCGGAAACGTGGCTGCACCTGAAAGGCAATTTCAGATGTGGCGTCAAAGACTGCATTACATGCCCCCATATTTTAGGGGGAGATAATTTCCATTCCTCTGTTGAGAATAAAACGTACAAAATTAATAGGTGTTTTAATTGTAATACTACTTATCTCATCTATCTCATTACATGCAGAGAGTGTTTTGTTCAGTATGTGGGTCGCACCACACGAAAACTCAAAGACAGATTCAGGAAACATCTTAGTGATGTTAGATTGAAGAAGTCCACGAACGTGGCCCGACATTTCAACTTAGAACAAGACGGTAATCTGTCTTTGGTATCGGTCCAGGTGATCGAACGTGTGGTTGCTCCTACAAGAGGGGGTGATGTGTTCCGCCTTTTGTGTAAACGGGAGGTTTTCTGGATACATAGGCTCCAGACCCGTTTACCTGGCGGTTTGAATTTTGATTGGGATGTTACCCACTTCTACTCACAATAATGATTTAGACATGTATTTATATTCTTTCTTTGGGGTACATACATTTCACTATACACACAAAAAGTTTATTTACATCCTATATGTGTGTTTGGTACATGTCCTTTGATCGGTCACTCAGTGTCCCTATTTGTTTCTTTTATTTGTTTCTTTTCTTTTTTCTTCTTTTCATCTTTTTTTCCTCTTCTTTTTTCTATTCTTAATTTCCTTGGAATGCAAACGTTCCCTGACGTGTGTTATCATCCGGTTTACCTCGTGACCATATACATATGTATTTTACTATAGACTCTTTAATATTATGGTCACGATTTATTGTGTTCTCTATATGGCCGTGCATACATGTGCACGATGTGCACAGTGTTTTGTACGGTCTAGAATGGACATGTATTTGTATGCATGTGTCTCTGGCCATGTGTTTATCTGGATGACATATATGTTTACGGACATTTGAAACCATTGATACAATGTATACATATAGGATTTTTTCTTTTCCTCAATAATTTTTCCCATGCTCATTATTTTCATTGGATTTTATACCTGGGTTTAGACCCATATGAGATAAATCCTATATGTAGCTTTTATTATCTTTAGTACAGGCTTATATATATGCCTTTAGTTACATTTCTTTTTGTGGTATGCAGCAGCTTGTAAGCTATGTATCTATGTATATACATGTATTTGCTAATATGCCGATATTGACCAACATGATTATTATGCCTATTCGCCTATTCATTTCTACAAATAAGGTCTGGAGTTTTTACATATTTGACTAGATATTTATTTATATACATATATACGAGTTTTTTGATTGGGCGGATTGCGCCATGTATGTAAACACAGTTGCAGATATGCTACCCAATGGATGGGGCCATACGATATTGAAGACATCTTTATATATACATTGTATTTTATATATTTCATATACGTTTTTGTAGAATGGGAGTGTTGTGCATGTATGTGTAGTCGCATACACTACTTTTCTATGCGTACTATGTATATGCATATATACCGGTTTTTTGGTTTCAGAATTTTTTGTCATTTCATACTATGGTGTTTTCTTTATATTTTTTAGTCCCCCCTTTTTTTGTGTCTTCTTTTTCTTTTTCTTTCTTCTTTTCGTTTTTGGTTTTCACCAGTTTTTATCCTTTTCTTTTATATATATTTTTTCTCTAGTACTTTTATTGCACAAGATACATACGTTTGTTTTTTGTGTTTACAAGTATAGAATTTTTTGCTATACGCATGGATAAAGGTGAAACAGAAACAAACATACAATTCCTGCTGGTTCTTTGTGTGCCCTTAATTGGGATTTATTATCTGCAGCTGTGTGGGCTCAATCAAGCACAATCTGGGAGGTACATGTCAACTGAAATGTTTTTTCCTCTATATATAGCAGTGTTTTGTATTGTGTAAGCATGGTTACGACTAAGCGGAAGACTCCGTGAAACGCGTCAACCGCTGTGCTTTCCTTTTTTTCCCCCCATGTCTCCGACTGTCATGGTCTCTTTTTGGATGATTTTATCTTTTTGTCTGCAATAAAATTTGGATTTTATTTTTGCATCTCCAACCGGTTGTGCGGCTTTTTGTGCTCTTCCATTTGCTGAGTTCGGAACAGGAGGCAAACTGAAGCACCCTGCAATCCTCGGCAGTGGAAGATGTGCTCCAAAAATTGGAAAGGTGTATCTCACACGTACTGATATAGACTATGCCGCAATTTAATTCTTTTTACCGCAAAGGGTGTAGATTGAATAGCGGAATAGAAAATATGATATCAAAAGGTGTATCTATCTCACACATACAGACCCATACTAGGCCCCGATTACAATTTTTTGTACCCTAAAGGCAGGATGTGGAGTAGGAGGAGTTCGGAACAGGAGGCAAACTGAAGCACCCTGCAATCCTCGGCGTTGGAAGATGCGCCCCAAAAATTGGAAAGGTGTATCTCACACGTACCAATACAGACTATGCCGCAATTTCATTCTTTTTACCCCAAAGGGTGTAGATTGAATAGCGGAATAGAAAATATTATATCAAAAGGTGTATCTATCTCACACGTACCGACCCAGACTAGGCCCGATTACTATTTTTTGTACCCAAAAGGCAGGATGAGGAGTAGGAGGAGTTCGGAACAGGCAGGAGGCAAACTGAAGCACCCTGCAATCCTCGGCGGTGTAAGATGCGCCCAAAAAATTGGAAAGGTGTATCTCACACGTACCGATACAGACTATGCTGCAATTTAATTATTTTTACCCCAAAGGATGTAGATTGAATAGCGGAATAGAAAATATGATATCAAAAGGTGTATCTATCTCACACGTACAGACCCAGACTAGGCCCCGATTACTATTTTTTGTACCCTAAAGGCAGGGTGAGGAGTAGGAGGAGTTCAGAACAGGCAGGATGCAAACTGAAGCACCCTGCAATCCTCGGCGGTGGAAGATGCGCCCCAAAAATTTGGAAAGGTGTATCTCACACGTACCGATACAGACTATGCCGCAATTTAATTATTTTTACAGCAAAGGGCGTAGATTGAATAGCGGAATAGAAAATATGATATCAAAAGGTGTATCTATCTCACACGTACAGACCCAGACTAGGCCCCGATTACTATTTTTTGTACCCTAAAGGCAGGATGAGGAGTAGGAGGAGTTCAGAACAGGCAGGATGCAAACTGAAGCACCCTGCAATCCTCGGCGGTGGAAGATGCGCCCCAAAAATTTGGAAAGGTGTATCTCACACGTACCGATACAGACTATGCCGCAATTTAATTCTTTTTACAGCAAAGGGCGTAGATTGAATAGCGGAATAGAAAATATGATATCAAAAGGTGTATCTATCTCACACGTACAGACCCAGACTAGGCCCCGATTACTATTTTTTGTACCCTAAAGGCAGGATGAGGAGTAGGAGGAGTTCGGAACAGGCAGGAGGCAAACTGAAGCACCCTGCAATCTTCCGCGGTGGAAGATGCGCCCCAAATATTTGGAAGGTGTATCTCACACGTACCGATACAGACTATGCCGCAATGTAATTCTTTTTACCCCAAAGGGTGTAGATTGAATAGCGGAATAGAAAATATGATATCAAAAGGTGTATCTATCTCACACGTACAGACCCAGACTAGGCCCTGATTACTATTTTTTGTACCCTAAAGGCAGGATGAGGAGTAGGAGGAGTTCGGAACAGGCAGGAGGCAAACTGAAGCACCCTGCAATCCTCGGCGGTGTAAGATGCGCCCAAAAAATTGGAAAGGTGTATCTCATGCGTACCGATACAGACTATGCCGCAATTTAATTCTTTTTACCCCAAAGGGTGTAGATTGAATAGCGGAATAGAAAATATGATATCAAAAGGTGTATCTATCTCACACGTACAGACCCAGACGAGGCCCCGATTACTATTTTTTGTACCCTAAAGGCAGGATGAGGAGTAGGAGGAGTTCGGAACAGGCAGAAGGCAAACTGAAGCACCCTGCAATCCTCGACGGTGTAAGATGCGCCCAAAAAATTGGAAAGGTGTATCTCACACGTACCGATACAGACTATGCCGCAATTTAATTATTTTTACCCCAAAGGGTGTAGATTTTATAGCGGAATAGAAAATATGATATAAAAAGGTGTATCTCACACGTACAAACCCGGACTAGGCCCCGATTACAATTTTTTGTACCCTAAAGGCAGGATGAGGAGTAGGAGGAGTTCGGAACAGGCAGGAGGCAAACTGAAGCACGCTGCAATCCTCGGCGGTGGAAGATGCTCCCCAAAAATTGGAAAGGTGTATCTCACACGTACCTATACAGACTATGCCGCAATTTAATTCTTTTACCCCAAAGGGTGTAGATTGAATAGCGGAATAGAAAATATGATATCAAAAGGTGTATCTATCTCACACGTACAGACCCAGACTAGGCCCTGATTACTATTTTTTGTACCCTAAAGGCAGGATGAGGAGTAGGAGGAGTTCGGAACAGGCAGGAGGCAAACTGAAGCACCCTGCAATCCTCGGCGGTGGAAGATGCGCCCAAAAAATTGGAAAGGTGTATCTCATGCGTACCTATATTGACTATGCCGCAATTTAATTATTTTTACCCCAAAGGGTGTAGATTGAATAGCGGAATAGAAAATATGATATCAAAAGGTGTATCTATCTCACACGTACAGACCCAGACGAGGTCCCGATTACTATTTTTTGTACCCTAAAGGCAGGATGAGGAGTAGGAGGAGTTCGGAACAGGCAGGAGGCAAACTGAAGCAC
Source organism: Pelophylax lessonae (assembly GCF_965119305.1). NCBI lineage: Eukaryota > Metazoa > Chordata > Amphibia > Anura > Ranidae > Pelophylax > Pelophylax lessonae. The sequence goes on along the minus strand of NC_138770.1, from coordinate 510,853,612 downwards.
CCTGCAATCCTCGGCGGTGTAAGATGCGCCCAAAAAATTGGAAAGGTGTATCTCACACGTACCGATACAGACTATGCCGCAATTTAATTATTTTTACCCCAAAGGGTGTAGATTTAATAGCGGAATAGAAAATATGATATAAAAAGGTGTATCTCACACGTACAAACCCAGACTAGGCCCCGATTACAATTTTTTGTACCCTAAAGGCAGGATGAGGAGTAGGAGGAGTTCGGAACAGGCAGGAGGCAAACTGAAGCACGCTGCAATCCTCGGCTATGGAAGATGCTCCCCATAAAATGAAAAGGTGTATCTCACACGTACCTATACAGACTATGCCGCAATTTAATTATTTTTACCCCAAAGGGTGTAGATTGAATAGCGGAATAGAAAATATGATATCAAAAGGTGTATCTATCTCACACGTATAGACCCAGACTAGGCCCCGATTACAATTTTTTGTACCCTAAAGGCAGGATGAGGAGTAGGAGGAGTTCGGAACAGGAGGCAAACTGAAGCACCCTGCAATCCTCGGCGGTGGAAGATGCGCCCCAAAAATTGGAAAAATGTATATCACACGTACCGATACAGACTATGCCGCAATTTAATTATTTTTACCCCAAAGGGTGTAGATTGAATAGCGGAATAGAAAATATGATATCAAAAGGTGTATCTATCTCACACGTACAGACCCAGACTAGGCCCCGATTACAATTTTTTGTACCCTAAAGGCAGGATGTGGAGTAGGAGGAGTTTGGAACAGGAGGCAAACTGAGGAATACGGTATAACACACCCTGCGGACTCTTGTTGGGCCCCAAAGAGACCGTAGATTAGGGGTGTGAACCAAAAAGTGGGATTTTAAAGGTGGAGCTTGCTGAGGTATATGATAGATAAATAATGATAAGACAGAATAAAATAACAAAGTTTTATTACAATGTTTTATAAAAACAATCACAGAAAGTGATAATAATTCAGTGCATAGAGATACATAGTATACAAGGAACCATAGTTGTGTGGTTAGGGCCACTTATGTCCGACATGTTTCGCCAGCAGGCTTCCTCTGGGACATTGCACACTGCTGACCTCAACACAGGTTCTAAATATAAATAGTATACAATAAGTTTAGACATAATCAAAATAACATTTGTACAACTATTGATGTATTTAGGATTTAAAGCTCACCAAAGGTTGTATCTAAAGCATTGCACATGCATCCATATACCGGGGATCTCTGCCGTATATCCAATGGTGGGAAAAACACCCTGAACTAAATGTCCAGCCAGGTCTGACCTCACTATATTGACAGGAACTGGACGGGGTTATGTCAAATCACAGCATATCTAAGGGGATCAATAATTTGTAAAAAGAAATATTCATCACCAATAATCCCAAGATGCAATTGGGAAAAGGGGGTGTGAGTATCGCAAGGTTGGTCTCCAAGAACAAGGCCGTGAAGGTGAACGAGGCAGTAAAGAGTGGTGATGATCAGAGATCAAGGGAAATGAAGAGATCCTATGACCGGGAGATACAAAGATAAAGATATGTGCCATTTAGAAATGAGCGGAGTAAATGCCCATATAGTATGGATAGGAACAAGTAATGCCAGAGGCCACAAATAGTGCGGATAGTTATCACATATAGAGTGTGACAAAATACCTAAAAAGTTAGTTAAGGAGTGACCTTAGTTATGTGTCTATGAGAAATTTGGAAAGTGAGCATATATAGTGCGATGTCAGACAGACCCGATCCATAGTAAGAAATAGCAAGAGAAAAGTCAGACATGTGAGATAGTGTGCCGATACACAGAGAGTAACCAACAAGTCCCACAGAGAGCCGTGCAGTCAAGAGATCCAAGTTAGTGAGGAGCTTACCTTGGGTACCAAGATCAAGTGGTAACAAACAGCCGCGCCACTGTAGTCGTGGCCTGTTTGTACCACGCTGTGTTCAGCGTTTTATGCACGGTCCCACCGGAAGTGATGAGGTACCTCATGACCTCCAACTAATCACTTCCGGTGTGGGCGCCATCTTGCGGTCCTAGCCATGCCTGCGCCACGAAAGAGGGCGGGTTCAGGCGGGTAGGAGCGTTGCACATCCGCCATGAAAAGAGGGCGGACTCTGGGAATAAAGTGGGAGGAGAAAGATGGACAAAGTCTCACAACACCACCCCCGGCTTGGCGCCCGAATCCCTGTCAAAAGACGGAAGCGAAGAAAGTACTGGCCCATTGGATTTAACTGCAATCCGATCCCATTGGAGCACATGGATTTACATCTAAGTAAAATACAAGAAGAATATATATATATAAGCATAAATTCACTTGAATGACATAGAACAAATTCTACTTTTATTACTAAATATAGTGACAGCCAAATGTCAATAAACTTATTGAAACAAACAAGAAATAAGCACAATGAATAGGAAAGCATATATATAATGTCCTATCCTAAGTCAAAACATAGAGCAGGATGACATGCCACTGTGTTGTCATCTCAGTGTCTAAGATATGACTATATTATGTCCTGTATCCCCAACTATAAGATCATGGGTGAGCATGTGGTATGGAAACATAGCATATCTTCATATAGATAACAGGGTTATCTATCAGGGAAAGGGAGGAAGGAGAAGGAAAGATAATTTTGTCGCCAGTAGTTATATGATTGTAGGCTATTCCAAAAATGGTTTAAACGATAGAGCTGTATTTAGCCCTGGTGGTCTGGTGGCCTGTAGCTTATATATCCACTTCACCTCTGCTTTAAGGATGGCATTGTCGTAGTTACCACCTCGCGGATTTTTATTAATTGCCTCCAGTACAATGAATTTGATGGTGTGGGGGTCGAAATTGTGTTGTAAGCCCACGTGCTTACAGATGGGTGTAAACATGAGTCCAGTGTCCATGTAATAGAGGTGGTCCTGGATCGTCTTGCAAATGGTCTAATAGTTTTACCAACGTAAAACGCCCCACAGAGGCATGTGGCCAAATACACCACACCCTCTGTGAGGCAAGTGGCCCTAAATCTAGGTTTCAGAGTCCCTCCCCGAGGTAGAGGAAAGGTGTAACCCTCTCTAACCCAAGGGCATTCCGAGCATTGTCCACATCTATATGTACCAAGACCCCCCACTGCTCCATCAGATTCCTCCTCCTCAATGGATCTATGGTGACTGTGTACAAGTCTGTCTCTGAGTGAGGCATACTTGCGATAGATCACCTCTGGGTATGATTTAATGTATTTGGAGATCGTGGTGTCGTCTGCTAGAAAATGCCAGTTGTTAACCAAAATTTTGCGTATAATTTGATGCCGAGAACTATATTTAGTGATAAGTTTGGTAGTGTTCATAGGGTTTATCTGACGGGAGCCAAAGATCAGTTTGTCTCGTGGTTGGAGATTAGCCCTTTGGTAGGCTTTTTTGAGAAGTTTCCTACTGTAGCCACGGGCCAAAAGCCTTTGTTGTAAGGCCTTGGCTTCTCGTTTGTAGTCAGATTCTAACGCGCAGTTGCGTCGTATTCTCAGATATTGTGAATACGGAATACTGCGTACTAGGGATCGTGGATGGCTACTTGTATAATGTAGTATTGTATTACCCGCTGTGTTTTTGCGGTACAGTGAGGTATATATACTACCATCAGGTTTTAAATAGACCATGATATCAAGAAAGGCTATTTTCTGGGTATCGTATTGAACTGTGAATTTTAAATTATAATTATTATTTGATATGAATTCCATAAATTCCAAGAGGGTAGATACCGAGCCTGTCCAAACAATGATGACGTCGTCGATATACCTGCGCCACAGGGCTAGGTGGCGCAGGTATATCGACGACGTCATCATTGTTTGGACAGGCTCGGTATCTACCCTCTTGGAATTTATGGAATTCATATCAAATAATAATTATAATTTAAAATTCACAGTTCAATACGATACCCAGAAAATAGCCTTTCTTGATACCATGGTCTATTTAAAACCTGATGGTAGTATATATACCTCACTGTACTGCAAAAACACAGCGGGTAATACAATACTACATTATACAAGTAGCCATCCACGATCCCTAGTACGCAGTATTCCGTATTCACAATACCTGAGAATACGACGCAACTGCGCGTTAGAATCTGACTACAAACGAGAAGCCAAGGCCTTACAACAAAGGCTTTTGGCCCGTGGCTACAGTAGGAAACTTCTCAAAAAAGCCTACCAAAGGGCTAATCTCCAACCACGAGACAAACTGATCTTTGGCTCCCGTCAGATAAACCCTATGAACACTACCAAACTTATCACTAAATATAGTTCTCGGCATCAAATTATACGCAAAATTTTGGTTAACAACTGGCATTTTCTAGCAGACGACACCACGATCTCCAAATACATTAAATCATACCCAGAGGTGATCTATCGCAAGTCTGCCTCACTCAGAGACAGACTTGTACACAGTCACCATAGATCCATTGAGGAGGAGGAATCTGATGGAGCAGTGGGGGGTCTTGGTACATATAGATGTGGACAATGCTCGGAATGCCCTTGGGTTAGAGAGGGTTACACCTTTCCTCTACCTCGGGGAGGGACTCTGAAACCTAGATTTAGGGCCACTTGCCTCACAGAGGGTGTGGTGTATTTGGCCACATGCCTCTGTAAGGCGTTTTACGTTGGTAAAACTATTAGACCATTTGCAAGACGGATCCAGGACCACCTCTATTACATGGACACTGGACTCATGTTTACACCCATCTGTAAGCATGTGGGCTTACAACACAATTTCGACCCCCACACCATCAAATTCATTGTACTGGAGGCAATTAATAAAAATCTGCGAGGTGGTAACTACGACAATGCCATCCTTAAAGCAGAGGTGAAGTGGATATATAAGCTACAGGCCACCAGACCACCAGGGCTAAATACAGCTCTATCGTTTAAACCATTTTTGGAATAGCCTACAATCATATAACTACTGGCGACAAAATTATCTTTCCTTCTCCTTCCTCCCTTTCCCTGATAGATAACCCTGTTATCTATATGAAGATATGCTATGTTTTCCATACCACATGCTCACCCATGATCTTATAGTTGGGGATACAGGACATAATATAGTCATATCTTAGACACTGAGATGACAACACAGTGGCATGTCATCCTGCTCTATGTTTTGACTTAGGATAGGACATTATATATATGCTTTCCTATTCATTGTGCTTATTTCTTGTTTGTTTCAATAAGTTTATTGACATTTGGCTGTCACTATATTTAGTAATAAAAGTAGAATTTGTTCTATGTCATTCAAGTGAATTTATGCTTATATATATATATTCTTCTTGTATTTTACTTAGATGTAAATCCATGTGCTCCAATGGGATCGGATTGCAGTTAAATCCAATGGGCCAGTACTTTCTTCGCTTCCGTCTTTTGACAGGGATTCGGGCGCCAAGCCGGGGGTGGTGTTGTGAGACTTTGTCCATCTTTCTCCTCCCACTTTATTCCCAGAGTCCGCCCTCTTTTCATGGCGGATGTGCAGCGCTCCTACCCGCCTGAACCCGCCCTCTTTCGTGGCGCAGGCATGGCTAGGACCGCAAGATGGCGCCCGCACCGGAAGTGATTAGTTGGAGGTCATGAGGTACCTCATCACTTCCGGTGGGACCGTGCATAAATCGCCGAACACAGCGTGGTACAAACAGGCCACGACTACAGTGGCGCGGCTGTTTGTTACCACTTGATCTTGGTACACAAGGTAAGCTCCTCAATAACTTGGATCTCTTGACTGCATGGCTCTCTGTGGGACTTGTTGGTTACTCTCTGTGTATCGGCACACTATCTCACATGTCTGACTTTTCTCTTGCTATTTCTTACTATGGATCGGGTCTGTCTGACATCGCACTATATATGCTCACTTTCCAAATTTCTCATAGACACATAACTAAGGTCACTCCTTAACTAACTTTTTAGGTATTTTGTCACACTCTATATGTGATAACTATCCGCACTATTTGTGGCCTCTGGCATTACTTGTTCCTATCCATACTATATGGGCATTTACTCCGCTCATTTCTAAATGGCACATATCTTTATCTTTGTATCTCCTGGTCATAGGATCTCTTCATTTCCCTTGATCTCTGATCATCACCACTCTTTACTGCCTCGTTCACCTTCACGGCCTTGTTCTTGGAGACCAACCTTGCGATACTCACACCCCCCTTTTCCCAATTGCATCTTGGGATTATTGGTGATGAATATTTCTTTTTACAAATTATTGATCCCCTTAGATATGCTGTGATTTGACATAACCCGGTCCGGTTCCTGTCAACATAGTGAGGTCAGACCTGGCTGGACATTTAGTTCAGGGTGTTTTTCCCACCATTGGATATACAGCAGAGATCCCCGGTATATGGATGCATGTGCAATGCTTTAGATACAACCTTTGGTGAGCTTTAAATCCTAAATACATCAATAGTTGTACAAATGTTATTTTGATTATGTCTAAACTTATTGTATACTATTTATATTTAGAACCTGTGTTGAGGTCACCAGTGTGCAATGTCCCAGAGGAAGCCTGCTGGCGAAACATGTCGGACATAAGTGGCCCTAACCACACAACTATGGTTCCTTGCATACTATGTATCTCTATGCACTGAATTATTATCACTTTCTGTGATTGTTTTTATAAAACATTGTAATAAAACTTTGTTATTTTATTCTGTCTTATCATTATTTATCTATCATATACCTCAGCAAGCTCCACCTTTAAAATCCCACTTTTTGGTTCACACCCCTAATCTACGGTCTCTTTGGGGCCCAACAAGAGTCCGCAGGGTGTGTTATACCGTATTCCTCTCCCCCTATGTTCAAACAGGGATGTGGTGAAAGCTTGCTGGGTTTATTGGCAACTTAGGCTTGGCGTTCCTCCTTCATATACAGGAGGCAAACTGAAGCCCCCTGCAATCCTCGGCGGTGGAAGATGCGCCCCAAAAATTTGGAAAGGTGTATCTCACACGTACCGATACAGGCTCTGCCGCAATTTCATTCTTTTTACCCCAAAGGGTGTAGATTGAATAGCGGAATAGAAAATATTTTATCAAAAGGTGTATCTATCTCACACGTACAGACCCAGACTAGGCCCCGATTACTATTTTTTGTACCCTAAAGGCAGGATGAGGAGTAGGTGGAGTTCGGAACAGGCAGAAGGCAAACTGAAGCACCCTGCAATCCTCGGCGGTGTAAGATGCGCCCAAAAAAATTGGAAAGGTGTATCTTACACGTACCGATACAGACTATGCCGCAATTTAATTATTTTTACCCCAAAGGGTGTAGATTGAATGGCGGAATAGAAAATATGATATCAAAAGGTGTATCTATCTCACACGTACAGACCCAGACTAGGCCCCGATTACTATTTTTTGTACCCTAAAGGCAGGATGAGGAGTAGGAGGAGTTCGGAACAGGCAGGAGGCAAACTGAAGCACCCTGCAATCCTCGGCGGTGGAAGATGCGCCCCAAAAATTTGGAAAGGTGTATCTCACACGTACTGATACAGACTATGCCGCAATTTAATTCTTTTTACCCCAAAGGGTGTAGATTGAATAGCGGAATAGAAAATATGATATCAAAAGGTGTATCTATCTCAGACGTACAGACCCAGACTAGGCCCCGATTACTATTTTTTGTACCCTAAAGGCAGGATGAGGAGTAAGAGGAGTTCGGAACAGGCAGGAGGCAAACTGAAGCACCCTGCAATCCTCGGCGGTGGAAGATGCGCCCCAAAAATTTGGAAGGTGTATCTCACACGTACCGATACAGACTATGCCGCTATTTAATTCTTTTTACCCCAAAGGGTGTAGATTGAATAGCGGAATAGAAAAAATGATATCAAAAGGTGTATCTATCTCACAAGTACAAACCCAGACTAGGCCCTGATTACTATTTTTTGTACCCTAAAGGCAGGATGAGGAGTAGGAGGAGTTCGGAACAGGCAGGAGGCAAACTGAAGCACCCTGCAATCCTCGGCGGTGTAAGATGCGCCCAAAAAATTGGAAGGTGTATCTCACACGTACCGATACAGACTATGCCGCAATTTAATTCTTTTTACCCCAAAGGGTGTAGATTGAATAGCAGAATAGAAAATATGATATCAAAAGGTGTATCTATCTCACACGTACAGACCCAGACTAGGCCCAGATTACTATTTTTTGTACCCTAAAGGCAGGATGAGGAGTAGGAGGAGTTCGGAACAGGCAGGAGGCAAACTGAAGCACCCTGCAATCCTCGGCGGTGGAAGATGCGCCCCAAAAATTTGGAAAGGTGTATCTCACACGTACCGATACAGACTATGCCGCAATTTAATTCTTTTTACCCCAAAGGGTGTAGATTGAATAGCGGAATAGAAAATATGATATCAAAAGGTGTATCTATCTCACACGTACAGACCCAGACTAGGCCCCGATTACTATTTTTTGTACCCTAAAGGCAGGATGAGGAGTAGGAGGAGTTCGGAACAGGCAGGAGGCAAACTGAAGCACCCTGCAATCCTCGGCGGTGGAAGATGCGCACCAAAAATTTGGAAGGTGTATCTCACACGTACTGATACAGACTATGCCGCAATTTAATTCTTTTTACCCCAAAGGGTGTAGATTGAATAGCGGAATAGAAAATATGATATCAAAAGGTGTATCTATCTCACAAGTACAGACCCAGACTAGGCCCTGATTACTATTTTTGTACCCTAAAGGCAGGATGAGGAGTAGGAGGAGTTCGGAACAGGCAGGAGGCAAACTTAAGCACCCTGCAATCCTCGGCGGTGTAAGATGCGCCCAAAAAATTGGAAGGTGTATCTCACACGTACCGATACAGACTATGCCGCTATTTAATTCTTTTTACCCCAAAGGGTGTAGATTGAATAGCGGAATAGAAAATATGATATCAAAAGGTGTATCTATCTCAGACGTACAGACCCAGACTAGGCCCCGATTACTATTTTTTGTACCCTAAAGGCAGGATGAGGAGTAAGAGGAGTTCGGAACAGGCAGGAGGCAAACTGAAGCACCCTGCAATCCTCGGCGGTGGAAGATGCGCCCCAAAAATTTGGAAGGTGTATCTCACACGTACCGATACAGACTATGCCGCTATTTAATTCTTTTTACCCCAAAGGGTGTAGATTGAATAGCGGAATAGAAAATATGATATCAAAAGGTGTATCTATCTCACAAGTACAGACCCAGACTAGGCCCTGATTACTATTTTTTGTACCCTAAAGGCAGGATGAGGAGTAGGAGGAGTTCGGAACGGGCAGGAGGCAAACTGAAGCACCCTGCAATCCTCGGCGGTGTAAGATGCGCCCAAAAAATTGGAAGGTGTATCTCACACGTACCGATACAGACTATGCCGCAATTTAATTCTTTTTACCCCAAAGGGTGTAGATTGAATAGCAGAATAGAAAATATGATATCAAAAGGTGTATCTATCTCACACGTACAGACCCAGACTAGGCCCAGATTACTATTTTTTGTACCCTAAAGGCAGGATGAGGAGTAGGAGGAGTTCGGAACAGGCAGGAGGCAAACTGAAGCACCCTGCAATCCTCGGCGGTGGAAGATGCGCCCCAAAAATTTGGAAAGGTGTATCTCACACGTACCGATACAGACTATGCCGCAATTTAATTCTTTTTACCCCAAAGGGTGTAGATTGAATAGCGGAATAGAAAATATGATATCAAAAGGTGTATCTATCTCACACGTACAGACCCAGACTAGGCCCCGATTACTATTTTTTGTACCCTAAAGGCAGGATGAGGAGTAGGAGGAGTTCGGAACAGGCAGGAGGCAAACTGAAGCACCCTGCAATCCTCGGCGGTGGAAGATGCGCACCAAAAATTTGGAAGGTGTATCTCACACGTACTGATACAGACTATGCCGCAATTTAATTCTTTTTACCCCAAAGGGTGTAGATTGAATAGCGGAATAGAAAATATGATATCAAAAGGTGTATCTATCTCACAAGTACAGACCCAGACTAGGCCCTGATTACTATTTTTGTACCCTAAAGGCAGGATGAGGAGTAGGAGGAGTTCGGAACAGGCAGGAGGCAAACTTAAGCACCCTGCAATCCTCGGCGGTGTAAGATGCGCCCAAAAAATTGGAAGGTGTATCTCACACGTACCGATACAGACTATGCCGCAATTTAATTATTTTTACCCCAAAGGGTGTAGATTGAATAGCGGAATAGAAAATATGATATCAAAAGGTGTATCTATCTCACATGTACAGACCCAGACTAGGCCCAGATTACTATTTTTTGTACCCTAAAGGCAGGATGAGGAGTAGGAGGAGTTCGGAACAGGCAAGAGGCAAACTGAAGCACCCTGCAATCCTCGGCGGTGGAAGATGCACCCCAAAAATTTGGAAAGGTGTATCTCACACGTACCGATACAGACTATGCCGCAATTTAATTCTTTTTACCCCAAAGGATGTAGATTGAATAGCGGAATAGAAAATATGATATTAAAAGGTGTATCTATCTCACACGTACAGACCCAGACTAGGCCCCGATTACTATTTTTTGTACCCTAAAGGAAGGATGAGGAGTAGGAGGAGTTCGGAACAGGCAGGAGGCAAACTGAAGCACCCTGCAGTCCTCGGCGGTGTAAGATGCGCCCAAAAAATTGGAAGGTGTATCTCACACGTACCGAAACAGACTATGCCGCAATTTAATTCTTTTTACCCCAAAGGGTGTAGATTAAATAGCGGAATAGAAAATATGATATGAAATTGGTGATTTTTCAATAGCACATGTGAACACAGCAGTGTCTTATGTTTTATGTCACGGTCAGTTCTGCAGCAGGCTATGAAGGGAAAAAAAAAGAAAATACCCCTTTAAGTTTGTAATTTTTAAATAGATTAGTACAAACTATGCCACAATTTAATTTTTTTTAACCCAAAAGGGTGTATATTGAATAGTGGAATAGAAAAAAGTGTATAAAATTGAAAATCACTCAATAGCATATGTGAACAACACAGCAATGTCTTATGTCACAGTCAGCTCTGAGTCAGCAGCAAGCAGGCTATGAAGGGGGGGGGGGGAAATTCCCCTTTAACTTGTAGTAAAATATAGCTGATGAACGTTGCACACAACTGACTGATAAAAATAGATTTGTTTCTCCCTCCTCCTCAGTGGGCTCAAGTGAGGGCAAAAAGATCGTTCACTGCACCACCCCCCACACAGCAAAATCAATGTAGACTGTCCCTGCCTAATCTCTGCAGCCTGTCCCTAAAATGCTCAAAAAGATCATTCACTGCACCACCCCCCACACAGCAAAATTGATGTAGACTGTCCCTGCCTAATCTCTCCAGCCTGTCCCTAAAATGCTCAAAAAGATCGTTCACTGCACCACCCCCCACACAGCAAAATCGATGTAGACTGTCCCTGCCTAATCTCTGCAGCCTGTCCTTAAAATGCTCAAATAACTTTCCCTGCCTACACTCCGACCTGTCCCTGCATTCTTTTCGGACACAATTTTTCACTGTCTGTCCCTAATCTGCAGCCAGCACGTATGATGTGTGCTCTCTCCCTAATACTACAGCAGAATGATGCAGCGCGCTGGGTCTCAAACTTATAAAGACATGGTCACATGCTTCAGATGGCCAATCACAGCTACTAATACATTAGTAGGCATGGCTGGGATGGCTTAAGGCACACCAGTTAAACGCTGGTTGATTGGCTGTTGAAAGCCCGCCATTAATAGCGCGCCATTACATACAAAACAGGAAATAAAATGACCGAACACGGATTTTAAACCCGAACATACAGTAAGGTTTTCGGGTCCGTGTTCGGGTAACAAAAATCCAATTATTCGGTACGAACATGAATAATACAGTCCGTGTTCGCTCAACACTATTCTTAAGGCTCTTTACTCTGAACCGTCGGCCAAACTTAGAATGCAAGGCTTATACTCCGATCCCTTACCCATTGACAGGGGAACCAGACAAGGGTGCCCTCTTTCCCCCTTAATCTTTGCCATAGCAATTGAATCACTAGAAATCGCGATCTGCTCCCATCCGGACGTCCACGGAATCACTTGTGGCAACTCTACACATAAATGTGCACTATTTGCGGACAATATCCTTCTGTTTATCTCCTCCCTTCTGATCTCCATGTCGAATGTCCACAAACTCTTGGAAGCCTTTGGCAGGGTGTCCAGCTTACGGGTAAATATCAAGTAATCTATGGCCCTAAACATCAATCTCCCCCCACAATTGATCGAGCGCCTCAAGGACCACTTTCCTTTTTCATGGCACCATGATGCCATTTCTTACCTGGGTATACAGCTGACCTCTTCTTGGGATCAACTGTATGCAGCTAATTATGTCCCTCTTTTTAAGAAACTTATGGCAGACTTAGCAACATGGGCCAAACAGGGCCTCTCTTGGTTGGGCAAAATGGATGCGATTAAAATGACGCTACTACCTAGAATCCTATACCTATTTAGGACACTCCCTATTCCAATTATTAAACATCAATTAAATAAACTTCAGTCAGCAATCATCAAATTTCTTTGGGGCAAAACAGGTCACTGCATCAATAAATCTACCTTGTTTAGACTCAAAAAGCAAGGAGGCCTAGGCCTCCCTAACCTCTGGCTTTATTATCAAGCAGCTCAACTGGCTCAGATATTAATTGTCTATTATAATGGACCCAAACTGTACTGGGTTAATCTGGAAAGGCAGTCGACCCCCTTCCACACAATAGATTACTTGATCTGGAGATGCCCGAAAGACAGACCACCAATTCTCTCCCTTTCCCTGTCTCACTCCATCCTACTTTGTGACTCCATACATGAATCCAATAAGGTTACATCCTCATGGCAGCTGCTCGCACATATTTTTCATAATCCTAACTTCCCCCCGGGTTTTAGACATCAGGGCCTTCAAATGGTGGATGGACAAGGGCCTGTATAGGATAGGCCAATTCTTTAATTTAAATGGCACGCTCACCTATAACTATTGTGTCTCCAAAATGAAGATGCCACCTGCGGAGAGATTCCGGTTTTCTCAATTACGCCACTTTCTCCGTAACATAACTGGGTAGACCCCAACCAGTGGCGAGTCACCCCATATGAGCATTGGTGCTCCCAATTACGTGAGATGAGGGGAGGCATCTCCCTAATATAAGGCTGATAAAGCTACCTATATGCTACCTATATGCTAAAATGGGAACAGGACCTGGGTTTCTCCTGGGACCCTCAGACCTGGCATCATTGTGCAGAACGCACTATGAAAGGTAGCCTGAACTCCTCTCTCCTCAAATCCAGCATATAGGTTTTTACTAGATAGTACCTAGTCCCCATTCACTTGACTAAGCTATTCACTACATCCACTCCCTATTGTTTTAGGGGATGCTCCCATGTCAGTACCATTGTTAATGGCTTTTGGCAGTGCCCCAAGATCAGGGGATTCTGGAATCACATCTTAAACGTAGCACGTAAAATCACTGGAGTGTGGATTCCACAGTCGCCTGAGCTGGCGCTCCTGAATCTAAGGATCCCCAAAATACACAAATTGACCCAAGCATTGATATTCTTTATCCACTTGGGGGCCAAAATTACGATAGCACGCCATTGGAAGCAATCCTCAGTCTCAGTCACTTAAGCCAAACATAAGATTTCTTGGATTATGACCCAAGAAAAAACTGCCAGTATTCTTCTTTATTCCAAAGAAAAATTTGAAGCTATCTGGCTGGCTAACCCTGAGCCCAATATGTAGGGGTCAGCATTTAGTGAATAGATCACTCACCACAGTTTCCATCACTCTCCCGGACTTGGAGTCTAGTTATCTGCAGAGCTCCAGGTTTCCTTCCTACTCTCTTGGAGCTTTCTTACCTTCTCCCTCTCCTCTCTCTTTGTTTACTTCTTCATTTTCTTCCTCTTCTTACCTCTTTCACTTTATGGATCTGATTTATTGTTCTGTTTCTTTGTAGCCATGGCCGGAAACTGATCAGTTAGCTTTTTCTGTATCCCTGAAACTCCTTTGGGATACTCTCTCCACTACTCTTAGCTGTTAACCCGTTACATCTTTTCAGAATCAGCCTTTGTTATGTATACCTTTTATACATCAAAATAGGCTTTCCTCTTTTATAATAACTAATTGTTATTTCCACTCGATATGGCATTGGCTACATGTTTACAAGTGCCTTAGTTAGTTCTTGCTGCAAATGTTTCAACTTTGTTTGTAATACCCTTTTTTGAAAACCACCAAAAAATGATTAAGTCCCCGTTCACACTGGGGCGACCTGTCAGGCGACCTGGTCGCCTGACAGGTCGCCCCAGTGTGAACGGGGACTTAATCATTTTTTGGTGGTTGCCTGACAGGTCGCCGTAGGTCGCTCGCAATAGAGAAGCTATGGACCCGTTCTAATAGGAGCGACACAAGTCGCTCCGACTTAGAAAAAGGATCCGGAGCTTCTTTGGGGCAACCCAAAACGACCTGCATAGACTTCAATGTTATGAAGTCCGTGCCGGCCACTCCGAGGTCGCGGTGCGAGCAGACCTATGAGGTCGCCCCGGCAAGTCGGATCGCCCCAGTGTGAACGGGGCCTGAAAGTAAAAAAAGATGTGATTCTGAGCATCACATCTGTTTAATTTTTAATATCTCAGAAACAAGATGTGTTCATTTTATAGTTCTGCCTGATAAATGCCTAGTCCCTGCCTCCCATATTACCCTATTAAAAATGATGATTCTGTCCCTCAAATGTGTGCAATGTGTATAAAGTGTCTATGGAAAAATAGGTTTAGTTCATTATTTCTAAATTAAATAGTGATGAGCCGAACACCCCGCTGTTTGGTTTGCACCAGAACACCGCAAACAGGGGAAAAGTTAGTTCGAACAAACTCCATTGAAGTCTATAGGACTCAAAAGTCAAAGATCGAAGGGCCTCATTTTGAAGGCCTAAATGCAAGATATTGCCCAACAAAAAGTGTATGGGCGTCCGGGTACTGACCAGGGGAACTTGTAGCAATGCAAAAAATATATAAAAATGATAGTTTTTAAAGGAGCAGTGATTTACTGATTTTAATGAGGCTGAAACTATAAAAATTAAAAATACCCTCAAATATCGTGCCTTAATGTGCCTGTAAAGTAGCACATCTGTATGATGTATGTAGCCTCCTGCAGCAATACTGACATTTCTAAGGCAAATGTCATATACAAATATACATACACATTTCAAATCACATGTACTTGTCATACAGGTGCAGAAAAATTGGGCCTTGGATTTTGGTGGTGCCTGAACACCGCAACCCCCCCGCAGTTACTCTAGCTGGGTTCAGGAACGGGCCCTGCTGCTAAAAATTCCATACAAATTCAAAATCACATGTACTTGTCATTATGGATGAGCTTTGAGTTTGAGTTGAACATATGTTTGACTTGAACATTGGCTGTTCGCTCGTTCGTCTAACAACGAATAAATGGGCTTCTTTGCGGGAACTTTGAGTTTCTGCATTATCGTGGACTCTGATCTCAATAAATCACCTGCTGGCTGGGGGATTCAAACCCCACAGCCATTTTATTGCAAGACTGGCATTCTACCATTTACACCACTGTTAACCACTTAAGCCCCGGAGGATTTGGCTGCTAAACGACCAGGGGGTATTTTGCGATTCGGCACTGCGTGACTTTAACGGACAATTGCGCGGTCGTGCGACGCTGTACCTAAACAAATTTGGCGTCCTTTTTTTCCCACAAACAGAGCTTTCTTTTGGTGGTATTTGATCACCTGTGCGATTTTTTGATCATGCGCTATAAACAAAAAAAGAGCGTCAATTTTGCAAAAATAGCAATATTTTTCACATTTTTTTATATGAAATTCCCCCCCCAAAAAAATGTAAAAATCAAAATTTTTTAACATTTTCGGCCAATTTGTTTTATGCTACCTATGTTTGGTAAAAAAATCGCAAAAAGCGTATTTTGATTGGTTTGCGCAAAAGTTATCGCGTTTACTAACAAAGGGAAAGATTTTTGTCATTTTTGTTGTTTTTTTTTAACGCGTAATGGCGGCGATCTGCGATTTTGTTTGCGGTACTGCGACATTGCGGCGGACAGATCGGACCCTTGACTGACATTTTTGACACTTTTGGGGTTACCAGTGACATTTCTACAGTAATCAGTGCTATACATATGCACTGTTACTGTAAAAATACACTGGTAGTGAAGGGGTTAACTTTATTTGGGAGGGAGGGTCTGTGTGTGTCCCTAGGGGCGTGCTTTCTACTGTGATTGGCTGTGGCTTGAGCTGTAAGGACACTGATCAACGGATCTACATAGTAGATCTGTTTGATCAGTGTCTTTACACTGAGGAGAATGACAGGCAGCTTGTTTACACAAGCTGCCTGACTTTCTCCCTCTCCCCCGCCGATCGCAGAGTGGCCGGCGGACATCGGGTCCGCCGGTCACACGCGCGGGGAGTCCGTGACCACGCGGGAGCGGGAGCGCGCCTCCGGGGGCGCGCGCTCGCTCCCTAGACCCTCACAGGCAAGCGACGTAGACCTACGTTAGTTTGCCTGTGAGGGGCTGACCGCCGACGTAGATAGTCGTGCGGCGGTCGGCAAGTGGTTAAGCCTGCTTAAGCTGCACACACTCTCCCTAACTTTTATCTCATCCACTGTGTGTAGGGTGAGATAGGAGTTAGTTAGTTAGGCAGGGAAAGTGTGTTCAACCTAAGCGTGTTCAACCTAAGCGTGCTTGAAGGTGGCGTAACTGGTAGAACACCAGCCTTGCAAATTGTGGGGTTGTGGGTTCAAATCCCTTGGCCAGCGGGTGATTTATAAGTGGTATTCTATAGTTAATAAATACATTGCTGGCAGGGGGAGAGGTTTTTGCTCTTTACAGTTTGAGATCAGATGCAGTGTATCCCACAAAGTTATATATATATATATATATATAGGCATTTAAGTTTAAATCAGTTTATGTCAGTATTGCTGAAAAAAAATAGCGTGGGGTCCCCCCAGTCCATACCAGGCCCCTTGGGTCTGGTATATATTTTAAGGGGAACCCCGTGCCAAAATTAAAAAAAAATGGTACCCTTATCCGTGCACAAAGCCAGGATAGGGGTTGAGGCGAGCGAGTGCCCCCCCTCCTGAACCATACCAGACCACATGCCCGCAACATGGGGGATGCCCCCCACCCCAAAGCACCTTGCCCCCATGTTGATAGGGACAGGGGTCTCTTCCCGACAGTTGTGGGGGTCTGTGGGGGGGGAAGCTTACCGCAATCCTCTTGCTGGGCACAGGAACGGGGCCTGCTGGTAAAAATTACATACAAATTAAATTTGAAATCACATGTACTTGTCATCCAGGTGCAGAAAAATTGGGCCTTGGTTGTTGGTGGTGCCTGAACACCACAACCCATTGCAGGAATGGGCCCTGCTGGTAAAAATTCCATACCTATTTGAAATTGGAAAAGATCAGATGTTGTATGTGTTCTTATCAGTTATCTGTGCTGTCATCTGAGCTGGCCAAAGTTGGGTGTCAGCTATGCAAACCTGCTGGAGTGATGGGGATCCCTAGACAGACCAACTGAAGCACGGCATGGCAACTTTTAGCCTGACTGCTTGCATAGCCCCTTGAACGCTTAGGGAGCACTGCTGCTTCAGAGGACAATTGAGCAAAAGAGGACATGGAGGAAGAAGAAGAGGAGGAAGAGGTTGTGAAGTAGCCAGATGTGGCAGAACCAGCACCAGCTTTTTGGAGGCATGTTGGCAAAACAAGCTGCAACACTGAACCCTGTCCTGCATCCTTCCCAGCTTCCAGCAGAGTTACCAGTGCGCCGTGAAGGAAATGTAACATCCCTGTCCTTGCCTGCTGGACCAAGAGTCAGCAGTAATATAAACCTTCCTGCTGACTGCTCTGTCCAACGAGGCCAAAACACTACCTTCCACATGAGGGTAGGGAGCCGGAAGGGCCTTACGCAAAAATACATTTTTTTTTGGTACCTGCCACTGTGGTACAGCACATTCCACAGCGGAGTCTACCAGATGAAAAGGCAGCAATTGTAGTGCTAACAATTTGGCCAAGCTAGCATTAAGACGCTGAGCATGTGGATGACTGGGACAGTATTTCTTTCTATGGTTCAGCAACTGGGGTAGTGAAATTTGACTGCTGCTCAAATCAAGCAGTGGTGTACTGCTAGCAGATTGGGTGAAAGTCTCCTTGGCACTCATTGCTATACCATCATCCCTCTCAATGCAGGTTTTTGAGAAGACATGAGGTATAGTAGAGTTAGAGAGCCCAGATGAGGAGCAAGGTGAAGGATGCTTGTTTTTATCTTGTGGCTCTTTCAGGTGCTGTTGCAAACGGACTGCATGGCAGGTCGTCATATGTCTTGTCAAGCATGTGGTGCCCAAGCAGCTGGTGTTCTTGCCACGCTTGATCCACTTCAGAGAGATGTTGCAAACAGCAATGCTGCGGTCTACTGCACATGTGCTGAAAAAAGCCCACACTAATGAACTTTTGGAAGTCTGCGGGGAGATTGCAGCACTCTGCACCTCTGGAGCTCTGTGGTGTGATTCAATAGGTTGGCTACTCCTATGGCGGCCCCTGGAGGACATCCTACCTCATTGGAGTTGTGCCTCCCCCCCTCACTTTCCTCCTCTTTCCTGTCACCCAAGTACAGTCAGTGACCTAATCATCCCCTCCCTCCTCGTCACTGGAGCAAACTTGGCAGTATGCTGCAGCTGTGGGAACATGACTAGGGTTGTAAAAATCAGGTTCGTACCGGAATTAAGGGTTTTTGGTACCCGGACCCGAACCCGAACATCTTACTGTATGTTCATTATCGAGTTCGGTGTTCAGCAATTTAATGGCGCGTTAAAAAAAGATGCAGGGCAGCCAATCCACAAGCGTTTAACTGGTGTGCCCTTAGAAGCCATCACACCCATGCCTACTAATGGCATGGCTGTGATTGGCCAGTGCAGCATGTGACCCAGCCTCTATATAAGCTGGAGTCACATAGCACTGCACGTCACTCTCCTCTATCTAGTGTAGGGCAAGGCTGCGGGTGCTGCTTGAGGGAGAGAATAGGAGAATGACAGAATCATGTTCATTATACTTTAATCAGAACTTCAGCTCAGTGATCTACATAGATTTTGTTGTGTACTAAGGCAAGGCTGCGGCTGCTGCTTTGAGGGAGAGAATAGGAGGAGGACAGAATCTTTAATCAGAACTCACAGCCATCTACATAGATTTTGTTGTGTGGGTGCAGTGCACAATCTTTTTACCCTGCCCTGATCCCAGTGACAGAGAAAAAATACTTTTATCCATCTGTTAGTTAGGTGGGCGGCGGGGGGCATTTTATGCAAGCTCAGTGCACCAGCATATTCAGTGTGCACTTTAAGCTATATATAGCTATAATTTTCTGGGTTTTTAAAAACACCCTTTTTAGGGCTCAAATCCACAATTTTATAGCCCTTGCTTGCTGCATCTGTACGTGTAGAATTCAAGCTGCTGTCATATTGTGTTAGTAAAAAAAACACAGTTTTTGGGCAAAATACACAATTTTACAGCCCTTGCTTTGCTGCATGTGTGATAAAAACAAGCTTGAAATACTGCAATAATTTTCAGGGTTTGAAAAAAACACCCATTTCTGGCAATACCCTCCATCTCAGGGCTCTGCCGCATTATTCAGTGCGCATTTTAAGCTATATAAAGCTATAAATTTACAGCCCTTGCTTGCTGCATCTGTACGTGTAGAATACAAGCTGCTGTCATATTGTGTTAGTAAAAAACACCCTTTTCAGGCAAAATACACAACATACTGTTGTTCTATTTTGCTATTCAAAAAACACCCATTTAGGGCAAAAAAAATAAAAATAAATATAATTTTGCAGCGTTTGCTGCATATGTTACTGTAAGATAAACCCTTTAGATACTGTTGTTCTATTTTGCTACTCAAAAACACAAATTTAGAGCAAGATCCTAAATTTGAGAAATATGAGGAGAACGTCAATTAAGGGACGTGGCCCCAGTCGTGTTGCTGCTGGTGGAGCTCCTGTTGAAAGGAGAGGACGTGGTCGATCTGTGCCAGCTACACGCACAAGTGAAACACCTTCCGCAGGTGCGAGTAGGTGACAGAACCTGCAGCAGTATTTGGTCGGGCCTAATGCGGCTCTACGAATGTTGAGGCCAGAACAAGTACAGGCGATAGTAGATTGGGTTGCTGAAAGTGCCTCCAGTGCCGTCACATTGTCTCCCACCCAGTCTCCTGCTGAAAGATCAGAGTTGGCACCCACAGCCGATGTCCATCAGTCTTTCACCTCACCCCCTTTCAAATCAGCCAAGCAGTCTGAGCCCCAAGTCATGCAGCAGTCTCTTCTGCTTTTTGATGACTCTGTTAGCATGGTTTCCAAGGGCCATCCACCTAGCCCTGCCCCAGAAGTGGAAGAGATTGAGTGCACCGATGCCCAACCACTTATGTTTGAAGATGAGTACATGGGAGGACCATCGCAGCACATCTTGGATGATGACGAAACACAGGTGCCAACTGCTGCGGCTTTCGGAATTGTGCAGACCGACAAGGAGGGCAGGGGTTAAGACTCGGTGGAAGATGATGTGGAGGACGATGAGGTCCTCGACCCCACATAGAATCAACATCATGCAGGTGACCTGTGTAGTTCCGAGGAAGAGGCGGTGGTCGCACAGAGCCACCAGCACAGCAGAAGAGGGATCAGGGTGCAAAAGCGGAGCGGCTGTCCACCAGACAGTATGCCTGCTACTGTCCAACGCAGCAAGGGACCGAGCACACCAAAGTCAGCTCCAAGGAGTTCCCCAGCGTGGCAGTTCTTCAGACAATGTGCTGATGACAAAACACAAGTGGTTTGCAGGCTGTGCATTTAGAGCCTGAAGCGAGGCATAAACATTCTCAACCTGAGCACAACCTGCATGACCAGGCATCTAAGTGCAAAGCATGAGCTGCAGTGGAGTAGACACATCAAAAACCAAGAAAGGTCTCTGGCTCCTCCTGCTTCCTCTTCTGCTGCAGTCTCGGCCTCTTCATCCACCTTTGTAGTGACAGTGGCACCTGCCACCCCACAAACAGAGGGTCAGCCAGCAACACCACCACCTGGGTCACCAACCATCTCCACAATGTCCCATGGAAGCGTTCAGCTCTCTATCTCTGGAGGGGAAGAGGAAGTACCCCCTACCCACCCGCGATCCCTAGCCCTGAATGTCAGCATTTCAAAACTCCTGGCCTTTGAAATGCTGTCATTCCGTCTGGTGGAGATGCAGAGTTTTAAAATCTTTATAGCGGTGGCTGTCCCACAGTACGTCATGCCCAGCCACCACTACTTTTCCAGGCGAGCCATCCCTTCCCTGCACAAACAAATGGGGGACAAAATCAGGTGTGCACTGTGCAACGCCATCTGTGGCAAGGTCCACCTAATTACGGATACGTGGACCGGTAAGCACAGTCAGGGATGTTATATCTCCATAACAGCACACTGTGTAAATGCAGTGGCGGCTGGGCCTGAGGCGGATAGCAGTTTGGCGAATGTCCTTCCACCACTGAGGATTGCAGGGCGCTTCAGTTTGCCTCCTGTTGCTAACTCCTCCTACTCTGCTTCCTCATCCTCTACCGCCTCCTCATCCGGTCAGCATAACACCTTCACCACCAACTTCAGCACAGCCAGGGGTAAACAACAGCAGGCAGTTTTAAAACTTGACTGTTTGGGGGAAAAACCCCACATCGCGCAGGAGTTGTGGAGGGGCATTGAATAACAGACCGATGAGTGGTTGGTGCCAGTGAGCCTCAAGCCCGGCCTGGTGGTGTGCGATAATTTGGCGAAATCTCATAGCAGCTCTGGGCATAGCCGGTTTGACGCACATCCCTTGCCTGGTGCATGTGCTTTATTTGGTGGTGCAGAGGTTCCTTAAAAATTACCCCGATATGTCAGAGCTGCTGTGCGCACTTTCGGCGTTCTCACCCTGCTGCTGCTCGCCTGTCAGCGCTGCAGAGTAACTTTGGCCTTCCCGCTCACCGCCTCATATGTGACGTGCCCACAAGGTGGAACTCCACCTTGCACATGCTGGCCAGACTGTGTGAGCAGCAGCAGGCGATAGTGGAGCTTCAGCTGCAGCACACACGCGTGAGTCGCTCTGCGGAACAGCACCACTTCACCACTAATAACTGGACCTCCATGCGAGACCTGTGTGCCTTGTTGCGCTGTTTCGAGTACTCCACCAACATAGCCAGTGCCGATGACGCCATTCTCAGCGTTACTAACCCACTTCTATGCCTCCTTGAAAAAACGATTCAGGCGATGATGGAAGAGGATGTGGCACAGGAGGAGGAGGAGGAAGAGGGATCATTTCCAAGGCTTTCAGGGCAGTCATTCACAAGTGGCTCAGAGGGAGGGTTCCTGCTACCACAAACGCTAGGTACACAATTGTCCAGCAAAGGCACAGTTCTGGAGGATGCCAAGGTGAAGGATAAGGAGGAGGAGATGGTGGAGGAGGAACCATGTTCACAGCAAGGTGGCACCCAGAGCAGCTCATGGCCATCACTGGTGCGTGGCTGGGGGATACAGAGAACACAGACGATACACCTCCCACAGAGGACAGCTTATCATTGCCTCTGGGCAGCCTGGCACACATGAGCGATTACATGCTGCAGTTTCTCCGTAACAACCACCGTGTTTCCCACATTATAACTTGTGCTGATTACTGGGTGGCCACGCTGCTGGATCCATGTTACATGGACAACGTACCATCCTTAATTCTCTCACTGGAGTGTGATTGTAAGATGTGCAAGTACAAGTGCACGCTGGTAGACGCGCTGCTGGTGGCATTCCCACCTGACAGCGGGGGCACAGTGGAAGCACAAGGCCAAGGCAGAGGAGGAGGAAGAGGTAGCCAACGCAGCCAGGGCACCGCCAGCACCTCAGAAGGTGGGGTTTGCGATGTGGAAAAGCTTTGTCAACACGCCGCAACAACCAGCACCACCAGCTGATATGGAACGTCTTAGCAGGAGGCAGCATTTCACCAACATGGTGGAGCAGTATGTGTGCACATGCCTAGACGTACTGAATGACGGGTCTGCCCCTTCAACTTCTGGGTCTCCAAATTGGGCATATGGCCTCAGTTTGCCCTTTACGCCTTGGAGGTGCTGGCCTGCCCTGCAGCCAGTGTATTATCTGAATGTGTATTTATCACGGCAGGGGGGCGTTATCACAGACAAGCACAGGCGCCTGCCCAGAGCCAATGTGGACAAGCTCACGTTCTTTAAAATGAACCAGGCATGGATCCCACAGGACTTGTCTGTACCTTGTGCAGAATAGACATGTATACCGTAAAATTAATGTGAAGGCGCCTGGTTTTTAGAGGTTTGACAGTGCTGCAACCTGCTGCCCTTTTAATTGTAAGATACAATAACTGAGCTGGATAAAATTTGTAAAAAGGCGCTGGTGTCCCTGGATGTTATTATTAATGGTAAAGTGCAATTCTATTGTGCAAATTATAGCGAAAAAATATATATAAATTGGAATGCATAAAATACTAGCTCTTTTATCCAGTGTGATAAACAATGTATAAAATAGGTTAAAAGCAAACAACCAGTTATCATATACAAAATCACTTAAAAATTGTGAAGTCTGTGCAATACAGAAATATATATAAAGTGCTGGACAGTGCAGTAAATTACCATTAAGGTGCTTGATAAAAAACTATTTTCAAAAAATTCCAATATATGAATACATAAATTAGTGAATAAATAAATTAATTGGCAAAAAAAATGTATATATATAGGTGCTTGTAAGGTGCTTCAATCGTGGACTGTGATCCAAACAGTTCATGCAGAATAGTGTGGATTTTGATTGCTTAAAAATCAGGTGCTCCAGTGAATAAGGATGGTAATCGTTGCCTCTTACCAGATCCAAGTAGGTCACACAGACCTCAAAAGCCTGTGATCCTTTTTCCTTTGGTGGATCAGACCATAGGCACACCTTCACTCCACCTGAATTGTTTATATGGTTTCCAACAAAGGATGACTTGGAAAAAATAGTAATATGCTCCTTCTCCTCACTCCTCCATTAATTACCTCACATAGGTATATATTAAGCCCATATGCAGGGAGACAGATAAGAAGCCAAAAATAGTGTAATACTGTAACTTTATTTTAAATCATATTAGACATAAAAAGTGGCTGCTTACTTATTGTTGTGCCCACGTGGCACAGGGCAATGCGCATCAGTTGCTATGGGTGGTAAGATCGGGGGTGCAGGATCTGCAGTCTCCTGGTAGTCTCCTTCCTAGTTTACCCTTGTAGCGTGGCAGCGGTCCAGCGTGCGTTCCGGCATGCATTCCAATGCAATAGGAGGTGACGTTACTCTTCCTCTCAACTTCCGGGTTTAGCAGAGACCACACATGTAATCGCAGCAAAAGGTGGCGCTACAAAGTATTAACTTAAGGGGGCTGAATAATTTTGCGCGCCCAATTTTTCAGTTTTTTATTTGTTAACAAAGTTTGAAATATCCAATAAATTTTGTTCCACTTCATGATTGTGTCCCACTTGTTGTTGATTATTCACAAAAATTAGTTTTATACTGTATATCTTTATGTTTGAAGCCTGAAATGTGGCAAAAGGTCGAAAAGTTCAAGGGGGCCGAATACTTTCGAAAGCGAAAGGCACTGTATATATATATATATATATATATATATATATATATATATATATATATATATAGAGAGAGAGAGAGAGATCAATGTATGCTCTACAGTATACTAAACTGACCGATGGATACTCAATGGCCTAATATATAATCAATTGTCCTATATACAGTATATAGAGAGATCAATGTGTGCTCTATACTGAACTGACCGATAGTTACTCAGTGGCCTAATATATGTAATCAGTTGTCCTATACTGTATATATATATATGTATATATATATGTATATATGTGTATAGAGAGAGAGAGAGAGAGAGCGAGAGAGAGATCAATGTATGCTCTATACTGAAATGACCAATAGATACTCAATTGATATATAATACATTTATAAACTGCAAATCTCTTTCCTCTCCCTGCCTAACTCACTGCTAGCAATGTCTCTAATTAGACTACACTGCACTGTCTGATAAACTGAAAATCCCTTTCCTCTCCCTGCCTCAATCACGATCCTCTCCCTGCCTAACTCACTGCTAACATTTTCTCTAATTAGACTGCACTGCATTGTCTGATAAACTGCAAATCACTCTCCTCTCCCTGCCTCAATCACGTTCCTCTCCCTGCCTCAACCACTTGCTATCTGGCCCGCACAGTCCCACTACATGTGGCTGCTGTGCAAGCAGCCTTTATACAGTGTGGGGCGTGTACTTAGCCCCTGAGCCATGATTGGCTAAAGTCAGCCTGCCTTTGTCCAATCATGGCAGAGATAGTTTGATTGGCCAAAGCATGGAGGTCAGGGTGCATGCTTTGGCCAATCACATAATGCACTGCATGCACCACGCGCGCGCAGTGCATTATGGATGTGGGTGCTCGAATATCCCGTGAAGAAGCACATTTGTTCATCATTCGACGAACGAGCGAACAGCCAATGTTTGAGTTAAACTTACGTTCGACTCAAACTCGAAGCTCATCCCTAAAATTAAATATGCCTATTATCTGTCTCCAAAACCCATTGCATGCTAAATAATTTGACTCCATTCAGCAAATCAATGTAATTTATACAATGCTTTAGGGAACATTACAGTTTCACTTAGTAGGCTTAAAAGCTGTGGTGCTAATCTGTTAACATATACCATATGATTAAAAAATACCAATGCTCTATTGTCAAAACAGTAATCCCACACAAAAGCAAACACAATTGTTTTATATAGTCCTTGTGTCCATAAGTTAGTACTCATAAACAATATGTTCACAATTTTCACAATTCCATGCAGCTATTTCTTCTCACCATTCTAACTCATGTAACCATATTTTTAATGAATAAATTGGTTTTAATAGTTTACTACACTGTAAGCTTTGTGTTTTCTTGATATATTCACTGGAGCAATTGAAAACATTGATAGTGGTTTGGAGAGTGGGTTTGAAAGAGGGGCGGTGTATGTCCCACTATCCCACCGCTGCCACCAATGTAATAGGAACCGCGACCCACACTGTGTTTGTGGACTTATACGTCAGTATACCACTTCCACCCAGTTTTAAACATAGATATAAAAAATTCTAGCTGCCCCCCCCCCATACATAGCTAGCCGACAACTTAGCTTGTACAAGTTCTGGAACCTTCTCCTGTTTCTTTGCTTCTCTGAAGTGTCCCCTGTGTGCTTTTGGGGTGATGGCATATCTTGACAAAATCACTTCCTTTACCCGGCTATAGCTTAAGATTTCCTCCTCTGGCACAGCTCCGTAGACTTCTGCTGCACGGCCTGACAGCTTACCAGCTAGAATCCATACCCAGTCTGTCAGGGGTACTTGGATGTTAGATGTTTTACTGTTAACATGTACCACCTTATATCATTCTTGGGAAAGAAAGTAAAATAATTGCTTTTTTTCTAGCTGCAATATACTTGTTCTCTCACTCAGAAAAAGCCACATGCCTGAAAAGAATTTCAAGCCTAGCAGCAAGTCTGTCAAGCTTTTTTTTATTCAGTTTGTGAAAAAGGAAGCCACTTCTGTTTTAGATGCAATCTGCTTACTTCCCTCCTCAGAAATTGTGGCCTATTCCAATGAAGTCTTGTAGAATGTGGTGCAATTCTGTTTAATGTCTATATTTTTTTATGTATACAAAAATAACCAACTTTTTTGTCCCACATGCAACATGGATACTCGGTGGTTTAGACTTTACAGCCTGTCCATAGGGGCTTGATATATGTGATGCAAATCTCTAACCTTTTCCCATCTTCAGTATCCAGAACAAGAAAAATATTTTCTACTTCCAAGTGCAATGCGCTTGCTTTCTTTCTCAGAAACTGTGCTCTATCCAATAAAGGCTTCAAAAGTGTGGTGCAAATTGGTTTGTGTATATTATTTTCAATTAAACACAATTTTCAGATTCAATATGCCTACTCAGCCACTAATAAATTACAGCCTGACCAATATCTGTGATGAAAGTATATAACTTTTTTCCATCTCTAGATTTCAAAATATGGTGCTAACTTTTTCTGGCAGAAAGCAAGCATGTGGCATTTAAAATTACTATATTCAATGGTCTTGCTTTTTCCCTAAGAATTGATGGTCTATACACAATAGGCTTCAAAGTTGTGTTGCAATTCTACGCAAGTTTATTTATTTTTAACTAGAATTAAATAGACATTGCTCAATCCCCAAGAGTGTGTGTCCTGTCTAAAAAGGGTTAATAGCTGTGGTGCTAAATTCTACATTTTTTCCCCCTTCTGTTATAAATCATGACACTATTTTTTGATTTCCAGATGCAATATGCCTTGGCTCAGAAAATGCAGCCTGTTCATACAGGATTGTTATTGTTACCCGTAAACTATATTTCGAGATTTATGGTATCTTAGATATGATTTGGGTAAAATGAGAATTCTTTGACCATGAGTGAAAGCTTTAACACAGCAACAGAAATGTATTGGTAAATAGCACGGAGGCCTAAATTTATTCACAGCAATCTATCTATAGTACATACAAAATGGAAAAAATTCATAGGTTAACTGAACAAATATAGCGCATGATATTCAAAATATTATGATATGAACAGCAAGACAGACAACACATGAGACGTCAAAAAAATAGCTGTAGATAGCCCTAATCATTAGGACTATTTTTTTGATACTTTACCCCCCATACTACTGTTGCTGCTATTTGTTAGGAATCTATCACTGTTTAAACACTAGGCACGTGGAGTACACTTTTTTAAAGTGATACTTTTTCTTCAACACATAAGACATGCATTTAGATATAAGTGCAAGAGGTAAATTTCATGGTTACCATGTTCACAAAAGTTTCCTTCTAGTGTGCTGATTCAGAGACTCTTTCTCCTTCCTTAACTAGTATAGACCTATCTCTCATAGACTTGCTTAGGGCCTGATTTACTGATTGGTGGAGCTGTCTTGCCCTCTCCTCCCTCCAGGCGTATCTCATTCAGGATTGGACAATTTCACCATCCCCTATATTTAGCATAACCCAGCCTCTCGATAGCCCTCCTCTCTGGGAGGGGGGGGAATTAATTATGCCAGGTTATCTCCTGGGCAAATTGTCCATCCCTAAACAGACAGCCACCTTCATTACATATCTAAAGAGAGCATCTTTGAAGTGGGAGCAGAGATAACAAGGGAAGTGACATGGCATATTATCAATTATTACCTAGGACCCGTAAGGTCTGTGAAAAGTACCCCAACCTAACCACATTCCTGTACTTCAAAAGACTTGCTAAATCAATTACTAATGCCTGCAGACTGGTTTCACACAACTTCATATCATTTTATATCTGCTATTAGTTGAAATCAAGCCCCATATGGTGCTAAGTTGTCAAATGTTTGCTTCATCAGTCTCTGAATCAAGACACTAATTTTGATTTTCCAGATGTAATATGCCTGCTCAGTCACTCTGACTTTAAAACCTGTGCACACAGGCTTATTATTTGTGGTGCAAATCTATAACATTTTTTTTTTCAGTCTCCTAAAAAATACATTATTTTTTCTTTACAGTTGCAATGTGCTTGATCTCCCCGAGAAATCATGGACTATCCAAAAAACGCTTAAAAGGTGTCCTGCAAATCTGTACTTTTTTCAATCTTTAATCCTAGCTATAAAGACCCCCTCAGTTTCCCAGAAATACAGGTTTAAGATCTGTGGTGCAACTCTGTAACAATTTAACATCTTCTTTCACCTTTTCATTCAAAACATTTTTTTTTTCTAGGTACAATGTGCTTCTTCTCTCCCTTAGAAATTGCATAGGCTTATAAGGTGTGCTGCAAATCTGCGCAAGTACTTTTCTTTTAATTTGGAACAAATAGACACAATCTTTTTTTATTTCCAGATGCAGTATGACAGCTCAGTTCTTAAGAAATTGCAGCCTGTCCAAAAAGACTTAATAGCTGTGGTGCTAAACTTTAATATTTTTCCTCCATTTTTTTTATTTTTATTTCCAGGTGCATAATGCCTATTAAGTCACTCAGAAATTGCAGAATTTCCATACAGGATAAAAATCTGTGGTGCTAAAATGTAAACGTTTGCCCTTTTCAGTCTCTGAATCAAGACACTCATTTTTATTTTCAGATATAATATGCCTGTTCAGGCGCTCAGATATTGCAGCCTGTCCATACAGGATTAACATCTGTGATGCTAAGCTTTAAAAATTTTGCCTCATCATTAGGGATGATCGAACTTTTCAAAAGTTTGGTTCGACCAGAACACCCGAACTTCCCAAAAGTTCGGCCCGGATTTCAGAACCCCATTTAAATCAATGGGACCCGAACTTCGGTAATCAAAAAACACCATTTTGAAGCCCTAAAACCCGATAAATGCCCCTAAAAAGTGCCTAGGGTTCTGGGTCATGCCCCAGGGACTATTAATCACACAAAAAAAAGTTCTTAAAAATTGTCATTTTTGATAGAGAGCCAATTATTGAAAAAAAAAATGAGATGTCTTTGGGTTTAGTGTCTGGGGGGTCTAAAAAGTGTACCTGTGAAGTTTCAGCTCTGTAGCATGTGCAGAACCAGAAAAAAAAGGTTGTTTGTATTAGAATTAATATAGAACAGGGATATGGCTCCGCTATTTTCACACCTTGCCGGTTTTGTAGCAAGCGTTTTTTTGGGCATTTTTTGGGGGTTATTGGAGGCAGGCATAACATCAGAACGGAGGAAAAATGGGAGTGCTTCAAGAGCATACTTAACAAGGGGGTGGGCCAGTGCATTCCACTGGGAAATAAATTTAAAAGAACAAAACTAAACCCTGGGTGGCTAAACTCCAACATAAAAATGTATATTAGAGCTAAAGAAAAGGCCTTCAAAAAATACAAGACTGAGGGGTCAGTGGCAGCATTTAAGCATTATAAAGAGTGTAATAAGTAATGTAAAGATGAAATCAGGGCGGCTAAAATAGAACACGAGAGACATATAGCAGAGGAGAGTAAAAAGAACCCCAAGAAGTTCTTTAAGTATATAAACAGTAAGAAAGCGAGGCCAGAACACATTGGCCCCATAAAAGATGATAAAGGAAAAATGGCCACTGAGGACAGAGAAAAGGCGGAAGTGTTAAATAATTTCTTTTCTTCAGTCTTCACAAAGGAATCGGGGGTCTACACGAACCCAGCTTGTAAGGCCGAACTAAATAATACACCTCAGGAAGTGCCGCCATGGCTAACAGAAGATAGACTTAGAGCTAAACTAGAGAAGCTTAACATAAATAAATCCCCGGGACCGGATGGCTTGCACCCGAGGGTTCTTAAAGAGCTCAGCCAGGTGATTGCCAGACCATTATTCTTGATCTTTAAGGATAGTTTACAGACTGGTATGGTGCCAGCTGATTGGAAAAAAGCCAACGTGGTACCAATATTTAAAAAGGGGCCGAGATATATCCCGGGTAACTATAGGCCGATCAGCCTAACATCTGTAGTCTGCAAAATATTGGAGGGGATGTTAAGGGACCACATACAAGACTTTAGTAATGAAAACGGTATTATAAGTATTAATCAGCACGGATTCATGAAAAATCGTTCGTGCCAAACCAATCTATTAACCTTCTATGATGAAGTGAGCTGCCACCTAGATAAAGGTAAGCCTGTGGATGTGGTGTATCTGGACTTTGCAAAGGCCTTCGACACCGTTCCCCACAAACGATTACTGTACAAACTAAGGAAGATAGGTATGGACCATAAGGTGAGTACCTGGATAGAGAACTGGCTCCAGGGGAGAGTACAGAGGGTGGTGATTAATGGGGAGTACTCGGATTGGGCGGGTGTGGAAAGTGGGGTCCCCCAGGGTTCTGTCCTGGGACCAATCCTGTTTCATTTATTCATAAATGATCTAGAGGAGGGGATATCTAGTACAATCTCAGTATTTGCGGATGATACTAAATTAGGCATGCCAATATCTTCTATGCAGGATGTGGAAACCTTGCAAGCGGACCTGAACAAAATAACGGAGTGGGCAACTACATGGCAGATGAGATTTAATGTTGAAAAATGTAAAGTAATGCACTTGGGGGCCAGAAACCAGAAAGCAAGCTACTCGCTAGGGGGGGAACCTCTGGGTGAGTCTAGGATGGAAAAGGACTTAGGGGTACTGGTAAACAACAGGCTTGGCAGTGGCATGCAATGCCAGGCCGCAGCAAGCAAAGCCAACAGAATACTGGGATGTATAAAAAAGGGGATTCACTCCAGAAATAAAGAGATTATTCTCCCGCTCTACAAGACTCTGGTCCGGCCACATCTGGAGTATGCTGTCCAGTTCTGGGCACCGGTCCTCAGAAAGGATGTGCTGGAACTGGAGAAAGTCCAGAGAAGGGCAACAAAAATAATTAGGGGGATGGAGGACATCAGCTATGAGGAAAGACTACAAGCCCTGAACTTATTCTCTCTGGAGAAGAGACGATTGAGGGGGGATATGATATCAATGTACAAATACTGTACTGGCGACCCGAGCATAAGGAACAAACTATTCAGAGAAAGGAGATACAATAAGACACGTGGCCACTCACTAAAACTAGAGGAAAGGCGGTTTAACCTTAAAGTGCGTAAGGGGTTCTTCACTGTAAGAGCGGTAAGGATGTGGAATTCTCTTCCACAAGCAGTCGTATCAGCAGGGAGCATTGATAGTTTCAAAAAACTATTAGATGGACACCTTAAAGACCACAACATACAGGGGTATACAATGTACGGCTAAAAGCAAACACACACACATCATAGGTTGAACTGGATGGACTCATGTCTTTTTTCAACCTCACTAACTATGTAACTATGTAACTATGTAAGAACTTCTGTGTAGGGGTATATATACACACACACTTATATGTATATATACACATATATAGGTGTGAAAGTTGCAGAACACTATACTTGCGCTAATGAAATAATTAACACCAATATGTCTCCGCTCCTATCACACCTATATATGTGAAATAAGTGATTACCTATAGCGCTTGCTACAAATAGATAAACCAATCTAATAAAATAATACAATGACAGTATGAATAGCTTACTATAAATGTTGACAAAAATGCTAATTAAATATTAAAAAGAAATTAGAAATGAATAAATAAATATATGTGCTTTCATAAAATTATTAAAAATTATTAAAAATATTCACTATCAAAAAATATGTATTGTATCTTAAAGTTCATGTGCACAAACAGTTGATAAATTATAATGAACAGTCCATTAAATGATGCAAACAAAAACAAAAAAAAACCAAACAGTCACTTCTTAGTGAAAAATGTCCAAAAAAATATTTATATATATATATATATATATATATATATATATATATATATATATATATACATATTAAAGTGCAGGTGCTTCTCTCTTGCCCAGGTGTCCCTTCACCGTGGAAGATAAATAGATTTCACACTCACCAGAAAACGTGGGTCCTATATGCCTTATGACACTAGGACCAATCGTGCTTAAATGACCCTCTCCAGGTCCGGGTGCGTTCCCTCCTGGCGAGTATAGCTATCCCTCTGCAGTACCACTCTTACTGCTGGTAGTCTCCAAATTGGGTGCCTTTGCTTCAAACAAGACTGCTCCTTCTTGAAATAGCAATCCTCATGTTGAATCACCTCCAATCAAGGGGGTTGTATAAAAGAAATAAAAGAACCGGATAGTGCAGTACAGTATAAAAATGGTTTAATAATGCACACAGCCCCGGTCAATTCAAAAAATACATTCCCAATGGGGTGATAAAAACAGGTGTAAAAACAAGAAGGTTCAGTAAAAACAAGTAAGATCCAATGAATACGGTGAGAAAAACGTGATAAACACTGCAGAAAACTGAACAAACGCCATCACCTAGTGAACGCACGTCGTGACGTCATACGGGCTTAGTGGAACGCAAGCCGGAACTACCGCTCTCCACTCGCAGCTCACATGTATGATGGCGTTTGTTCGGTTTTCTGCAGTGTTTATCATGTTTTTCTCACCTTATTCATTGGATCTTACTTGTTTTTACTGAACCTTCTTGTTTTTACACCTGTTTTTATCACCCCATTGGGAATGTATTTTTTGGATTGACCGCAGGCATTTTTTGTGGGTCTTTAGAGGCAGGAAAAACATCTGAACTTCTGTATAGGGGTATATATACACACACATGCATGCCTCCAAAGACCCCAAAAAAATGCCCAAAAAAACACCTGCGCCAAAAAAAACGCCTAGGTGTGTTGTTGAGGGCATTTTTTTGGGGCATTTTTTTGGGGTCTTTGGAGGCAGGCATGACATCTGAACTTTTGTATAGGGGTATATATACACACACATGTATGTATATATACACCTACACACATATAGGTGTGAAAATAGCAGAACACTATGCTTGCGCTAATGAAATATTTAACAGGCATATGTCTCCGCTCCTATCACACCTATATATGTGTATGTGTATATATACATATAAGTGTGTGTGTATATATACCCCTATACAGAAGTTCAGATGTTTTGCCTGCCTCCAAAGACCCCAAAAAAATGCCCAAAAAAACCCCCTGCAATAACACACCTGGGCGTTTTTTTTTTGGCGCAGGCGTTTTTTTGGGCATTTTTTTGGGGTCTTTGGAGGCATGCAAAACATCTGAACTTCTGTATAGGGGTGTATATACACACACACTTATATGTATATATACACATACACATATATAGGTGTGATAGGAGCGGAGACATATGCCTGTTAATTATTTCATTAGCGCAAGCATAGTGTTCTGCTACTTTCACACCTATGTATGTGTAGGTGTATATATACATACATGTGTGTGTATATATATATACCCCTATACAGAAGTTCAGATGTCATGCCTGCCTCCAAAGACCCCAAAAAAATGCCCAAAAAAACCTGCCTGCAATAACACACCTGGGCATTTTTTTTGGCGCGGCTTTTTTTTTTGGGCATTTTTTGGGGTCTTTGGAGGCAGGCATGACATCTGAACTTCTGTATAGGGGTATATATACACACACACACTTATATGTATATATACACATACACATATATAGGTGTGATAGGAGCGGAGACATATGCCTGTTAATTATTTCATTAGCGCAAGCATAGTGTTCTGCTACTTTCACACCTATGTATGTGTAGGTGTATATATACATACATGTGTGTGTATATATACCCCTATACAGAATTTCAGATGTCATGCCTGACTCCCAACATGTCCTCAAAAAAGCCCTATGAACGCCTGCAGCAAAAAGCAGGCTGACCGGCGAGAAGCCATATCGCTGTTCTATAAGTGACCTAAGAGAAAAGATCTTTTCTCTATAGCGGTCACCCTGACATGGAAGGGTTTTGTCACCCTGCCATAGCAGTCAGAGTCAGTTAAACCTACACTACACTACGGTCACCTTGGCACTTAACACTTTCCCTACAGAAACTAGATTATTAAAGCTAACTAAAGTGGAAAATAGCACCCTAACTACACTAGATATCCCTTTCCTCACACTAAAAATTGCTAAATGACACTTTGAAGCAGAAGTAACAGAACTGCTTCCACTCTCTTCCATGTCCCTGTATTACAATGCTAGGAATTTGGCAGGGCTATCTTATATACTGGGGGGCGTATTCACTAATGATTGGCCTCTGGACCCCCTAGTCACTCCAATAACTTTCCTAGCATTCTCCTGCCCCCTCAATTGGCTTTTACTGATGTTTCTGGTCCAATCACGGGCTTTTAAAGCCCATTTCCTGTCCCATTGCATTTTGGACGGTTCTGGTTGCCGAATTCCGAACTTTTTCAGCAAAAAGTCCGGAATCCGGCCGAATTTCGAACAGCCAATGTTCGGGTTGAACCAATGGTCGACCCAAACCGTTCGATTATCCCTACTCATCATCTGAATTAAGACACTATCATTTTTATTTCCAGATGTAATATGCCCACTCAGTCACTCTGAAATTAAAACCTCTGCATACTGGCTTATAATCAGTGGTGCAAATCTGTAAAATCTTTTATCTTCTCTTAAAAAGTTTATACATTTCCAGTCACAAGGTGCTTAGTATTCCTCTGAAATCATGTACATATTTTTGGTCTTCAATACTAAGAAATAGAAAATTTTCTTTATTTTCTTAGAAATTAAATCTGTCTGCTCTCGACCTCTGAAATAGCAGAAAATAGAAAATACTTAAAATAATCTGCTGCAAATATATACTATTTTTTGGATTAAAGAAAAAAAAGCACTGTTATCTAATTAATAGGGTTGAGTGAACCCGGACTGTATTGTTCGGGATCGTACCGGACTTTTGGGTATTCAGTACCCGGACAAGGACCCGAACATTTCACTGTACTGTCCATTGTTCGGTAATGTTATATGATTTTTTGGCGCGGTTTCAACAGGTGCAAGGCAGCCAATCAGCAAGCGTTTAACTAGTTTGCCCTTAGAAGCCATCACAGCCATGCCTACTAATGGCATGGCTGTGATTGGCCAGTGCAGCATTTGACCCAGAGTCTATATAAGCTGGAGTCACATAGCGCTGCGCGTCACTCTGCTCAAACTATACTAGGGAGAGGTTCCTGATGCTGCTGAGGGAGAGATAGGGAGATTACTGTAGGGTCAGGCTGGAGATTGTTTTGAGGGAAAGCATAGGAAGAATCTTCTTTATTCAGACAGCCATCTACATTGATTTGATTGTGTGGTGGTGCAGTGCACAATCTTTTTGCCCAGAGGGAGAGATAGGAGATTATTGTAGGGGCAGGCTGGAGATTGCTTTGAGGGAAAGAATAGGAAGAATCTTCTTTAATCAGACAGCGATCTACATTAATTGTATTGTGTGGGGGTGCAGTGCACAATCTTTATCATCTGACCTGAGCCCAGTAAGGAGGAGGAGGGAGAAAAAAAAAAACGTATCAGTCTGTTAGGTGGGTGGCGTGCGGTGCTGCACATTTAATGCAAGCTCAGTGCATATGTGTCTGCTTAATCTGCATTTAAAAAAGAAAAAATCTTTTTTCCTTCATAATTTACTTTGACATACATTGTTTAGACAGACACTGAT
Organism: Pelophylax lessonae; assembly: GCF_965119305.1. NCBI lineage: Eukaryota > Metazoa > Chordata > Amphibia > Anura > Ranidae > Pelophylax > Pelophylax lessonae. The sequence continues at coordinate 510,817,518 of NC_138770.1, read as the reverse complement.
TTTCTAACCTGCTCTTCAAAAAGCACCAATGTAAGGGGTAAATAATTATTTTTCAGTATTTAGAGAAAATAATTATTTTTCAGTTTTTCATTCAAATGTTTTTTTTTATTCAATAGCGGAATAGAACAACAACAGTATCCAACCTGTTAGGCGTGTGGTGTGTAGCGACCATTTCATACAAGCTGAGTGCATGTGTGTCTGCTTAATCTGCATCTAAAAAAGAAAAAATCTTTTTTCCTTCATATTTTACTTTGACATACATTGTTTAGACAGACACTGATTTTCTAACCTGCTCTTCAAAAAGCACCAATGTAAGGGGAAAATAATTATTTTTCAGTATTTAGGGAAAATAATTATTTTTCAGTTTTTCATTCAAATATTTTTTTTTATTCAATAGCGGAATAGAAAAACAACAGTATCCAACCTGTTAGGTGTGTGGTGTGTAGGGACCATTTCATGCAAGCTGAGTGCATGTGTGTCTGCTTAATCTGCATTTAAAAAAGAAAAAATCTTTTTTCTTTCATATTTTACTTTGACATACATTGTTTAGACAGACACTGATTTTCTAACCTGCTCTTCAAAAAGCACCAATGTAAGGGGAAAATAATTATTTTTCAGTATTTAGGGAAAATAAATTATTTTTCAGTTTTTCATTCAAATGGGTTTTTTTTATTCAATAGCGGAATAGAACAACAACAGTATCCAACCTGTTAGGTGTGTAGTGGCCATTTAATGCAAGCTGAGTGCATATCTGTCTGCTTAATCTGCATTTAAAAAAGAAAAAAACTTTTTTCCTTCACATTTTACTGTGACTTACAGCGTTTAGACACTGCATTTCAAATCTGCTATTCAACATGCAATAAAAACCCATTTAGAGGATAAAAAGTTAATTGCAGCCTAGTCTGCATTTGTTACAGTGAGATACACCCATTGCATACTGTTGTATTCCGCTTTGCAATCAAAACCCATTTAGGGGATAAAAAGTTAATTGCGGCCTAGTCTGCATATGGTACAGTGAGATACACCCATTGCATACTGTTGTATTCCGCTTTGCAATAAAAACCCATTTAGGGGATAAAAAGTTAATTGCGGTCTAGTCTGCATATGTTACAGTGAGATACACCCATTGCATACTGTTGAATTCCGCTTTGCAATTAAAAACCCATTTAGGGGATAAAAAGTTAATTGCGGCCTAGTCTGCATATGTTACAGTGAGATACACCCATTGCATACTGTTGGATTCCCCTTTGCAATAAAAACCCATTTAGGGGATAAAAAATTAATTGCCGCCTAGTCTGCATATGTTAGAGTGAGATACACCCATTGCATACTGTTGTATTCCGCTTTGCAATCAAAACCCATTTAGGGGATAAAAAGTTAATTGCGGCCTAGTCTGCATGTGGTACAGTGAGATACACCCATTGCATACTGTTGTATTCCGCTTTGCAATAAAAACCCATTTAGGGGAAAAATATTAAATTGCGGCCTAATCTGCATATGTTACTGTGAGATACACCCTTTGAATACTGTTGTTCTATTCTGCTATTCAATAAACACCCATTTAGGGAACAGAAAGATATTAAATTGCGGCTTATTTTGTATCTGTACGTGTGAGATACACCCTTTGGATACTGTTGTTCTATTCTGCTATTCAATAAACACCCATTTAGGGGACAGAGAGATATTAAATTGTGACTTAGTCTGTATCTGTACGTGTGAGATACACCCTTTGGATACTGTTGTTCTATTCTACTATTCAATAAACACCCATTTAGCGGAAAATTAATAATTTTGCAGCGTTTGCTGATTATGTTACTGTGAGATACACCCTTTAAATTTGTTTGGCGCATCTCCTTTCACCACCGAGGATTGCAGGGTGCTTCAGTTTGCCTCATGTTTCTTACTCCTCCTACTCCGCTTCCTCATCCTCTTCCTCTACCGCCTCTGCATCCGGAGCAGTGATCATTTCCAAGGCTTTCAGGGCAGTCATTCACAAGTGGCTCTGAGGGTGGGTTTCTGCACCCAAAAATGCAGGTACACAATTATCCAGCAAGGGCACAGTTCTGGAGGATGGAGGATGAGGAGGAGGAGAAACCATGTTCACAGCAGGGTGGCACCCACATAACTGATAACAACAGATACTACACTTGATCTTAGCCAAAAGGTTGAGAATTCCCACCTGACAGCGGGGGCACAGTGGAAGCACAAGGCGAAGGCAGAGGATGAGGTCGCCAATGCAGCCAGGGCACTGCCAGCACCTCATAAGGCAGGGTTAGCATGTATGAAATGTGGAAAAGCTTTGTCGGCATGCCGCAACAACCAGGATCACCAGCTTTTTTTTCTTTTAAGCCCGTGGTGTGTGAACACACTCAGACTATCACCCGGTGGGTGCATAAAAAAGTGCACACCAAAAAAGTGAAACACAAAAAGTGCACAGGGTGTACACATGGTCCTTGACACTGATCCCCCGGGGTGCAAGGCTCCTGACAGGGACTGGGGTACTTACACTGGCTAACCTGACCGAAACCAGGCAGCCCCGTTCTTTAGGAGGTCTGCTGAAACAGACCACCCCAAGTACTAGGTGGGGTTCTCCCGAAGAGAGACCCCATGAGAGAGGGCGAACCAAGCCAGAAGGCCATATCCACCCCCTCCCAAGACTTTCAGGGACAGGCCCAAGGACCTACACCCTACTAATCATGCTGTGCAAAATAAATTGTCCCGCCACAATAAAAAGCACAAAACGTGAGACACACAACACATAACAGTGGGGAAAGGGATAGTGGAGAAGTGCAAGGTTAGTGCCACGTTGCAATACTATGGCAGGCCCTTCGGCCAGGAATAAAAAATTCCTCTTGTCCTGACTCCTGACCAAAAGGCCCGGCCCTAGAGGCAGGTGTGAAAAACGTGTGTAGGAAGTGCAGTGTCCTTGGTGCCATACTCATAGTGTTGCCATCCATTGTGAATTATGGCACCCCTGGACTGCCACTCCAGGGGCACATACACCACAGGTTTTTCTGAATCCCTGTCCCTGGCAAGACCAGTGCAGTCCCATCCCTACCAGAAGGCCTCAGAACTTAGACAGCTTTGGGAGAGCCCGGCCCACAACCAGGGACACATACCTTTTCCAAGGCCAGACTCAACCCAGAAGGGGGAAAAAAGCCCCCCCCCCGCCACCATCACCGTTCCTTACCATATACCATATACAGTTCCTTACCATTCCTTACACGTACTGAATGAAGGGTCTGCCCCCTTCAACTTCTGGGTCTCCAAATTGGGCACATGGCCTGAGCTTGCCCTTTACGCCTTGGAGGTGCTGGCCTGCCCTGCAGCCAGTGTATTACTTGAACGTGTATTTAGCACGGCTTGGAGCGTTATCACAGACAAGCGCAGCCGCCTGTCCAGAGCCAATATTGACAAGCTCACGTTCATTAAAATGAACCAGGCATGGATCCCACAGGACTTGTTCGTACCTTGTGTAGAATAGACATGTATACCGGCCTTACCCAGCCATTGTTGTATTTTTGATCTTTCTCACTCTTTTGGGGTGTACCCTAATTTAAAAATAAATAAATTTAAAAACAAAAACCAGTGTTGGCTTCCTCCTCCACTGCCGCCGCCGCTTCCACCTACACCTCCATATCCTCCGCCACCTCAACCTCCTACTCCATATGGGCCTCGTCCTCCTCCTTATTTTAAGTTATTTCCCTATCCACATTTGTTTGCAGAGCACCTGCCATGCTCTTAAGAAGATTTTGCTGCCATTTGCAGCCCTCTAGCCCTTTCCATGTTTGTTTTAGAGCCATTTTAGTGCTCAAAAGTTTGGGTCTCCATTGACTTCAATGGGGTTCGTGGTAAAGTTCGGGTTAAGTCCGGGTCATGAACCCGGATTTTTTTTTCAAGTTCGGCCGCACCTTCCGAACCCGAACATCCAGGTGTTCGCTCAACTCTACTGTTTAATAACAGATAAATCTTAGCATCTTTGCTAAAAAGGACTATATACTACCCCAAAAATCTGTTTTTTTTCTTGCTCTGGCTCTAGAAAATGTCACTATTAGAGTTGAGCGGACACCTGGATGTCCGTGTTCGGTGGGTTCGGCCGAACTTGAAAAAAAAGTCCGGGTCCGTGTCCCGGACTTTTTCCAAACTTTACCCGGACACCGAACCCCATTGAAGTCAATGGGGACCCGAACTTTCAGGCACTAAAATGGCTCTTAAAAAACAATGGAAAGGGCTAGAGTGCTGCAAATGGCAGAAAAATGTAGTTAAGAGCATGGCAAGTGCTCTGCAAACAAATGTGGATAGGGAAATAACTTAAAACAACAAAAAAAACCCAGAAAAATAAAACAATTTTCTTCATCTGTGAAGGACGAGGCCCGTATGGAGTAGGAGGGAGGTTGAGGTGGCAGTGGATGTGGCGGTGTAGGCGGAAGCGGCGGTGGAGGGGGGCGAGGTATCCAACACTGCTTTTTTTTTGTCATTTTAAATTAGGGTACACCCCAAAAGAGTGAGAAAGATAAAAAATATAACAATGGCTGGGTAAGGTCGGTATCCATCTCTATTCTGCACAAGGTACGGAAAAGTCCTGTGGGATCCATGCCTGGTTCATTTTAATGAATTTGAGCTTGTCCACATTGTCTCTGGACCGGCGGCTGCGCTTGTCTGTGATAACGCCCCCAGCCGTGCTAAATACACGTTCATATAATACACTGGCTGCAGGGCACCCAGCATCTCCAAGGTGTAAAGGGCAAACTCAGGCCATGTGCCCAATTTGGAGACCCAGAAGTTGAAGGGGGCAGATCTGTCATTCACTACATGTAGGCGTGTGCACACATACTGCTCCACCATGTTGGTGAAATGCTGCCTCCTGCTAAGACGTTCCATATGAGCTGCTGGTGCTGCTATTTGTTGTGGCGTGCTGACAAAGCTTTTCCACATTTCGGCCATGCTAACCCTGCCTTCTGAGGTGCTGGCGGTGCCCTGGTTGCGTTGGCGACCTCTTCCTCCTCCTCCTCTGCCTTGGCCTTGTGCTTCCACTGTGGCCCCGCTGTCAGGTGGGAATGCCAGCAGCATTGCGTCTACCAGCGTGCGCTTGTACTCGCGCATCTTGCGATCACGCTCCAGTGAGTGAATTAAGGACGGTACGTTGTCCTTGTAACGGGGATACAGCAGCGTGGCCACCCAGTAATCAGCACAAGTTAGAATGCGGGCAACTCGGCGGTCGTTGTGGAGACACTGCAGCATGTAATCGCTCATGTGTGCCAGGCTGCCCAGAGACAACGAAAGGCTGTCCTCTGTGGGAGGTGTATCGTCTGTGTCCTCTTTATCCCCCCAGCCACGGACCAGTGATGGCCATGAGCTGGCCTGGGTGCCACCCTGCTGTGAACATAGTTCCATCTCCTCCTCCATCTCTTCCTCCTCATCCTCCTCATCTTCCAGAACTGTGCCCCTGCTGGACAATTGTGTACCTGGCGTTTGTGGGTGCAGGAACCCACCCTCGGAGCCACTTGTGAATGACTGCCCTGAAAGCCTTGGAAATGATCCCTCTTCCTCCTCCTCCTCCTCCTGTGCCACATCCTCTTCCATCATCGCCCGAATAATTTTTTGAAGGAGGCATAAAAGTGGGATAGTTAAGCTGACAACAGCGTCATCTGCACTGGCCATGTTGGTGGAGTACTCAAAAGAGCGCAACAAGGAACACAGGTCTTGCATGGAGGCCCAGTTATTGGTGGTGAAGTGGTGCTGTTCCGCAGAGCGACTCACGCGTGCGTGCTGCAGCTGAAACTCCACTATGGCCTGCTGCTGCTCGCACAGTCTTTCCAGCATGTGCAAGGTGGAGTTCCACCTTGTGGGCACGTCACATATGAGGCGGTGAGCGGGAAGGCCGAAGTTACGCTGCAGCGCTGACAGGCGAGCAGCAGCAGGGTGAGAACGCCGAAAGTGCGCACAGACGGCCCACACTTTCTGCAGCAGCTCTGACATATCGGGTAATTTTTAAGGAACCTCTGCACCACCAAATTCAGCACATGCGCCAGGCAAGGGATGTGTGTCAAACCGGCTAGGCCCAGAGCTGCTATGAGATTTTGCCCATTATCGCACACCACCAGACCGGGCTTGAGGCTCGCTGGCAGCAACCACTCATTTGTCTGCTGTTCCATGCTCCTCAACAACTCCTGCATGGTGTGTGGTTTTCCCCCAAACAGGCAAGTTTTAAAACAGCCTGCTGTCGTTTACCCCTGGCTGTGCTGAAGTTGGTGGTGAAGGTGTTACACTGACCGGATGAGGAGGCGGTAGAGGATGAGGAAGTGAAGTAGGAGGAGTTAGGAACAGGAGGCAAACTGAAGCGCCCTGCAATCCTTGGTGGTGGAAGGACATGCGCCAAATTGCTATCCGCCTCAGGCCCAGCTGCCAGTGCATTTACCCAGTGTGCCGTTAGGGAGATATAACGCCCCTGACCGTGCTTACTGGTCCACGTATTGGTGGTTAGGTGGACCTTGCCACAGATGGCGTTGCGCAGTGCACACCTGATTTTTTCCCCACTTGGTTGTGCAGGGAAGGGATGGCTCGCCTGGAAAAGTAGTGGCGGTTGGGCATGACGTACTGTGGGACAGCCACCGACATAAGACTTTTAAAACTGTGCGTCTCCACCAGATGGAATGACAGCATTTCAAAGGCCAAGAATTTTGAAATGCTGGCATTCAGGGCCAGGGATCGCGGGTGGGTAGGGGGGTACTTCCTCTTCCTCTGAAGTGTTTGGGAGATGGAAAGCTGAACGCTTCCACGGGACATTGTGGAGATGGTTGGTGACCCAGGTGGTGGTGTTGCTGACAGATCCTCTGTTTGCGGGATGGCAGGTGCCGGTATCACTACAGAGGTGGATGAAGAGGCCGAGACTGCAGCAGAAGAGGAAGCAGGAGGAGCCAGAGACCTTTCTTGGTTTTTAAGGTGTCTACTCCACTGCAGCTCGTGCTTTGCACTTAGATGCCTGATCATGCAGGTTGTGCTCAGGTTGAGAAGGTTTATGCCTCGCTTCAGGCTCTGATTGCACAGGGTGCAAACCACACGCTAGAGAACTCCTTTGAGCTGGCTTTGGTTCGCTCGGTCCCTTGCTACGTTAGGCAGTAGCAGGCGTAGTGTCTAGGGCACGGCCGCTCCGCTTCTGCACCCTGCTCCCTCTTCTGCTGTGCTGGTGGCACTGTGCGACCACCGCCTCTTCCTCCAAACTACTCAGGTCACCTGCATGACCTTCATTCCATGTGGGGTCGAGGACCTCATCATCCTCCACATCATCTTCCACCCAGTCTTCACTCCTGCCCTCCTTGTCGGTCTCCACAATTCTGAGTGCCGCAGCAGTTGGCACCTGCATTTCGTCATCATTGGAGACGTGCTGCGATGGTCCTTCCATGTACTCATCTTGAGAAATAAGTGTGATCTACATGTTACTTACAATGTTTTTTCTCTCTCTAGTTATTGTATTGATGTTTGTGTAATCCCTCAACTGCCCCTGAGGAAGCGGCCCTCGCCGCGAAACATGTTGGGCTATAGTTCTGGGCATCATTCATCTCTACACAGACGCTAACCAGGACATTCTTCTGGCTGGTAATAGGGTCTATAAACTGCTATGGAAAGACCCCTGTGTAGAACACAATATACTGTATTTATGCAATTATAATGTTAACACGCATGTGGTTTTGTAAACCAATTTTTGTTGTAATACTGATTTCTTTGTCGAAATACAGTTTACATCTTTTAATTATTTGTTTTTTTCAATAAAAATTATATTTTTTTATATTACATGCTTCTAGCATACATTGTTTCATGTTGGCACCCTGCTAAAAAGTCCCCTACATACGCCCTTCCCAATTCCTCTTCCTTCTTGAGAAATAAGTGGTTGGGCATCGCTGCACTCAATCTCTTCCACTTCTGGGGCAGGGCTAGGTGGATGGCCCTGGGAAACCCTGCTGACAGAGTCTTTAAAAAGAAGAAGAAACTGCTGCATGACTTGGGGCTCAGACTGCTTGCCTGATTTGCAAAGGGGTGAGGTGAAAGAAGGTTGGACATCGGCTGCAGGTGCCAACTCTGACCTTTCTGCAGTAGACTGGGTGGGAGACAATGTTAAGGAACTGGAGGCACTGTCAGCAACCCAATCTACTATCGCCTGTACTTGTTCTTGCCTCATCACTTGTAGAGGCGCAGGATGCCCTACCAAATACTGCTGCAGGTTCTGTCGCCTACTCACACTTGAGGAAGGTGTTTCACTTGTGTGTGTAGCTGGCACAGATCGACCACGTCCTCTGCTTGCAACAGGAGCTCTACCAGCAGCACCACGACCCAGGCCACGGCCCCTATTTGACGTTCTCCTCATATTTCTGTAATTTATGATCTTGCCTTAGAAAGGTGTTTATTGAATAGCGGAACAAAACAACAACAGTATGGCACGGGTGTATCTCACAGTCAAATATGCAAACTATGCAATTTAATTTTTTTTACCCCAAAAGGGTGTTTATTAAATAGCGGAATAGAAAAACAGTACACAAATACAACGGGTGTATCTCACAGTCAAATATGCAAAGTATGCTGCAATTTAATTTTTTTCACCCCAAAAGGGTGTATATTGATTAGCGGAATAGAAAAAATGTTATAAAACGGTGTATCTCACATGTACAAACACAGACAAGGCCCCGATTACAATTTTTGTACCCTAAAGGGAGGATGAGGATGAGGTAGAGGAGTAGGAGGAGTTCAGAACAGGAGGCAAACTGAAGCGCCCTGCAATCCTCGGCGGTGGAAGGAGATGCGCCAAAAAAATTTAAAAGGTGTATCTCACACGTACCGATACAAACTATGCCGCAATTTAATTTTTTTCACCCCAAAAGGGTGTATATTGAATAGCGGAATAGAAAAAAGTATATAAAAAGGTGTATCTCACACGTACCGATAGAGACTATGCCGCAATTTAATTTTTTTTACTCCAAAAGGGTGTATATTGAATAGCGGAATAGAAAAAAATTTACAAAACGGTGTATCTCACACGTACAAGCACAGACTAGGCCCCGATTACAATTTTTTGTACCCTAAAGGCAGGATGAGGATGAGGAAGAGGAGTAGGAGGAGTTCGGAACAGGAGGCAAACTGAAGCGCGCTGCAATCCTCGGCGGTGGAAGATGTGCCCAAAAAATTTGAAAGTTGTATCTCACACGTACCGGTACAGACTATGCCGCAATTTAATTTTTTTACCCCAAAAGGGTGTAGATTGAATAGCGGAATAGAAAAAAGTATATAAAAAGGTGTATCTCACATGTACAAACACAGACTAGGCCCCAATTACAATTTTTTGTACCCTAAAGGCAAGATGAGGATGAGGAAGAGGAGTAGGAGGAGTTCAGAACAGGAGGCAAACTGAAGCGCCCTGCAATCCTTGGTGGTGGAAGATGCGCCCAAAAAATTTGAAAGGTGTATCTCACACGTATTGATACAGACTATGCCGCAATTTAATGTTTTTCACCCCAAAAGGGTGTATATTGAATAGCGGAATAGAAAAAAGTATATAAAATTGGTGATTTTTCAATAGCACATGTGAACACAGCAGTGTCTTATGTTTTATGTCACGGTCAGCAGCAGGCTATGAAGGGAAAAAAAAATACCCTTTAAATTTGTAATTTTTAAATAGCAGATTAGAACAGACTATGCCACAATTTAATTTTTTTTACCCCAAAAGGGTGTATATTGAATAGCGGAATAGAAAAAATTATATAAAATTGGTGATTTTTCAATAGCACATGTGAACACAGCAGTGTCTTATGTTTTATGTCATGGTCAGCAGCAGGCTATGAAGGGAAAAAAAAATTCCCCTTTAACTTTGTAATTTTTAAATAGCAGATTAGAACAGCAATCTGTAGTAAAATATAGCTGAACGCTGCACACAACAGACTGATAAAAATATATTTTTTTCTCCCACCTCCTCCTCCTCCTCCTCCTCCTCCTCCTCCTCCTCCTCCTCAGTGGGCTCAAGTGAGGGCAAAAAGATTGTTCACTGCACCACCCCCCACACAGCAAAATCGATGTAGATCGCTAGCGGACGATTGTTCTGTCCTGTGTTTCCTATCTGTCCCTGCCTACTCTCTCCAGCCTGTCCCTGCATTCTTTTCGGGCACAATGTTGTTTTTCCCTGTCTGTCCTTAATCAGCAGCAGCCAGCACCGTTGTGTGTGCTCTCTCCCTACACTACAGCAGACTGACGCACCGCGCTGTGTCTCTCGAGCTTATAAAGACCTGGGTCACATGCTTCAGCTGGCCAATCACAGCCATACCATTAGTAGGCATGCCTGGGATGGCTTCTAAGGCACACCAGTTAAACGCTTGTTGATTGGCTGTTGAAAGCCCGCCATTAAAAGCGCACCATTACATACAAAACAGGAAATAAAATTACCGAACACGGATTTTAAACCTGAACATACAGTAAAGTTTTCGGGTCCGTGTCCGGGTAGCAAAAATCCAATTATCCGGTACGGACCCGAATAATACAGTCCATGTTCGCTCAACACTAGTCACTATAAATTATGTATAACATCGTCTCTCCATCTTACGTTGTTTGCAGAGTGTCTGTGAAACATTTCTGGCTCTTGGCTGACATATTGGGTTGATTCTTTTTTAAGTATAACATATGCCCTATCTCCTTCACTGACATAGTGATCAAGTACAAACTTGCATAATATTCAGCAAAACTATACAATTTTTATGGCTACTGTCTTTAAAATATTAACAAAAATGTACTTATTGCTTTCTTACATTGCATATGCTGCAGCCACTGTGCCATATGTTGGACTGTTCTTTTTGAAACATAACACTCAAATTTTTTTGAATTCTACTTAACAACTGCATTATCTCTGATGTGTTTGTAGGCAGGTTGCCTACAGGTGCATTTTATACTTAATGGCTGGCCCAGGCTGAGGGGGGAAAGAGGTAATGTATGTGCTTCAGTCCCTGGGCTTTTTGGATCCAGCCTATTCACCAGTGATATAAATATGGGAGAAGGTTAGATTTAGGGTTCTTTCCTCTCATTGGTTGGGCCACATTGAAAAAAAATATGCCATAGCTGCTGTGGACTGCTGAGCCTTGCGCAGGGTTCTGGAGAACAACCAAGATCAGGAGAATGCCAAAATGGACTACCACCTTTCTGTTTCAATATGTTTAATAGACACTTTCTAAGAAATGCACAGAATTAAACAAACTGTGAAATCAAAGATACAGTAAGAGGCCCACAATGCAGGTGGAAAGTATCAAAATGCAAGTGACAAATGACAAAAAGTAAAGAGATCAAAGTATGATGCCAAGAAATCGACATTTACCAAGGATCAAAAGTAGAAGAATATAATCTCAACGTAGCAAAAAGTCACTCTGTCAGAGCATAGTACAACTCAACAGAGGGAACCCAGAAAACAAATATTATCTCCACAATCCCTCGGCCAGCCGATGTAGGTCGTGGGTACACAAGATGCCTTATATAATGTCACTATCAGAGTAGCTATGGAAAATCAAAGAAGAAAAAGGAAGGAAGAGAAAGAAGAAAACAAAAAAAAGAACAGCAAAGAAAAAAGAACAGAGGGTCCGTCTGAAGGTCCTCTCCTCTTGCCAGCACACTTCATTCAGTCGGAAGTAGGAGGTGGACCCCCACCTTTCTGATATACTCCTGGGCAGCTACTTAGAGGTAGTTATGGACATGATGATATTTTTATGGTTTATGTTGGACTGTACTAAGAAGCTTTTCAGTAAAGCTCAATAATCTATTCTAAACCTGGCCTGAAGTTATTCAATATGTACATGTTGGTTCTGGCATATCAAAAGAACTAGGGTCTGTAAAGCACATGAGGCGTATGAAGCTCAGCTGCTTTAAAAGGTCTACTCAAGCAGGAGAAGCAGTGTAGTTGCTATGGGTAACCAAGCACTAGTTCAAGATACAATGCAACCAGTCGCTAGGCATGGGGGGGTCGATGTTCTGGCTCCCTTCCTAGCAGTTGATTTTCAGTAGCAACCAAAAGCAAACACATGTTATGGTGATCCAGGACCTGGTCACATGGTATGGGAAGGAAAGAGTTAACAAGTGTATGCATGAGGTCCACGCTAAGTGCACAGTGGTACCCCATTCTGTTACTGGGAGTGAGGTAACAGAGGTACGCTCAGTAGTGTCCCTCCTAATGCAACCTAAATCAAGTGAAGGACAGCGATTTCAGAGGAACTCTGTACTTTTATTACTGCACACAGTTTTATGGCTCATCTCTATGTTGAGGAACTGCCTTAATGTCAGACTTTCACATGACCACAGTCCCCAACTGGTCCTGGGCACCGGTGAGCTCAAATCGCGCGACAGGTACTCATGCGTGCAGAGCACATAGGCCCTGCCCAACATTCAGGTTTGTAGTTTTGAGTTGACGTTTTGGTAAACTTTTACACAATATAGTGTTATAGGAGATTACTATAATTTCTATGTGAATTGTTTTGACACTTTGCAATTAGTGATGGGTCTTATGTTTGAGTCGAACGTACATTCGACTCGAACATCGGATGTTCATGTGTTCACTGAACACACTTACACCCGGGGCGCTCAGCGGGAAGTTCGCTTGCCGATGAGTGCCCCATAATGCACTGTGCAATTGCAGTGCATTAGGTGCTTGGGATTGGCCAAAGCATGCACCTGACCTGTATGCTTTGGCCAATCAAAGCACAATGTCCTGTCAGAGCCATGATTGGTCAGCAGCCCTGTGTAGTGTGTTAGGAGTGGAGATTAGGCAGGTACTTAGTGGATTGTGCTTTCAGTCAGTTTAATGCAGTCAGTGCAGTGTAGTGTAGGGCTGATTCTTGGGTAACACAGTGTAGTGCAGTCAGTGTATTGTAGTGCTTTGCTGATTCTTGTGTAACACAGTGTAGTACTGTCAGTGTAGTACTGTCAGTGTAGTGCTGTCAGTGTAGTGCTGTGCTGATTCTTGTGTAACACAGTGTAGTGGTGCCACTGAAGTGTTGGTGTATACAAAATGTCTGTGTCCCCCCCACTGATCCCATTTTTTTTTCGTTGATATTTTTTTTTTCTTTTTATTTTTCTTGCAACATCAGGTTCTGTTGCTGCAATATTAGTATTCCCCCTTCTGTGCCGCAGGTGCTAGTCCTTCTGTGTCAGCAGTGATTTTTTTTATGTGGCCCAGCAGCACTAATAATTTTTCGGGCATAATTGTTGTCCCCAATTCTGTGTCACAGGTACTATTCCTTTTGCAAGGAATGTAGGGGTTCCCCGCGCTATGGACCAAACTAAGTGGTGAAAAAATAAAAATAAAAAGGCTGCTGCCCTCACCCAAACTACCACCAGATTGTGGTGTTCCAAAAGAAAAGGTGTTAAGTACAAGTGAGAAATGGTGCTGCCTGTGCTCAAAATTTACCTGAATAAAAATGAATCTCAAACTCTGACACTATAAATGGGTTTGGGGACTAGCCCACTCAACCCAATATGGTAGTGAAAAAGTGTATAATAATACCTGGTGTCAACATAGATGGAATAAATATACTAATTAATACATGCTGGTAAATAATACTTATATCAACAAAGCTGCAGTGCTTAGAGTGCTGCTGTGCACACAGAAAACCTTATTAAAAGTTCTACAGTGCTAAAATCATAGACAAAGTGCAAAACAGTGCAATAGTACAAAAGTGTATAGGTGCAAAAAGGTGCAGTCAATTGGCAACAAAGTGCAAGGTGCAGGCAGCCATTTCCTTATGTCCAATCTTTTAATGTATCCACAGAAGGGCTTCTGGCCCAGGGGGTCCCCCTGACCCTATAATGCTGGCCGTGCTGCCTATAATAGTCCGTGTATGATAAATAGGTGCCCTTAAGCAGGATTACTGCTAAATAATGAATACCAATGGTGCAGTGGTGAAACTCTTAAATTAGTCCAACTTCCCGGAACACAGCCCCCAGTGTGCGCTGGTCGGTGCCTCCCCTTGTACCTCCCCCCTTGGGGTAAACACTCACCAGAAGCCAAACCCCTGGATAGGGGTAATAAGCCTTGCTGCAGTAGTAGTGGCCCAGAAGCAGATGATGTCAATGTGAGGAAACGCGTAGGACGGAGCCAAGCGTCATTACGTCACTTCCAGTTTTTCGGTTTCCATCCGTGGAACGCAGGAAGAGTCCCGGATGTCTGCATTTAGACGATTATAGAGCTGACCATTCATTTTATTTATGTGAGTGAGATATGTTATACTAAATAAAGAAGTTCCGAGTTTACTACACTATGGGCACTCTCCTTATGTATTCCTGAGGAACCACCCACCCTAGCCAGTGCGGGGAAATGAGCCGCTTACGGACCACTACTACTGCAGCAAGGCTTATTACCCCTATCCAGGGGTTTGGCTTCTGGTGAGTGTTTACTCCGAGAGGGGAGGCACGAGTGGAGGCACCGACCAGTGCACACTGGGGGCTGTGTTCTGGGAAGTTGGGCTCATTTAAGAGTTTAACCACTGGACCATTTGTATTTATCATTTAGCAGGAATCCTACTCAAGAGCACCTATTTATCACACATGGACTATTATCGGCAGCATGGCCTGCATTATAGGGTCAGAGGGAGCCCTGGGCCAGAAGTAGAGATGGCCTAGCGGTTCGCCCGGCGGTCGGTTCGCAGCAAATTTTGCTTGCTCGCTACCCGCCAAGTTTGCGAACACATGGCGTTGTTCGCGGCGGCCATATTAGTTTTCATTGGGGAGAACTTTGACCCATGACACAGCCGTCAGGTGGAAAGGGACAGCCAATTGAAACATTTCAGCACATGGACATGCCCCCTACCCTATAAATAGACCTGAGCTGTCGGCCATTTCACATTCTGCTTTTTGCCAGTGTAATGAGAGGTCTGCTGTGTTCATGATGGAGAGATTGCCAGACACAAATAGCTCTGTGAAGATCCACAAAAGTCCTTTTCAGGGCTGGTATTTCGGTATAGGTCTACTAGTATCTTTTCAGGTTAGGGGCAAGTATCCAGTCAGTGCTTTAGGGGCAGTTAGAGATCGGCAGCAGTCACACAAATTGCTCTGTTAATGTCCACAGAAGTCCTTTTCAGGGCTGGTATTTTGGTATAGGTCCAGTCTCTTTTCAGGTTAGGGACAGGTATCCAGTCTGTGCTTTAGGGGCAGTTAAAGAGATCGGCTGCAGTCACACAAATCGCTGTGTTAATGTCCACAAAAGTCATTTAAAGGGCTGCAATTTTTGGTATAGGTTCAGTCTCTTTTCAAATTAGGGGCAGGTATCCAGTCTGTGCTTTAGGGGCAGTTAGAGAGATCAGCTGCAGTCACACAAATCGCTCTGTTAATGTCCACAAAAGTCATATAAAGGGCTGCAATTTTTGGTATAGGTCCAGTCTCTTTTCAGGTTAGGGGCAGGTATCCAGTCTGTGCTTTAGGGGCAGTTAGAGATCGGCAGCAGTCACACAAATCACTCTGTTAATGTCCACAAAAGTCCTTTTCAGGGCTGGTATTTCAGTATAGGTCCAGTCTCTTTTCAGGTTAGGGACAGGTATCCAGTCTGTGCTTTAGGGGCAGTTAGAGAGATTGGCTGCAGTCACACAAATCGCTCTGTTAATGTCCACAAAATTCATTTAAAGGGCTGCATTTTTTGGTACAGGTCCAGTCTCTTTTTTCAGGTTAGGGGCAGGTATCCAGTCTGTGCTTTAGGGGCAGTTAGAGAGATCAGCTGCAGTCACACAAATTGCTCTGTTAATGTCCACAAAAGTAATTTAAAGGGCTGCACATTTTTTGGTATTGCTGGGCAGTGCACTAAAAAGGGGGGGGGGGTAATCCACAGTATAATATACTTTGTAGAAAGCATTTTATAGTGGATTAGTAGTATTATTGTGCACTGTGCAGCATTATGACAGGTGTGGTGACTGAGCGTTGCTGCAGCAATACTACAAACAGTGACAAAAGCACTTATAATGTATTATAAGCTACTCATTCACTCACTTTTTTTTTCTCGCCTCGACTATTGCAACTTCCTTCTCATAGGCCTACCACTTCATAGGCTATCCCCTCTTCAGTCTACCATGAATGCTGCTGCCAGGCTTATCCACCTTACCAACTGCTCAGCGTCTGCCTCCCCTGTTTTCCAATCCCTATGCTGGCTCCCAATTGCCCAGCGAATTAAATTCAAAATACTAACCACAACATAAAAATATATATCAACTTGGACACCCACTGTCAAGTAAAATATCTTTGCGCTTTAGGAGGAGTCAGCCACTTGACTGCTACAATGTACATATACTGCTGCTACTTAAACAAATACTGGAAAATATTTGGAAGTACATGAATGGAAAAGAAGTAGCGCACGAAATCACTGTTAGATGACTATAAGTGTTATAAGCATGCTGTCAAAGATATTGCTTGATAAACACTCAAAAAGTATAAAGAAAAACAACAATGTCCTTCAAGTCCATAAAATCAAGGGGTGTGTGAAGTTGTTACTGGATCACCATCCACCACCAGGTGTCACACCGAGAGATAGAAGAAATGGCAACTCACCAGAAATCAATGCTCAGGTGTTCTCACACTTGAGCGAACTGAGCAGGAATCATAAACAGATGTAGGGAATACATGTATGGAAAACCAGGGTCCGTTCACCACTGCTGCATAAAAATCCCCTTCACACACTTCCCTCAGTTCAATGGTATCATAGAGAGAAAGAATGGCTCCAAATAGTGAAGTACCATAAACACAATAGCTTTATTAAAAATGTAAATATTGCACTCACATGTTAAAAGCACAAAAGTAGGCATATACGTCCCATATCGCCAGTCAAAGAGGCACCTAGCTCGTCCAGTCCTCCGGGCTGAACTGAGGGAAGTGTGTGAAGGGGATTTTTATGCAGCAGTGGTGAACGGACCCTGGTTTTCCATACGTGTATTCCCTACATCTGTTTATGATTCCTGCTCAGTTCGCTCAAGTGTGAGAACACCTGAGCATTGATTTCTGGTGAGTTGCCATTTCTTCTATCTCTCGGTGTGACACCTGGTGGTGGATGGTGATCCAGTAACAACTTCACGCACCCCTGAATTTTATGGACTTGAAGGACATTGTTGTTTTTCTTTATACTTTTTGATTGTTTATCAAGCAATATCTTTGACAGCATGCTTATAACACTTTGAGTCATCTAACAGTGATTTCACTAACCACAACATACAAAGCCATTCACAACTCTGCCCTGAGCTACATCACCAATCTTGTCTCCAAATATCACCCAAACCGTCCTCTCCGCTCCTCTCAAGACCTCGTACTCTCAAGCTCCCTCGTCTCCTCCTCTCATGCTCGTCTCCAGGATTTCGCCAGGGCCTCTCCCATCCTCTGGAACGCTCTACCTCAACCTGTACGGCTATCTCCTACTCTAGCTGCTTTCAGGCGATCCCTGAAAACTCATCTCTTCAGGGAAGCCTATCACACCGCCAACTAATCTGCCATAAGCTCATTCCCTACTC